>NC_066529.1:3403093-3745593 GCF_024679095.1 Eriocheir sinensis | reverse complement strand
GTATATAGTGAAATGACGAAGCAAAACAAAGATGGAGAACCCAACCTCACCATACCATCTCTCTTGCTACAATTTCTTTAGTTATCTCACTCTCATCACTCCTCCTCCTCCTCCTCCTCCTGTAGACGCCTCAAAATACCGCCACGTGTGAAAAACTAGACCGACAATGAGTTCCGGATGAGCAGAACAAAAAGAAAATTAACTTGGGTGGAAGAAAGAAATTAGTGCTTGGAGGTCACAAAACGAGGAGACTCTCTCTCTCTCTCTCTCTCTCTCTCTCTCTCTCTCTCTCTCTCTCTCTCTCTCTCTCTCTCTCTCTCTCTCTCTCTCTCTCACCATCACAAAAGGTTTAGCGTCTGACCACCTAGTTTCGAGTCAACGGTCCGAGGGATTTTCTTTTCTCAATGTAATTTCGCTCTCTCTTCACCTCCTTCTATTCCCTGTTCTTCTCCACCTTCCCCCTTACCCCCCTTTCTCTCTCTCTCTGTACCAAACAGTGGCGAGAATGCTACCCTTAGGCCTGCATCTTTGAGCCTAATGACAAGACTTTTCGAGGTCCGCCGCTTCGTAGTGACTTGGCATTCGGACCCTCCATAGACCCTCCTGCCGATCCGAGAAGAAAAGACGGCCGGGGGAAAAGAGTGGAAAGGGCCCCGAGACTTGCCATATGGTCGAATGTCCTATTGAAGTCTCGTGGGATCGCTGTTGCAGGCGTGGAGCAGCGGGGCAGTGGGTCACGGGCGCGGGTTGGCACTATATAAGGCTTCGAGGTCTCGGCCAAGGCATCAGTTTGTGCTTGGCCTTCCCAGTGTGAGGTTGAGAGACACTTCCTGCAGTACCACCATCATCACCGCGGCCCCGCCCATACCACCCCCAGCACCACCTCCGCTGCCACCTCCACCACCAGCCACCACCTCCACTACCCATGGCCTTCAACGGTAGGACCCCAGCGACGTACCTCAAGGCAGAGTGCTGTTCTTCCGCCCTTTGTCTGGCTCCCTCTGAACCCTGTCACCCTCAATAAGAAGTGGATCGTTTAGTCTGATTCCAGTTGTTAACGGAAAAATGTACCCGTAGCTTCTCTATAACGGTCACATGCAGACACACACGGATATACTTGCACACTCTACACAAAGACATGTTGAGACTACAGTGTTCGTGGACTTTCAAAGGCCGAAGCACTTTTTTCGTTGCGCTACAGTGAGATGCTTTAATCCTCCTTCTGATCCTTCCCCTCGTAAAGCCTCGACCTTTCCCTTCCCTTCCCCAGTGTCATGAAGACTTTTAAGAACAAGGGGTAACATTTCCCATTGGGGTTTGTGAAGAGACGGTTTGTTGCACTATCCGATAATTCAGCTTACTTTAAAAAGACACAGACTCAACAGTGGCTATAAAACGACTTAGGTATTTAAAAAGCTTCCTGAAATCCATCCATTCTAAAAAGAGAAAATATGTAGGAGCTTAGGTTCCTCTACTTGCTGAATGCTGAACTCTTTTCCTCCCCTTTTCCTCCCCCTGCTGACTTCTCTCTCTCCCCTCCCTCCCCCTGCTGACTTCTCTCTCTCCCCTCCCTCCCCCTGCTGACTTCTCTCCCTCCCCTCCCTCCCCCTGCTGACTTCTCTCTCTCCCCTCCCTCCCCCTGCTGACTTCTCTCTCCCTCCCTCCCCTGCTGACTTCTCTCTCCTCCCTCCCCTGCTGACTTCTGTCTCTCCCCTCCCTCCCCCTGCTGACTTCTCTCCCTCCCCTCCCTCCCCCTGCTGACTTCTCTCTCCCTCCCTCCCCTGCTGACTTCTCTCCACTCCCTCCCCCTGCTGACTTCTGTCTCTCCCCTCCCTCCCCCTGCTGACTTCTCTCTCTCCCCTCCCTCCCCCTGCTGACTTCTTTCTCTCCCCTCCCTCCCCCTGCTGACTTCTCTCTCTCCCCTCCCTCCCCCTGCTGACTTCTCTCTCTCCCCTCCCTCCCCCTGCTGACTTCTCTCTCTCCCCTCCCTCCCCCTGCTGACTTCTCTCTCTCCCCTCCCTCCCCCTGCTGACTTCTCTCCCCTCCCTCCCCCTGCTGACTTCTCTCTCCCTCCCTCCCCTGCTGACTTCTCTCTCCCTCCTCCCTCCCCTGCTGACTTCTCTCTCTCCCTCCTCCCCCTGCTGACTTATCTCTCTCCCCTCCCTCCCCCTGCTGACTTCTCTCTCTCCCTCCCTCCCCTGCTGACTTCTCTCTCTCCTCCCTCCCTCCCCTGCTGACTTCTCTCTCCCTCCCTCCTCCCCTGGTGACTTCTCTCCCTCCCTCCTCCCCTGCTGACTTCTCTCTCTCCCTCCCTCCCCTGCTGACTTCTCTCTCTCCCTCCCTCCCCTGCTGACTTCTCTCTCCCTCCCCTCCCCTGCTCTCTCTCCCTCCCTCCCCTCCTCAGGAGACACTGGAGGAGGAGGAGGACGATGACGGGCGCCTCCTCATCATCACCAGCACCGGCACGGGCACCAATGTCCTCCCGACCTTCCCCATCGTCGACCTCAACACGCTGACCAACGCCAACGTCACCTTAGGCCTCGGCGCAGCCCTCCTCGCAGCCGCCGCCATCGCTGGGCTCACGGCGGCCACCATCACGCTCGCCATCCTCCTCGGCATCGAAGTCAAGAAAGACAAGAAGTACGACGACGACTACGGTTACTCCGGCAGCTCGTGAGTTGTTAAGAGTCGTTTCCTGGTCGTTCTCTCCCTTGGACGACTCTGTTTTCTCTTCTACCATTTTTTTACAGATCTCTAAACCGCTCGCTGTTCTTAGTGAGACTCCAGCTGGGTCGGTATTACAGCCTCTTATATTTACCAACTTCAAACCCCAAAACTGTCTCCTGGGCCCCAATAACGAGATTCTTTTATAGTTGTCGTTAAAATAGTTAATTCCTGATGTTTCTTGGTAATAGCTAGGCGTCAGAAACCGGTAAACACGAGGCTCTGAGTACGATAACGAGATTCATTTATAGTTGTCGCTAAAGTAGTTAATTCCTGATGTTTCTTGGTAATAGCTAGGCGTCAGAAACCGATGTGGCTGGTGGGTACGATAACGTGTCTTCATTTATAGTTGTCGCTAAAGTAGTTAATTCCTGATGTTTCTTGGTAATAGTTAGGCGTCAGAAACCGGTAAACACGAGGCTCTGAGTACGATAACGAGATTCATTTATAGTTGTCATTAAAATAGTTGATTCCTCAGCCTCTTATATTTACCGTCAGAAACCGTAAACACTGTCTCCTGGGCCCCAATAACGAGATTCTTTTATGTTGTCGCTAAAGTAGTTAATTCCTGGTGTTTCTTGGTAATGGCTAGGCGTCAGAAACCGGTAAATACGAGGCTCTGAGTACGATAACGAGATTCTTTTATAGTTGTCGTGAAAGTAGTTAATTCCTGATGTTTCTTGGTAATAATTAGGCGTCAGAAACCGGTAAATACTAGACTCTGAGTACGATAATTTGGCAACGGTGGGCTAAGGACTCTAGACCCCGTTGTGACAGGTGGGTGTGTAGGAGCCGAGCGTCTTCAGTTTGCCTTGATGCTTTTTAAAACCTGGTAGCAGCGAGGATCATGTTTCTTAATGGTCCCTCTAAGCAAGACAAATAACAAAAAAATCACCTCTCACACAAACCATTTCATAATATATATCGAAGCATTTGTGATCAGTTTATGCATCATCTATTTTGGGGGGTTTATATCATGGCACAAATTTGGCCCGTCGCTGCTACACGGTAAAGCCACAAATTTGGTCCCGTCGCTGCTACCGGGTTATGGGTCATGGTATAAAGGTTGACCTGTATTTCACCGTAGTAGCCTTGCTGTGTCATAAATATCTCACGTTCTATTTTTTTTTTCTGCTCCATAATTTGTAAGCCTTTAGTTTCATTTCCTTCTCCTGCCCCTCCCCCTATCTCCTCCTCCTCTTCCTTTTACTCTTCCTCTTTATTTTCCTTCTCCTCCTCCTCTTCTTCCTATTACTGTTATTACTCCATATCATTCCTTCCCGTCTTCATTCTCCTTTTCCTCTCCTATTTCTCCACGTATTTATTTTATTTTTATTCTTCTTCCTTCACTTTTTCATCCTCCTCCATGTCCTTCTCTTCCTCCTCCTCCTACTACTACTACTGCTGCTACTGTTACTACTACTACTACTACTACTACCACTAGACGTAATTCTCCTTCTCCTCTTCCTCCTCCTCCTCCCCTTCCTGCTCCTCTTCTGCTTGCAATTTTCCGCTACTTACGTCTATTACGCTAAATTGCAGAGTGGAGACTTACAATCCACGCTCAACCTCAATACCAGACGCTGAAACAATATAACCGCTTTTTTTTCCTAACACCTCTATACTTAACTGTACGATAAATCACGACACACACACACACAAACACACACACACACACACACACACACACACACACGCACACACACACAAAAAGAATAAGTAACAAGATCAACGCAAGGAAGGGAGGTCTATTATGTTTTCCCGGTACAAAAACCTCTTCGTTCTTGACTCTATACTTTTCTGCACTCTATGTCACACCACACACACACACACACACACACACGCACACACACAATATAGATGAAATAACTACATGGAAACTAACGTGATAAAGGTGCTGGATCGTGTCTCTATAACATATTTTCTCAGTACAAAGACCAATTTTTCTGAACTCTATACTATTTCCCGCACAACCAGGTAAGACACGCATCTCAATACCAGGAATAATATTAACACTGCATGAAAACTAACGTAGATAAGAGTTATATATTGTTTTCTCTGTGTGTATATATATGTGTGCATCTAGTGTGTTTGTTGTGTATATAAATGATGTATATAAGACTATGTATAAAGTTGTATATATAAGAGGAATGGACGAGAGGTGGTGTTAGTGTTGGTGGTGTCCTCTGGCGGCACACACACACACACACACACACACACACACACACACACACACACACATTAACTCTACTTTTTTATTGCGTTAGAGACAGACCAAGGGTTAAACGAGAAGAGAAAGTTAGAGAAGGTTAGAGACAGACCAAGGTTAAAAATAGACCAAGGTTAGAGACAGACCAAGGTTAGAGACAGACCAGGGTTAGAGACAGACCAAGGTTATAAATAGACCAAGGTTAGAGACAGACCAGGGTTAGAGACAGACCAAGGTTAGAAATAGACCAAGGTTAGAGACAGACCAAGGTTAGAGACAGACCAAGGTTAGAGACAGACCAAGGTTAGAAAAAGACCAAGGTTAGAGACAGACCAAGGTTAGAGACAGACCAAGTTAGAGACAGAACAAGTATTAAGCGAGAAAAAAAATGTCCATAATGCGTTGCTCTTACCAAGGACAGAGGGCGATGCGGAGAAAGAAGTGCCGAATTTAAGTTTCCGGAGTGATGAAAAGAAAACAACACACCTATTTTTAACATATGACATTTTTTATATTTGACAGACATAAATTTTTGGCCTCCGAGTCTCCCACGTCCTTAACATACATAAAAAACGAAAAAAAAATCTTACTCTATACTTCACTTTCAATTGCAAGGACGGGAGTAAAGGATGAATTGGGCATAACATAAATATAAAAAAAGAAACGAAAAAATAGATGCCCAAAAGTCGTGACCTATTATACTTCACTTACAATTACAAGGATGAAAGTGAATGATTAACTGGAAACAAATTTTTACATCCTTCTCTTAAACCCAAACTGATCACTGACTTTCGGCATTTCCCTCTTATATTTTTCTTTAATAGGGGCGTTAAGTTGCGTTCATTTTATGCTATTTTTTTCCATTGGTCTGCTTTCTGTATTCTAAAAATAACTCCTCCACTTTAAAACAACAACAACAATTAAACATCTGTGCCACAATAACGCGCTCTGTAAGTCATCTGGAGGCAAGCGTGTGTGTATGTGTATGTGTGTGTGTTGAGCCCCACCAGCCTACCCACATCTGCCCCCTCACGCCCCTCAAACGCTCTAGTGGTTCCCAAAGACTTGATTTCTCCTCTTTTGTATATAAGCACTTTTCTAATCTTGAGGTCCCGGCCCCCCCCTCCTCACCCCCCGCAGGTCCTACGCTAGCGGCCCGTCCTCGTATGATATGAGTTCCTACTCCATCAAGAGGTCCTTGGAGGAGGCTGCCAAGAAGTATCTGTAAGGAAGGAAGAAAGGAAGGATGGGAGGAAGAAAGGAAGCCCACCGTCGCCCACTGACCTGTTTTCTTCCTACTCCTCCTCCTCTTCCTCATATTCTAAAACGCAGCTATCTGTAAGGAAGGAAGAAAGGGAGAAAGAAAGGAAAACAGGAAGGAAGTCTAGCGTCGCCCAATGACCTGTTATCTTCCTACTCCTCTTTCTCCTCTTCTTCCTCCTCTTTCTCAAATTCTAAAACGCAGCTATCTGCAAGGAAGGAAGAAAGGGAGGAAGAAAGGAAAACAGGAAGGAAGACAGCCCAGCGTCGCCCAATGACCTGTTATCTTCCTCTTCCTTCTCTTCCTCCTCCTTCTGTTCCTCGCATTCCAAAACGCAGCCGAGTCATCCTCCCGTTTAGACAATTCTATTCAAAATCCCCACAACAACCACCTCCTCCTCCCCCTCCCCCTTCTCCCCCTCCCTTCCCCTTGGCCTTGTAACCCCTCCACCCACCCCATCCCTTACAGACATCCCTGCCCTTCACGCCCTCCAGCGACCCATGATCATAGTTCCTCCCAGGATGACGGAGACAAAAACACACGAAGATAAAAAAGACTTAGGTGACAATTAAACAACGAGTGACTGAATAATCTTAAGACCCAAAACTCAGCTACCTTTGCGACTCACTGCTTTCACTCACGACTCATAACTTTCATCCATGACTCAGATTTAGCACTCATGACTCACGGGTTGACTTCGCCGACTCACGCATTCACTCACTCACTGGCTGACTCACCATATCTCTACTCGCGACAGCTCCGACCCGTCCACCGACTCTAGTCACGCAAGTATGAACGAGACTGATTGAACGAACCTCATGAGACGCCAAAGACGCAACGTTACGCTAGCCTAGACTAAGACACTCAAACGTTAGTGTGCAGACATATTCTTAAACGTTTCGGGCTACACCTATGACGATTTTCCAAGGCCACGGAGATGATTAACTGGGTTTTCATGGGTGTTTCTCGTTCATGGCTCAAAAGTCGTGTAAAACTATCATTAGGTTCACGAAATAGTCCATGAAAATCACTGCAACTTCTACGACAGGCTTTTCAAACAGACGAACTTAGGTTTCATGGGTATTTTTTTCCGTTCATAGCGCAAAAGTCGTGTAAAACTATCATTAGGCTCACAAAATAGTCCATGAAAATCTATGCAACTTCCACGAGAGGCTTTTCAAACAGACGAACTTAAGTTTCATGGGTGTTTTTTTCCGTTCATGGCTCAGAAATCGTGTAAAACTATCATTAGGCTCACAAAATAGTCCATGAAAATCTCTGCAACTTCTACGACAGGCTTTTCAGACAGACGAACTTAGGTTTCATGGCTGTTTTTTTTCCATTCATGGCGTAGAAGTGACGTAAAACTGTCATTAGGGTAAAAAACAGTCCATGAAAATCCTTGCAACTTCTACGAGAGGCTTTTTAAACAGGAGAACTTGGGGGCCGAGACGTTTAAGAATGCTGGCTATAGACGTAGACGTAGACATGTTGTTTTCCCTCTATAAACAAGACATTAGCCAAGACTTAGGAAAACAGCACAAGCTACCTCTTCCCGTTTTCTTCCTCGCGCTCTTTCTTTTCTTGCCTCTTATCCCCTAAAAAAAACAAGACTCCCATGACTTAAAAACACGGAACAAAGAACAATCTCCGTTTTCTTTCTTCTTCCTCCATCTTCTCCATTGTCTTTATCCATTCGTCTTTCCACAACTAAGACCCCCACACAATCACCCGACGCACGTGACACATACTCATCATCATCATCATCATCATTAGACATCTCTTTACGTACGTATATAACGACTTGTGCCTCCGTAACGACACAACGAAATGCCGCTACACGAAGACCTCAACGAAAGCTTACGAGATACCTTGCCGACGTCACTATAGAAAAGACAACGCACTAGCGAGACTGTAGTATGACACCCTCCCACCCCTTCCCCCACCACCCTAATTACGGTTCCCCCTCCTCCCCCTCCTCCTTCAACCCCGACAAACGCACTAAGACCCTCCCTCAAATCCCCACCATGTTCAGACTGGGTATCCTTCAGAGTTCCTCCTTCAACGCCTCCTACAGATAACCCCCACACTAAGACACCTCCTACAGACATCCTCCACCCCTTTTTACCCTCCTACAGACATTCTTAAGACACTATCAACATCCCTAAAGAAACATCGACTGAGTATCCTTCAGACGCATCCTACATCTCTCTCCACCGACAACACCCTCTTGAAGGACGCCCAAACGTGACATAATGACCTTATCGCAGGATCTGGCCTACGTGACCTGACCTGACCTGACCTGACCTTCGCCCACCGTGACTCACAGACAGTGCCATGACCTTATTTAAGTACTCACCCTTGCCTTCCCTAACACTTCTTAATACTCCCTTCACCCTACCCGTGCCAACTCTTCCCTTACCTTACCCTCCCTTATCCTCACCCTTATGCCAAGCTACCCTCGCCCCTTCACATCCTACCCTACCCTGCCTTTCTCATAGTCTTCCCTTACTCTCCCTGTCTTTTCGTCCCCTCTCCCCTTCCCCTCCCTTTACTTCACTTCAACCTTCCCTTGTCTTATACCTTCCCCTACCCTCTCCCACCCTACCCTGCCCTTGTTCTTTCCATCCCTTGAGCTCCCTGCCCTTCCCCTGCCCCCTCCCCTGCTAATCTACTCCCTGCTGGCGGGGAGTAGAAGTTCAGCGGGGGCTACTAACCTATCTACTACTACTACTACTACTACTACTAGATCTAAGTGTTACATTGTTATAGTCTAGGTCCCTGGTATCCCGCTCCTAACCTAACCGTCCCCCCCCCCTCCCCCCATTAAGTTATTATTGTTGTTCTTGTTATTGTTGTCGGATCACCTGTTATTTATTGAGATAATTTATACAACTGTAAATACAGTAACACGCAAACCTATTCATGGTCGTTTTCTTTAATCATTTCATCTTATTGTTTTGTGTGGGTGTGGCGCATGTGAGTAAATGAATGAATGTTTGATTGTCTGCATGTCTGTCTGTCTGTTTGTATAAAGACAGATAAATAGATAGACAGATAGATAAACGGATAGATGTGCATTTATATACCCATAAAAAATAAGTCTGAAGAACATAAACATATGAAATTGTAGATATAGTCACTGAAACAGCTATAGATAAATACGTGGATACATATATATCGATAGAGAGACAGATGGACAAATAGCTACATATATACTGATAGACGGATATTGATAAACAGATGATGAGCTGTTTGATGGATAAAGATAGGTAGATAGATAGACGGCAGACAGACATATAGATTGATAAATATAGACATAGATAGATAAATATAGTTAGATAGATATAGACAAAGACCATCAGACATCATGAATCACAATAAGGTTAATTAAGGAATAAATAATGACAGACAGATGGACAGGTAGGCAGAGAGAGACACAAACAGACATAACACAACACAGACAGCTGCCTTCACGACCTCAGCTCATTACTCTCCTCATGGCTTCCCCTCACGAGATGATCGACTTAGCGAGGCGAGAAGCGGCACATAGATTTAGTTAAGCACAGATAAGAATAAGAGGAGAAAATAAAGTGGTCTGTCTCCTGTGAAAGGCCAATAAGATACACACGAGGAGATAGAAAATAGTTGGCATCGCTTCTAAATAACGAGAATCCCAACGCCATATTGAAAAGAAAAACGTATTGGTTTATGAATGACTGAGTGGAGGAAGGAAGGAAGGAAGAAATGAATGAATGAATGATTGAAGGAAGGAAGGAAGAAATAAAGGAAGGAAGGAATGAAAAAAAGAAGGAAGGACGAAAGGAAGAAAGAGAGAAAGAAAGGAAGAAAGGAATATATGAGTGAATGAATGAATAAGTGAATGAGAGTATTAATGAGTGAATGAAGGATTTAAATTATGAATGAATGAAGGATTGAATGAGAAAGTGGATGAATTAATAATGTGAAAGAATAGCTGATGAGTGAATAAGTGAATATGTGAGTAAATTATGGATTGACTGACTGACTGAATGAATGAATGAATGAGAGAGTGAGTGAGTGAGTGTATGAGCAAAGTGGTATGGTGTTTAAGTTAACGGATGGTAATTCTGGTTGACTCGGTTAATATATGGTTACTTAAATGGCGTTTGGTTGTGGTGTGGCCCTGACCTCCACAACCACCACCATTACCACCACCACCACCACCAACAACAACAACAACAACAGCAACAAAAACGACAAGAAGAAGAACAAGAACAAGAAGAACAAGATCAGGGAGAAAAACAAGAAAAAGAAGAAAACGAAGAAGACAACAATAACAACAACAACAACAACAACAATACCTGGCAACATGAAGCTCCCCGCAGACACGCATTTTCTACCTGAGCGAAGTAATTAGGTTGAAGGAAATGTCACGGTACTTTTTTTCCCTTTTAAGTGAGAAGAGAGATAGAGAGAGAAAGAGAGAGTAGAGAGAAAGCCGTAGAAAACACCTGAGAGAGAGAGAGAGAATAATAGAGATGAAAGGAGAAAAAAAGATTGAATGAAAACAGACAGAGAGAAAATAAAGGTGTAGAAAAAAAAAATCAAACCACCAAATCAAGCAACATAAAGAGCTGTAGTAGATAACCATTTTTTTTTTCCATCATAACGGTTAAAAATTTTTTCTCAGGGCAGCGTGAGGTCAAACTAGGTCAGTGCCAATCGTGCCCTTTTCACCATCTTCACGACTATAGCTTATCCTCCTCAGCGCAACGTGAGTATTTAACATTCATTAAGATACGTAAGGACATAAAGAGACAAGAAGGAACTCACCATCTTCCCTTCCCATTCATCTATCAGACCTTCAGTTGAAATTATGATTCGGTTTTGATATACCGAAACATTTGCTTAATTTATTCCATTCATCCACGACTCTATTATGTAAACCATTTTCTGTTTATCTCTTTATCTATCTCAATCTGTCCAATAGTTGCAGGTCATAATATTACATGTTTTTCTTTATTTTTCTTTTCGTATTTTGTAAACCATTTTCTGCCTAGCTCTTTATCTCAATCTGTCCAATAACAACGGTTCATAAGGTTCATAACATAACATCTTTTGCTTTTTTATTCTTTCTTATTCCTCCCGAAATTGACCTCTCTCTCGGCCACCTCTTTTGATTCTTTTTTTGTAGGAGCAGCGAGTAGCGGGCTTTTTTTTATTATTGTTTCCTATTTTTGTGCCCTTGAGCTGTCTCATTTGTTATAAAAAAAATAACGCTTTGGTCTGTATAGATACCTGTCCACTCTCAATCAGGCTGAGCACTCGTTGGCGGGGGGCGTGGCGGGGGGCGGGGGCGTAGGTCCGGCGTGAGGGAGCCACCGCCGCCCCGCCATATGGCTCAGCCCCGGGAGTAGGCGGAGGCAGGTCTGTGGTCAGCCCGTCCCCGTTTTGAGCTCCGTGTGTCGGTCGAATGTATGGTAAGCAGGTCTATATAAGCAGACCCGTCAGCGGAGAAGAGCAGTGTGCCAGCAAGCCTTCAGTAACTAACCACTTCAGCAGTTCCGCTCCGCTCCGGTCCCACGAAACAATGGCTGTCATCAAAGGTAGGGCGTGGTCAGCTGCAGTTAACTCTACGCTTTTTGTGCACCTGCGATTGGCTAGCTATCTCTTTCTTCTTTTACATTTATCCATCTGTGTTTATATCTAGCTCTCCATCTATATATCAGTCTATCTATTTGTGATTCGCTATCTATCTATCTTTCACATTTTCATCTTTTGCATTTACATTTACATCTGTGATTGGCTAACTGTTTTTTTTTTTTATATTTATATCTTTCTATCTATGTCTAAATCTATTTGTCTATCTATCTATCTATCTGACTATCTATCTTTGGAACACTTCGTTGTAGCCTTTAAAAGAGTTCACATTTCGTTTCCTCTCCCCAGTAGTGTTCCTGGTCATGGCCGCGGTCCTCGTATCGGCATCAGCAGCAACACAGAAAACGCAAGAAGCCGAGGAGAAGGAGAACAAGGGACGCTTCTTCATAAACACGTACGGCATGGACGGCGAAGACCAAACGAGCTTGACGGTGGGATACAACAACATCATCCTCGGGGGCTTGTTGCTGGCTGGACTTGCTGCCATCGTCATCTTCTTCACCACAAGGCAAAACGACTACAAGGAACTCCCACAGGCCTACTCTGAGCCCGCGTAAGTATGAAGGGTTCCCTCGCCTTTCCCACAAACCCTCTTACTGCCAGCGCATCACACATTAGCCCACATGCTACCCGTCAGTGCTTAAGCTTTTAGAAGTCTAGTTTCGGGTAAAGCTTCCTTGTGGCTATGAGTCAAGTCAGGGTCAGGGCCAGGGTCACAAGTATGTTCTACCTCTTTACCTATTTCGAACACCTGCTTCATTCTAAACTAAATAAAATATCATGGAGAGCGAAATACTACACAGCCATCTAACTTGATTTCCACGGCAAACACTCCGAGGCCAAAACAACGGTCAAGAAATTAAACGAAAACTAAATTCAAGAAGCTCAAAATCAGATCTCAGGGCATAAGGTAAAAAAGGTCTATATTATCAAACATTTAAGGGCTCACACACCAACATTTGATATGGTTTTCGTAGAGGTTGTGGGTATTTCCATGGGTGGTTTAATGAGCCTAGGTATAGATTGACGGCTTCTCTACCATGAAAGAGAAAAAAAACTACTAATCTCCATTTCTGCCCCTTGGAAATATTTGTCATGAGAGCCGAGAGCGTCTGAAAATACAGCCTAAGTTTCAATTCTCAACACCCTAGACGTTATGAACCCACACACACACCATGGCTCACTGCTTACCCTAACGCCGCTCTCCTGCAGGCACTACTCTGCGCCCGCCGAGGAAACGTACGCCATCCACCGCCACCTCAAGGTTGCCAGCGACAAATACGACCAATAGAAGAACGCCGATGCTCAAGTCACCACCAACGCCTCAATACCTCCACGCGACGCAACCACACTCACTCTCACGCAGCCGTCCTCCTAACCATCCCCATCATCATCATCATCATCATCCTAGCACCAGCACCGCCAGCACCTCTCCCAACCCCCCAGCACCCTAACGCACTAATGCACTACTCTCTCGCTATGGCAGGACTGGTGGTTTGGCATGCAGTGTGTCTTCGTGGCGGAGTGACTGAGGTAAGGGACTTGTTGATTCTTCGAGGATGTTACCAAGGGACGATGACGATGAACCTGAAGTATATGTTGCTTCGTTTCGGCTTAAAATCAGATCACAGTAGAATAAAATTAAAGAAAATCAATTAGAAGGATGTTAAATGGAGTAGAAGTCGATATGTTGCCGCTTCTCTTACTATAAATAATATATGTTGCTTCGTTTCGGCTTCAAATCAGATCACAGTAGAATAAAAGGAAAGAAAATCAAATAGAAGGATGCAAAATGGAGTATAAGTCTCTATGTTACTATAAATGCCAGATCACAGTAAAAAGAAAGGAAAACATAAAATAGAAGTATACATAATGGAGTAAATGTCTAAATGTTGCCGCCTCTCTCTGCTATAAATGCCAGATCAGTGTTTTAAAGCCCTTAGAGTTTGTTCAAGAGTGGGGTTAGTGTATGGGAGTGTTTTTACTTATGGACATTTTTGACTGAATAAAATACAACATGACATAACAAGACACGCTCCTTGAGATAATGAAACTATTGAAAGATATGCACCACCACCACCAGCACCACCACCATAGTCACCATAATTTAAAGTATATTTTGTAACACTGTATTGCCTCTCCATCACCATCAGTCACTAGCACTCACTAGCACTCACTCCTCACCATCACGGATCCAGCACCGATTTTTCACTACCATCACGAGCACTGCACCACCAGCACTATATTCCAAGCACTATACACACCCCAGCACCACCACCACCACCATTCAGCAGCACCAGCACCAATAGCTCACTGTCATCACCAGCACTTCATCACCAATCAATAGCACCATCACCACCACCGCCAACCCACCAGCTCCCTGCACCACCACACACCACCCCAAGCACAATCGCACAATAAAAGCTCACTACCACCCCCCACCATACGTCTACCACTCTCAGCACCTCCACACACCATTACTAGCACATCAGCACCATCACCATACATCAGCACCATTAGCAGCACTTACTACTTTTAATACCACGTACCTCCATTTCCATCACCACTGTCACCACCATCACTTATAAGAACCTTTTACTAATCACATTCTGTACCTTGTTCCCTGTATCCTAAACCCACATATCCTTGAAACCAGTCCTACACCCCAGTCTATATACCTACCTCATATCCTAAACCTCCCTGCCCTAACCTATATCTTCCCTATATCCTATCCAATAAATCCTACACCCACATGAGATCCTGCAATCCTTCCCCTAACCTACATCCTATCCCCTTAATCCTATACCCACACGAGATCCTACATTCCTTTACCCTATATCCTATCCAATAAATCCTACCCCTAAGATCCTGCAATCCTTCCCCTAACCCATATCCTTCCTAAATCCCATCACCTAAATCCTGTACTCCCACAATATCCTAAAATCATTCCTCTCCCTGTAAGTAATCCTAATCCTTCACCCCAATCCTGGCTCCCATTACCCATCACTCTCCCATCCTCCTCTTGCACTGACAAATCACCTATATCCAATCCTACATCCTTACCCAATGCACTTACTTACGAGCACCTTTAATAACCTTTCCCTCACTTATCCTTTACCCAATCCTACGATCCTGCATCCTTTACCAGCGTCCTTAATCTTTTGCACTTCGTATCACCTTTCCCCACCTCCCTTTACCTTCATCTACACCCAATCCTTAGCCAGAGCACCCAACCCAATCTTCACCCTTACTGCTGCACCTAATCCTACTTGCACCCATCCCTTATATATGTCATCTCTAGTTCCCTAATACTCTGTCCTTATACCTGTCTCCAATCACTCAAGCCCTATCCTAGTACATCCTAATCCTATATTCCCCATTATCCATCCTTTGTATCCGCCATCCATCCTAACCTTGTATCCTTCACCCGTCATCCTTATATCCTTTTTACCGATACCAGAATCCTCCACCAAGTATCCTTACAAACATCCCTAATCCTTATCCTTGTATCCTGGCATCCCTACATCCCACTTCCCACGCCTTACAACCTACATCCTCTCCCTGTGAATCTGAACCCATCCAACCAATCCTCACCAACACCCAAATTGTATCCTCAACCAACTATTCCTTGCATCCCCCGCCACCTGCACCTACCCTCACACCTGCGTCAAATGACCTAAGTCCTACCCATCCACACCTTGTACCTTTGCCACTTGGATCCTGCACCTAAGTCCTTGTTCCATACACTTTTTATTCCACCCTCCAGCATCCTCCTCTCTCCCTCCCTTGAACCTTAATCCTTGTACCATCATCCCAAAACTGCCCCAATACCTACATCCTTCCCCTTATCCCTGGCATTATCCTTACCAATCCTTGTATGCCATCCTCCCGTGATCACCAGAATCCAAGAACCTGCCCCATCCTGCATCCAATCCCTTGTGACCCAATCCTTGTACCCTGCTCCCACGATCCCATTTATCCTTGTACCATTTGCCTACCATTGTCAGTGACCCAGAACCTACCCCATCCTGAATCCAATCCCTTGTATCCTTATCCTTGAACCATCCACCTATCCTTGTATAAACCTTCCCACCCAATATCCTCCATCCTAGTCCTTGTAATATCCAGCCACCACTCCTGTACCCTTATCCTTTATCCTAGACCTTTTATCCTCCATCTACTATTGCCTGTTCCCCATTACCCATTACCCAGCATCCTGAATCCAGTCCTTTGCTCCTTCCACCAACCATTACCTGATATCCTACACCTAGAAAATCCTGTTCCCTCCATTCAACTACCATCCTGATCCTAATCCTAATGCCTAATCCATCCCATACCCGCCATCCACTCTAACCTACCCACCATATCCTGAACCTAAATCCCATATCCTACCCTAATCCCACTCCTTCCTATACCTATCCTATGTCCTCCACCCATCCTCAGTTAAACCAATCCTTTGTAGATAATCCTGCCACTTCGCCCAATGCATCCTTCCTGAGATATCCTACCCCTGCACCATGTCACCTATTCCTTTATCCATTTACCTGATCCTTACCACAAACCTCATCCTATATCCTTCCCAAAGAGATCCTTATAACCCATCCCAACACCTCGTTATCCTTATCCGTTCCTATACCCAGATCCTTTGTCCATCTACCCTCACCTACTCCCCCACCCATCCCTAATCCTTATCATTTAAACCTGTCTACCTTTATCCTATCCTACACCCGCTCCCTATACCCAGATCCTTTATCCACTGTCTCCTTGATTCCAATCCCCATCCTATTCCCTGCGACCTTTATCCACCTCTGAATCCCATATCCATCCTCCCCAACTTCCCTTACCTTTAAACCTTTCTACCTTTATCCTATCCTACACCCGTTCCCTATACCCAAATCCTTTATCCACAGTCTCCTTGTATCCAATCTCCCATCCTATTCCCTGCTACCTTTATCCGCCTCTGAATCCCGTATCCATCCTCCTCACCTTCCCTTACATATCCAACCTACGCACTATCCACCCCCCATCCCCTACCACCTGCATGCTACCCTACATCCTCACCCTTTCCCACTACCCCTGCACCCTGCCACTTTGCCCTCTCATCTTCACCAATGTACCTTCAACCCACCTCTCCGTCCTGACCACCAGAACCTCCACCCGCAACCCTGCCACCTACAGCCTCTCCCCCAACACCCTGCCACCTTACCCTGCCCCATCCCTCCCACCCTCACCTGCCCCGCGCCACCCACGCCTCCCTTAGGACAATGCTGTAGTTGTGGGAGGAAGCGGTGACCATGAACGACTGCTCCCCGACGCACCTCATAACCCCGATGCTGCCCTCACACGTAAACAAAGGGTACAAGACTACAAGCAGACTGTCGGCCTACACGTGGCGGTTCATAAGCACGAGCTATTCACCGCCTGTCCGTACCCATGTCCATACAACTATCTGACTCCAATTTGATAGCTTTATGGATGGGGAGGCGACAAGGAGCAACTCTACACCCCACAAGGCTCACTACAAGGCACAACTCTCACCCTCCATGCTGTTTTGGGGTGCAACTCACAACCTAGACGCTGGATACCTTCACAGTGCAGCTTACACCCGCAACGCTGGCTATACAGAATGCAAATTACTCTAACCGTGCACTCGAGAGGACATCGTGTTACACCCTACAAGGCTCACTACAAGGCACAACTCTCACCCTCCATGCTGTTTTGGGGTGCAACTCACAACCTAGACGCTGGATACCTTCACAGTGCAGCTTACACCCGCAACGCTGGCTACAGAATGCAAATTACTCTAACCGTGCACTCGAGAGGACATCGTGTTAAGCCTTCAACGCTCAGTCACTTCCAGGCACAGAGTTACATCCTCAAGACAGAGTTACGTCCTCAAGCCTTATTAAACAGCATAATTTTATACCATTCATACTCGACACACGCCACGCACTTCCGACAAAGACTACACATCCTCAAGCTTCGCCACACGGAACAACTTCGTATCCTCAACACTGGCTACAGGGCACGACTCTACACCCTCGATGCTCACAGTCCAGAATTTAAGCCTCATCGGAGTTCATCCAGTGACGCTTTTTCATGTTCTCAATGTAGCATCACGGCCAAGGAGTCAGTGTAAGCAAAACAGTGCCATAACAACAGTATCTCCTGCTTTTATCCCCTTCAAGAGGCATTTGGAGGTTATCTTTTTCCCCGTATTCGACGTGTGGTCCCGAGCTAGTCTACGCTTGACGGAAGTAAAGACTAATTAGGCACTTGTATAAACTGCATGTATATATACTTTTTATACCTACAACCTTTACTCCACTTACATTTGTGCAATTTCCATCCCGTCCACTTGCTCTACATATTTACAAGTCACTGTACTGCCAATATGTGAGTTTAGGGAAGCAAAATTTATTTAAAATGCACCTTAGGTTAATGTTGAGTTAAATAATTTATGAATATATGAATAAATAGTTAATGAGCAACCTACTGTGTCCTTGAGTCTTGAATTCCCTTGTCTCAATCAACCATTCCCCTTACTTCCCCTTTCCCTGAAGTACTGTAGTTGATGATGAAAATGACGGAGGTGATAAAGGATTTTCTCAATATCTATCTATCTGTCTGTGGAGCACTCTAGGCAAACGCAGTACCATGACTAGCAATCTGCAACTCTTCCTGAACATAAATGTGAACGATCAGTGTATCCTGTCAGTCTTAACATACAGATTAGAAACTTGACACCTGACAAAAGATATGGAGATGAAGATAAGAAAAACACAAAGAGAAATGAAGAGAAAAATGTTGGGTAGGTACATCATGAAGAAATATGAAGTGAGCATCATGGATTAAGAGATAGACAAAGGTTGAAGATAATGATAATTAAGAATAAGAAGAGGAATTGGGCAGGTCATATCATGTGTAGAACTGGTAACAGGTGGACAACCAAAGTGAAAATGCGGCTGCCCAGAGATCGTTAAAGAAGACAAGACGGACAGAGAGCCAGGCGAAGAGACGGGATGAGAGCAGCGTTGCCAAATTATCGTACTCATCGCATTTTATTTTCGTAGTTGCAGACCGATAACTATAACAACAAGGAACGAAAAACATCAATATTCAACAGTTTCAGCACTAACTTAATACGATAATTTGGCAACGCTGGATGAGAGTATTTGCCGGAGCAGGATGGCGAACACCGACGTCAGATAGAGAATAGAGGACTGAAGATGACGATGATGATGATACAATTAGATGATAATGACAATATCTATGTCTATATCTATATATCTATCTATATAGATAGATAGATAGATAATTATTATCTATTTATATCATCATCATCATCATCCACCATAACCAAACATCATCATCCATCCTCGGTCCTCCATTCTGTCTGACGCTACTAAATGTACTCCATCCTGAAATATATATATATATATATATATATATATATATATATATATATATATATATATATATATATATATATATATATATATATATATATATATATATATATATATATGCAGTCCTGGTGACGCTCTGCCCGATAAAAGAATGATCCTATGGAGAACTGAGACCAAGACTAAAAGAATGACCAATTGACTTCACAAAGCACTAACCAAAGTCAACACCAAAAATCCTTACGAAGAATAAAATACCTTTTGCTTACCTCTCAATCCTCGCCCCGCTGCCTCCCCCCCCCTGTCGCAGCGCCACGGTGGGGAGACGCAGCGACGACGGAGTGCCCCGGGAGGGTCCAGGCGAAGGGTGTCTGAGCGCCTCATTGATTAGTGGCAGCGGTGCAGCGCCTCATCAAGATTTCCGAGCCTCGCCTTGCTGACTGTTCACCTGCCTCCGCTCCACCTGTGGGCAAAAATAAAGAACCTTGCTGAAGCAAGCAAAGGCTGGCTTAAATTTCGACTTTTTTTTTTTCAATCCATGGCCTCCTAATGAATACAACACTACCTTGTTTATGCATATAGTAATCAATCACGGCAGTGACGGTCTATACTGCTGCATGTCTTTTAACAAGTTTATGTGACTGAAATTTATGAATTGAGGCTTCAAATTATATGCTATCCAGTGCTGGGCCTCCCGTGCGGTGCCTGTCACGGGGATCAGAGGGCGAGGGGCGAGGAGACACCGGGGCTGCAGCGCGCGGGTGGCAACGGTCAGTGTTGAGGGCGGGGGGGCAGGATGGGGGGAGGGGTAAATATATAGTTTGGCTGGAGGGGCGGCAGAGACGGTGTGGCCCATTCACGACGACGGCGTGTGTGGCAGAGGCGGTGGGAAGATTAGGATGTGCGGCTGAAGGGGCGGGAAGGCGGCGGAGCTACTGAACGGTGTCGCCCACACGCCGGCACCACAGGCAGTCCCGGCCGGGGGTCATTAAGGAAAGGGAGACTGATGGGGACACGACTCGAGTTCACCAGTCCTTTAAGAGCCGTTAAGAGGCACACACAACGACCTCTTCCAGAAGGCAACACAGAACACGGATTAGCGAGTCATAACTATCAAAGCGACGCTCCCCAAGGCACGGGCCCAGCCACTTTAATCATGATATTTCTTATTTTGTTTAAAGAAAGAAAATCTAATACTTTTTTATTCTACATAGGGAATGAGTTGATCTAATAAAGCTTCGCGGTCTGTCTAAATAGACCCGTGATTTCGTACCCTAATACAGAGTTTCATCGTATAGTCTACAACTCTTCATGAATGATCTTGGCTCTATAATCTAAGGAGTCCTTCGATGTATAGCCTGAAGGAGCCCTGTCTCGGGGGGAGGAGGGCTAGGGAGTGAACTGAAGGCCAATACTCGAGGGTCAGTGTGGCGAGGTGGTGCCTGGGGCCGTCACGGGGGTGGTGGCAGCCAGGTACGCGGTGCCACGGATGGGCGGGGTCGGCCTGGACGCGTCGGCCGAAACAAAGTCACCCGAACACCCCAAACTATGACAATAAGTGGTCCTTTAGGCACCATCATCATCATCAGCTATTACTAGTCTGCTGCACAAGAAAGATATCAATGTTTCCACTTCTTTTGTCTGGTTTTAGTGCACGCCGTCCTGCCCTTGCAAAGTCGATCGTGGTTATCGAGACACCTAACCGTTCGACAGGACAAGACAAGACACGACCTGGTCCACTGTCTGTTCCGACTTATGCAGTTCCTCAATTGTCACTGTTACGTTGACTGTCCATCTGTAATCCATTATACGCTATACTTGGCCTGCCAAAGTTAATTGTCATTTGAATATCTTCGACCTTGCAATTTCCTAATATATGATGTTCTATTCCTATGAGCTGAAGAAGGCTCGTCTCCGAAGTCATTTCATGCTGATTCTTTATCAAACTTTCTATGAATTCTTCTCTTTGATCCCCTGACAGGCCTTCCTCATCTGACCTCTCTCCAGGTAAGCCCAGTCACTATACACTTCTCGATTGTGAGGTCATTTCATGCTGATTTTTTAAAACTCTCTATGAATTCATCTGTCTCATCCCTTCACCCATACTGCCTCCGGGTAGAGTATTCCCCATCTCTGCTGGAGCGTGGCGCCACTCTTGAATGAGGCAGGCTACGTTAGGTTAGGTTAGGTTTAGATTCGCGGCACTAAAGGTAATTTTGAGTGGGAATCACAATGAGAGTATTTTCCCGCACGCCCCGCGGTTAGTTTCGGAGCTACAGCCGAGCGTCTTCACCCAGGGACCACATGCCCGTAAGGAGATCGGGAATATGCCTCCGGGGAAGCTCAGCTACCACATAAGCTCTGACGAAGGACCACCTGAACCACCGCCTCAGATGTCCTGGCGAAGCGAGCTCAAAAGGAAAATGAGCAAATAAATATAATATTCTCAAAGCCACGACAATGCAAACTGATGCTCAAGACACATGAAGGGTCGTACTGGTCTACAGCGTAATTAGTGGCATTTCTAAGCTTCAAGAGTAGACGCTATTAAGAAAGACATCAATCAGATAAGCTCTAATAACCAAACTAATTGAACCGCTATGCATCTGTGCCTTGCTGTAAAATAGATAGACGTACATTAAGTTTGTGGCATCTTGGACCATACATCGCCTTGACATATGTGTGGTTCCTATCTGAAGTATGCTGTCGATTGTTTTAAAGCATATATCTTAAGTCCCATATGTTCTTGTAATCAGTTTTTACACACACTTGTTCTACATTTTCTTTGCCCATTCAGAAGCAGCTGGAGGGGAAGCTTTTGATTTCCAGAGTGCGTTCTACAATCCCCATCTTTTGTAAGGATTAACTCTTCCACAGACTTGTTCCTGAGCTATTCCCCATGGAGGTGAAGCTTAATTTGTAGAGTTTGTTCTTTAATCTCCATCTTTTGAAGCGTTTAACTCTTCCACAGACTTGTTCCAGATCTATTCCCCATGGAGGTGAAGCTTAATTTGTAGAGTTTGTTCCTTAATCTCCATCTTTTGAAGCGTTTAACTCTTCCACAGACTTGTTCCAGATCTACTCCCCATGGAGGTGAAGCTTAATTTGTAGAGTTTGTTCCATAATCTCCATCTTTTGAAGCGTTTAACTCTTCCCCAGACTTGTTCCATATTTATTCTTCTTGGAGGTACTATAAAATTTTAGAGTCCATACTTTAATCCCCATTTCTTGTAGCGTTTAACTTTTCCCCAGACTTGTTCCATATTTATTCTAAGTGGAGGTACTATTAATATGTAGATTCCGTCCTTTCATCCCCATTTTTTGTAGCGTTTAATTCTCCCACAAACCTGTTCCATATTTACTCTCCGGGAAGTGAATATTCAAACGGAAAGTCTGTCACGCGGCCAGCACAGCGCCAGGTGACCACCACACCTGGCACGCTTCCCCTAATTACCGATAAACAAAACAGACAGCTGGAGACTCTCGCAGACACGTTTTACCGTAAAGAGCGTAGACGAAGGGTTTTCCTACGGCCTTAAAATCTCCACACAAGGTGAAAGTCAGCGAAAGGGGCGACGGTTAGTGAAACAGTCTGTCGATGCTTGCTTGCTTTTGAGAGAGAGAGAGAGAGAGAGAGAGAGAGAGAGAGAGAGAGACGCCCGTCATCCTATATTTTTCCTCCATATTTTATTGTTTCATGACCGTGCCCGAAATATGCCAGAGCCGAACCCCCTTTTTTTTACGTTTTGGCTTATACCGTCTTTAGGCTTCCTTGGCGGGGCCCGGTGGTCGACCTCAGCCCGTTGTGGTGCAGGCAAGTGTTTATAGTGACGCCATCTTGCCTGGCTCATGCTGCCCCCCGGAGCTCATCTTTGAGTCTCTTTTCGAGAGAATCTAGAGTCCGGGTCTTCAGGACAACATGTGGGTAGCCTTAGGCCACTCGGCGATGGCTGACAAATTGCCAGCTTGTTTATTGCGGCGAGCGGGACGCGAACCTGCGTCTTCTTGAACGCCGCGCCAGCACGCTGACCACTACGCCAGCGCCTCTTGTGTTATTCTCAGTGTGGTGTGCACTGAGCGTTCTCTTTTGTAAATAAATTTAAGCTTCAAGTTCGCTAATTATAAGGCATTGGCAGGGGTGTGCTCGTTTTCCTTCACCTCCACATGCGCCGCCACGCACCACACGGAACTACTACAGCTGTCTCCAATGGGGATGCCGGAAACTACACTGTCTTAAGAGAAAAGTTAACGAAGTACTCTCTCTCTCTCTCTCTCTCTTACATCCTATATTCATCAACTAATACAAGTAAACACACATACAGTAGTTTCCCTTCCTCCTTCAGCTTTCCAGGAGCCCAACAGGAAACGGTGAAAGACAACCCGGTAATTACAGACGGACCAATAGCCGCTGGTTACCGAGTCGAACACCTTTACGTACCTACTATATGTGTGTGTGTATGTATGTGTGTGTGTGTGTGAGGATGAAGACGACACGGCATGGCATTTGTCCCCTTTTATTTTCCTCCCTTCCACCTTCATCCCTTCTCTTCTCCCTTCCTCTGTTTATCATGATCGACATACATGTTACCTCACAGACACGCAAACAGTCTCAGTCCCACAGACTCATAAAGACACAGAACTACAGCCCCAAGGAAGCCAAAATCACCCACAGCCTTACAGCCCCTTTCAGACCCAGAGACTAACAAGCCCACAAGCCCAACAGTCCTTCATAATCAGAGCCTTACAAGCCCACAAGTCCCACAGCCCTTCAGACCCAGAGCCTAACAAGCCCACACGCCCTACAGTCCTTCAGACCCAGATCATTACAAGCCCACAAGTCCCACAGCCACAGACAGGAACAGAAAGGCAGCCAAAGAAACACAACCCTTTAATCACACAGACCTACAAACCCACAGACCTGTAAGTCTACAGCCCCATAGACCTACAAGCCCTATACATATATTATAGCACCCCCCAATATGCTGCAAAACCCTCGCCGCAGACCACAGTGAGCCCCAGTTTTCGTCTCATGGCCCGGAGATTGCGGTGAGGGCCATATGCACCTACTTCGGCGACGGCTCCTCCCCACGTGTATAAAAGGGCGGCCCTGTCCAGGTGTGTTCAGTCAACGTCAAGTGCTTCCAGCGTGACCATCCCCTGCGTGCTCCCGTCCCGTTCCTCCCCGTCTATCACACACACAGCTCCACGATGGCCCTCAATGGTAGGCAGTCTTATGGGGACTGTTTTACTGCCCCAGCCCGTTGGTGATAAATGGGACATTCTTTATGGCGGGGAATTTTTCGTATTTGAAGTGAGACATCAAGAAAAAGATATAATTAAAATGGCATCGCGATACACATTCCTTTTAGTCGTTAATTTATAGCAAATAATCAAATCCAATCCATAACAGTGATTAAATACCAGACACAGACGATCCTTATTAAGATTACTGTGTGACGAGGCTTAGTACAAATTTTCTCTCAGGAAAATTTGTTAAATAAATAATCGAGTCCCTGATAGCAATGTCTCTAGACAGGGAAAGCTTCTAAGGATGAATAGATATTTTACTGTTGGTGTTTGCAATCCCTCGCTATGCATAATCTGTATAACAGTCGCAAGAGCAACACAGGAGGAAGTACTGTCTTTGTGTGCGCTATACCACGTACGAACTCGTGGGATGTCAGCACACGGTAAGGTAGTCCATATGGTGTCGATGGTAGTCATAGATAAGCCTGGCAGTACCACTAACATTAACTAACGCACGTGTCTCTTCCAGCTCTACTGAACGCAGCGCTGAAGGCGGTCAGCGGCGCCGACTCGCACCCTCACCAGCAGGCGGAGGGAGACGAGGGGCGCTTCTTCATCACGGGCACGGGCAACCCCAACCAGTCGCTGGTGGTCGGCAACTCAAACTTGGTGCTCTTCGGCCTCGTGGCGGGCGCCTTCGTGATTGCTCTCGTCGCCGCCGCCTTCACCGGCCGCGGCTCGGGCTCCCTCGGCTACAAGTCAGCGTGAGTGTTGCCGCGCCGTCTCTCTTGACAGGGATCTTTCGTGGCGAGAACTGCCGCCTTCATGAAGGATGTGCTTACCAATAATGCACCCTTACCACTAATAATTAATATCGTCATTAAGCCTCATCCAGTTCATTTAATAGCAAATCATGACATACCGCCCCATCCATGAAGGCTGTGCTTCCCAATGGTGCTATATATTTACGAGTCAGTACTTCCATTTTGCCCCTAAGATTTGAAGACTCTATACAATAGCACTATGCCTACGAAATCCCAATCCATTACTTCCACCACCTTTCTTACACTACCATGAAGACCAACAACCCATTCTCCTCACAGCTCGCCCTCAAGTTACGAGAGTTCCTACGCCGTCCACCGCGCCCTCGAAGACACCGCCAAGATGCACGAGTAGCAGCTGTCCCTCCCCAGCACCCCATGACGCCTCCGCCCCAACCCCACCACGCAAGGACACACAAGGATAAAGAGTCAGCAAGAAGCCAGTCGACCTGCACATGACAGCCCCAACGAACCTGCTATTCACCAGCCATCATCTCCGTCCATGAATCTATCTTACCTCCATTTGAGCTTATCATCCTATTGTTCCTATACTCCTGACCCTCCTTTAAACACCTCCACCCTAACACCGCCTCAACGCCACCACCCTCACCACCACTTTACTCTTTCTCACGCACCTGGGCCTAGATACCCATACATGCCGCCTGATGCTTCTTTATCTTGTTATTCCGTCCCTTTTTCATCTCCCATTTGCCTCTCGGTGTCATGAAGTCAGGAGCGTCATCGTTTGTGTGTGTGTGTGTATGTGTGTGTGTGTGTGTGTGTGTGTGTGTGTGTGTGTGTGTGTGTGTGTGTGTCTGTCTGCTTGTCGGGCTCTTAGGCGGCCCCACTTCGGGAAGGACGCCACCCCCATCGGTATGTAATTGTGAGAATAATTTATTGGCTTAAGTAATGTAAATAAAATAACGAAAAAAAAAAAACTCTCGCTCTGTTTCTTTTGCCCTCTTGGCTGCACGACACGGGGAAGCACATGAAAAGCTTTGTACGTATTACACACGTCATACACTTCCACGAGGGGAGGATCAAGGCGCCTCACTAACCAGGATTAATCACTGGCGTCATCATTTGTATAGGCGCGTTGTAGGAGCAGCGAGTTGCGAACTTTTCTCATTTATTTTACCTTTGTCCTGCCTCCAGTGTGGTAAAAAGTATACAAAACTACTTTCACAGTGCTTGATGTTCTTTCTTTTCATCCCATCTTGATAAAACCAAAGAATAAAAAAAGAAGAATATACGAATTAAAACAAAGTCATTACAAAGCATCAATGCCACCAAATTATTGTCATTCGTCGCTTGATTTGTTCCCAATAATGTGGATATTCTTCTCTTGAACTCCTACTGACTGTAAAGACAAACCTTGACGTGAGCATTGTCAGCAACAGATAACGGAGAAGAGTTGTTGTGTGGCGTGCACTGAGGAGGGAGCGGACACACGCACGTCACAAGAACAGTCGCTGAAGGTGCCTCTCAATTCACCGTCGTGCATTCGTATTTATGCGCGAGATATACAAACAACCAATCTAGGAGCCCATTCAGACACCCGAAAGGTACGGAGAACTAAAGAGGAAGGAACTAAACTAAGATTCAATATGCAAGTTCCGGGACAAGTGAATCCACACCTTGACCCACTAAAACTTCCTAACATATTGAAAAGCCTCTACAGTTCTACCAGTCGCAATCCTCCATCTCCATTAATCTTCTTCCCTTCCCCAAAAACATCTTTCTATATGGTTTCTGTATGTAATTATTTTGGTCTATAACCTGGTTTCCACAGTATACTCTTTCTATTCCTGTGTTCTATATCTTCTTCCCATTGGTCTTCTCGCTCTTCTTTTATCATTCATTCGTTGTAGTCTTTACTCGGCTACTGGTCATGTAACGTCCCCGGCCAGCTCACTTAACACACTTTTCAGACACACAGAAGCCCAGTGACTCAATTAAGCAAAACTGGACATATGCCTGGAGCGCATTACTCAGCTACTCTTAGGGTCTTTATGCATGCTTGAGGGCTCCTCCTTAACGTTCATGAGATTCCTCCAAGTGGGAACTAAGTGGGAGATGTCACTGCCTATTCCGGAGAGCGGCACGGCGCATTCCTTCAGATGTCGGTGTTACGAGAGGGAGACCTGTATTCTCAGACGCTTTCGGCTCTCAGAACGAATATTTCCAAAGGCCACAAGGGAGATTAGTCGGGTTATCATGAGTGTTTCTTACATTTAGGGTGAAGAAGCCTTGTCATTTTTTTTTTACAACAAAGGAGACAGCTCAAGGGCACACAAAAAATGGAAACAATAATAAAAAAAAAGCCCGCTACTCGCTGCTCCTAAAAAAAAGGAATCAAAAGAGGTGGCCGAAAGAGAGGTCAATTTCGGGAGGTGAGGTGTCCTATCACTGGGCTTATTAAACTACCCATGGAAATACCCAGAGCCACTACGAAAGCCTTATAAAATGTATGTGTATGTCCCGAATGTGGGCTTGAGCATTCACTGTGTATTTAAAAGAAGCAGATGATGTATAGTGATTGTTACGTTAGTGCAAGGTATAACGTTATAGCAAATAAGTCTTACAAGAGAAAGAATGAGAAAAAAACTAACACAGATCCCCACCCTTCACTGCATCCCATCGCACTACTAAAGTTAATACGCCTGAACGAGGGTCAAGCCATTAGAGAGAGCAGTGACCATGTTAGTCGTGCATCGCCGCCGACGAACCTAACGACTTGTATGTAGACCGACGCTCGACGATACGGGGAGAGGTTGACTGTTCACGGAGTTTTCCTTTGGTGTATAATTAAGACCAACCAACTCCCCTGCCGTAGTGAATCAGTACTGGAAAGATGTTACGTTAGTGAGGGATAAATAAATAGCGAGAGGAAGTTACGAAGATTAGGATTGTATACTATTGAAGATTAAGTATACGTGATGCGTTGATAGGAGAAATAGAATACAGGGAAGTGATGAATGTTTTGAGTGCACTGTAAATGGTGGAAAGAAAGTATGTACAGGAAAGTGAAGAGTTCCGAGTGCATTATTAATGGAGAGTCGCCACAGAAGTAAAATCACTTCCTATACAGTACGAGATTAAATTGTTGCGACTTTCCAGTGATTCTACGTCGATATTCCCTCTTCCCCCTCTTCCTCATTTTCTTCTTCGGCTAGTGGTTAATAGTGGTAGGTATGAAGCATTAATACTACTTTGTTTCAGCATCCCCAACGATGAAAATATTTTGTTCTAATGTATATTAAAGCGTTTTTTTTGTAACTTGTTGTCCCATTTTCCTGGTAACGGTTTGTTATCGTAAGGGCAAAAATACACGAACTTATGATTTACGGGGAAAGTATTATCAGATTTTATCCAAAACTTCAATTAATAACTGACTAAAAAAAAAAAAAAAAGATAAAAAAAAAAAATGACGTTAGGGAACATTTGAAGAAGTCTACGCTACACTTCCTTCTTCTGTTTTTACCTCGTAGAGAAAACTGTTGTGATGGCACACTATTTTTATTGCGTATAACGATTACCTGTGTTATAGTAACTTTCCTACTTGTGAGCAGCGGCGTAGCTAGGTATCCATCAATGAGGGGCACGTTCACCCCCCCCTCCCACCGTGCCCTCCCATATCTACGCCACGGGTTGTGAGTACCCACCTAGCGAAGTATGGGAGGGCAAGGAGTATTGACAGAGGTAAAATGCTTATCACACACACACACACACACACACACACACACACACACTGCAGTGCTCTGTAAAGCTTCGTAGTGCAGTGGTTAGCGCGCTCGCCTCAACTAACAGGTCCCGCGTTCAGTTCCCAGGCGGAGTGGACATAGATGGGCAGTCTTCTTTAATCCGTGCCCCTGTCCACCCAGTAGCAAATGGGTACCGGGTGATAGTCGTGGGTCGTGTCCCGCTTCAAAAGGTGTGTGGGTGTGAGGTTTCAGGTGTACCCAGAGATCCGTCACTTCTTAGCTCCAAGCTCACTCAGGGGAAGGTCCTGGATGGCGATCACAAGTATGTCGAGTAGTCACGCTATGGTGAATTACACACATACACACACTTTCAAGGGAGGAATTACGCCTAACCACCATTGCCACGAGCACCACCACTACCACCACCATCACCAGCACCCCCACCACCACTACCACCACCATCACCACCACCACTACCACCACCATTACCAGCACCACCCCCACCACTACCAACACCATCCCCACCACCACTACCACCACCATTACCAGCACCACCCCCACCACCACTACCACCACCATCCCCACCACCACTACCACCACCATTACCAGCACCACCCCCACCACCACTACCAACACCATCCCCACCACCACTACCACCACAATCACTATCACCACCACCACCAATGTACTAGGTTTTCTCTTATACTTTCCCTTATGTGTGTGTGTGAGGGGAATTACTATAACGTAACACGAGCGTCTTCACTTTCTCCTGTATCATTTTTTTTATATATATTGGTGAACCTCAAGTCATTCCAACAATAAAACTTTTTCTTCATAAATTTACGATAGTGTGGGGGTAGAGATGATATCCTCTGCCAGTTGATTTTTATTTTTACCTTCTTTTTCTTGTTACCGAACCTGCATTCATTTCAACAATAAAACAACTTTCCTTCACATATCTTTCCTTTATTTACATTATTTATATTCTCTTGCTTTCATCTGTACTATAGTTTTTCAAGTGTATTACCGTTACTATATATTTTCGTCCTTTTCTGTAAATATATTGCCTTGCTTTGAAACTTCTATCCTTGTGTATTTCTGTTTTTTCCCCCATTATAATTTCCCATCTCTGTTCTTTCGGTTACTGTACTTTCCTTCACCTCTCTTTCTGATATTCTTCTATCCTGCTTTCTACTCACTCTATTTGCTCGGTTATTATACTTTCTTTCACCTCTCTGATTTTCTTCTATCTTACTGTCTAATTTCTCCGTTTGCTCGATTACTATACTTTCCTATACCTCTCTTTCTATTCTCTATGTTATCTCGTTTACTAAGCTTACCTAAACCTCCCATTCTGATCTCCTTTAATCCTGCTCTCTACTCCCTCTGTTTGCTCGGTTATCATACTTTCTTTTGCCTCTTTCTGATTTCTCGTGGCGGGTTCAGGATGTGGCGGCTCTGACAACTAACGCCAGCGGTTTAGAAGTTCTCCACAAGTACCTTCACGATCACCGCATCCACCACCACCACCGCCGCCGCCACCACGGACACGGACACAACCCACAGCCCGTTTTCCTTTCCCTGCGGCGTAAACTATGCCATTCTCAACCCACAGTTATAAACACCACCTGCAGCTGTGAAGTCAAGTTTACTAATTAGATGATTTTTACCTGCGTGTGTGTGTGTGTGTGTGTGTGTGTGTGTGTGTGTGTGTGTGTGTGTGTGTGTGTGTGTGTGTGTGTGTGTGTGTGTGTGTGTGTGTGTGTGTGTGTGTGTGTGTGTGTGTGTGTGTGTGTGTGTGTGTGTGTCTGTTTTAGCTAATCTCTCTCTCTCTCTCTCTCTCTCTCTCTCTCTCTCTCTCTCTCTCTCTCTCTCTCTCTCTCTCTCTCTCTCTCTCTCTCTCTCTCTCTCCATACACACACTAAAAAGAGACTCCATTTGTGGTTTATGTCACTACGCTCTCTCTCTCTCTCTCTCTCTCTCTCTCTCTCTCTCTCTCTCTCTCTCTCTCTCTCTCTCTCTCTCTCTCTCTCTCTCTGTATAATTGCATTCTCTCTCTCTCTCTCTCTCTCTCTCTCTCTCTCTCTCTCTCTCTCTCTCTCTGAACCTAATTGCATTCTTTCCCTTCCTCCCTTACGTTCTCCCTATCTCCCTTTCTCCTCCCCGTTTCTCGTCTTCTCTTCCTTTCTAGTGTTCTCAATTTCACTTCATTTTTCTTCCTTCCTTTCATACATTTCCTAACTTTTTTCTTTTCATCCTTTTACTGCTTCCCTTTTGGCTTCTGTAGTCTCCTTAAATATTTGTGTATTCTTGTGTATTCTTCTTCTTCTTCTTCCCACCTCTTCTTACTCCTTCTTCTTCTTCTTCTTCTTCTTCTTCTCTCTTCTATCTTTATATTCTGCTAATGCTTATCTTTCATCTCTATAGTAGTTCTCCCTCCCTTTCCCTTTTGCTCTGTGTTTCATGTCTCTCCTGTGTTTCCTATTTCCTTTTCTTTTTTCGTGTTCTCAATCTTTCCCTTCTTACTAGATCTACGGTAGTTTCCCTTCCCCTTCCTCTGTCTTCCATGTCTTTTCCCTGTTTTCATCTCCTCTTTTTTCCTGTGTTCCCAATCTCTTCCTTTCATGTCTTTTCCCTGTTTCCTATCTCCTCTTCCTTTCTCGTCTTACCAGTCTCTCCCATCTCTCTGGTTCTATGCAAATTTCCCTCCCTTTCCCTATTGAATGTGGCCGTCCTCCTACCTCTCCCCCTTTCCAGCTGCAGCAGAAGGCACGAGCGAGGTAGAAAGCTAATGAGGAAAAGTCGTAGAAAGGGTAAAGCGAAGACGATAAAAAGCAAAACACATACCACTCAATTACCGTCATGGTGGTTAGCGACACACACACACACACACACACACACACACACACACACACACACACACAGTCATGTTTTTTTGTATGTATGGAATCATGTTGGTAGGTGTGTATATGTGTGTAAGTATGTATGTATGTATGTAAGTTAGTATGTATGTATGTATGTATGTAGTAAGGTAGGTAGGATAAGTAGGTAAATAGGTGGAGGTAGAGAGATAGCAGGTTATGCAGGTAGACAGTAGGAGGGCAGAAATGTAGGTTGATAGGTAGGTAAGGAAATAGGTAAGTACACAGCAGGTAAGTAACAGGTAAACAGAGGAAAGGTAAGGTTAAGATTCACGTAAGTAATAAAATATGCAGCGAGTGTATTTGTTTGTTTGTTTGTTCGTGTGTTCGTGCGATAATGACCGTGAAGATAAATCAGGTAATTGGCTCATTGCCGTGGACAGGTGGAGGCCAGGTGTGTGCTCTTGATCTAAGTTTTTTTTCCCTCTTTCCTCTACATCCTCCCAGCTCTCCCTTTTCTCCCCTTTCTTCATTTTCTTTATCACTTTTTTCCCCTTCCCCTACACCCACCAGCTCTCCCTTTTCTCCCCTCTCTTCTTTTCCTTCATTACTTTTTTTTGCCCATTTCCGTTCTGCATCACGCCCACTCCCCTCTCCCCTTTCTCTCCTATACTAAACATCCTCCTTTCTCTCCCTTTCTTCCCTTCTTTATCACTTTTTTTTTACACATCTCCGTTCTGCATCAAGCCCTCTCCCCTCTCCCCTTTCTCTCCTCTACTATTCATCCTTCTTCCTCCCCTTTCTTCACTTCCTTCATCACTTTTTTTTTACACATCTCCGTTCTGCATCAAGCCCTCTCCCCTCTCCCCTTTCTCTCCTTTAATCAACATCCTCCTTTCTCCTGCCTTCCCCTTTACATGCTCTTTAACTCTTCCTAAATACCCCTTCCTCCTCCTCCTCCTCCTTCTCCTCTTTCTCCTCTTTTTTTCCTTTCTCTCTCTTCACCTTTCTTCCTTCCTTTCATACGTTTCCTGACTCTTTTTCTTTTCTTTCTTTTACTATTTTCCATTTCGGCTTTTGTAGTCTTCTTAAATATTTGTGTCTTCTTGTGTATTCTTCTTCTTCTTCTTCCCTTCTCTTCTTACTTCTTCTTCTTCTTCTTCTTCTTCTTTTTCTCTCTTCTATCTTTATATTCTGCTAATGCTAATCTTTCATCTTTATCTCTTCCTCCTATCCTTATCCTTACTTTTCATTTCTTCCCTTCTTCTTCTCTTTCCCTTTCTGGTCTTCCTTCTTATCCTTATCCTCCTTCTTTACCTCTTCCCTTCTTCTTCTTCTTCTCTTTCCCTTTCTGGTCTTCCTCCTTATGCTTATCCTCATTCTTTATCATTTCCCTTCTTCTTCTCTTTCCCTTTCTGCTCTTCTTCCTTATCCTTATCCTCATTCTTTATCTCTTCCCTTCTTCTTCTTCTTTTTCCCTTTCTGCTCTTCCTCCTTATCCTTATCCTCATTCTTTACCTCTTTCCTCCTCCTTCTCCTTCCCTTTCTCCCCTTCATTTATTTTTAGCTTTCGTTCCCCATATGATCACATCGCATCCTGGTCAGTCATGCTCATCCTTCCATTTTCCCTTTCCCTCTTTCCCCCTTTCTCGCTTTCCCTCTTCATTCCCTCCCTAAAGGTACACCTCCTCTTTCCCTTATGTGATGAAGTTCCCCCATTCAGCTTTCTCTTTATTGTATATCAGCCTGGTTGTCTCTGTCTTTCTCTTTCTGTCTGTGTGTGTCTGTATTGGTTTTCTCGTGTCTGTCTCTGTGCGTCTGTCTTGGTTTTCTCGTGTCTGTCTCTGTGTGTGTCTGTCTTGGTTTTCTCGTGTCTGTCTGTCTATCTGTCTGTCTCTCTCTCTCTCTCTCTCTCTCTCTCTCTCTCTCTCTCTCTCTCTCTCTCTCTCTCTCTCTCTCTCTCTCTCTCTCTCTCTCTTTCTTTTTTTCTTTTTTTTCTTTTTTTCCTTCATTCTTTTTCATTTTTTCTCTCTTTTTTTTCTTTTTTTCTTTCCTTCCTTTCTTCTTTCTTTCTTTATTTTACTTTTTTCTTTCTTTCCTTTCTTCTACATTCTCTCTCTCTCTCTCTCTCTCTCTCTCTCTCTCTCTCTCTCTCTCTCTCTCTCTCTCTCTCTCTCTCTCTCTCTCTCTCTCTCTCTCTCTCTCTCTCTCTCTCTCTCACACACACACACACACACATTGTTCCCAGCAGAGCAATCCAAGAAAAGAAATTCCACCCCTACAGCCATACAGTTTATGATCTCTTAACACTCAGAGGGAACTTGTGGTCTAGCGGTGGTTTGAGACAGATAACAAAGTGACAAGTTGGTGTATGATCTCATGAGACACGAGTGCAGAGGAGGAGGAGGAGAGGAAGAGTAAAGCTGAGGTGACTGGATTGCGTTATGGGTTAGGGGTAAAGAGGAAAGGACGAAACGACTCCAGCGGAAAAAAAGGAAATTATAAGCAAAACGAAGAACAGAGGGAAAATCAGTGTATAGAGATAACGAAAACAAAGGAAAAAGAAATATTATAGATGTTATGACTATGGAAAAAGGGAAGAAATATAGATGAAACGACTCCAGCGAAAAAAAAAAAGGAAATTATAAGCGAAACGAAGAACAGAGGGAAAATCAGTGTATAGAGATAACGAAAACAAAGGAAAAAGAAATATAATAGACGTTATGACTATGGAAAAAGGAAAGAAATATAGATGAAACGAGTCCTACGGAAAAAATATATATAAGCGAAACGACGACCGAAGGGAAAATATATAAACAACGAAACTAAGAAAAGAAAATATAGATGAAACGAAATAGCAGAGGAAAGAAAAAAATGTGAAACAACGGACGGGAGATGATTTAAAGACCGGGACAGATTGAGAGAGGATGAGAGGATTAGGCAGATACAGGGAAGCGACCTTTTGATCATGAAGATTCGTAGCAATAGTGTATCTGGTTTCGCTATCGTGGTATGAGGATGGAAAGAAGATGTGTACGTGAATGATCTTTGGTTCGATGCTGTCACTGTCTCTGTTTGTCTGTATGTCCGCCTGTCTTTCTGTCTGTCTGTCTTGAGGCCTGTTTTTCTGTCATTAAATAAGTCTAAATATCAATGAACGTAGCAATATATATTCATCTATATCTTTATCTTTATTTATCTATTTTTCCTTCTTTGTTTCTTTTCTTTCCTTTCTTTCCTTATTTTTTTTCTTTCTTTCTCTCTCCTTTTTTTCCCTTTCTATGTATCTATCTAATTATGTAAATATCTATTGTCAATTTTGGCCAGTATGTGATCTGTAAAATACAAGACTATTTATTCTTTTCTGGAAGGCATGTTACGTTTCTTAAGGTATCTCGTATATTATGTCTTTCGAGACTTGGGTACAGTACTACAAGAAACAACAAACGAAAATAAATGTCTTAAGTGTGGTTATTCCCGTGTTGTCATTTTTTTTTCCTGTTTTCACTTCTCTTTTATAATCCGCCTCGCCAAAGAATGCTTCAGGCTCACATAACAGGCAGAATATTCATGATTCACTTTTATATAACTTCAACTTACTACGTTACTTGTATAAGAGAATGGGCTCCAACACACACACACACACACACACACACACACACACACACACACACACACACACATAAAAAATGGTAACTTTCTTCGCTATTTTCCCTTTTTCTTGTGGTCTTGATAATCACGGCCGCGATTCGTCTCCTTATTAAGAGTACATCACACGACGGGCAAAAAAATGTACGCAAAAAAATGTATGTGGGAAAAAAATGCTACTTCAGAGAGAGTGATAGATAGATAGATAGATAGATAGGAAGATAGATAGATAAAGGATGGATAGATAGATAGACATAAATATAGATAGATTGATAAAAAAAAGAGATAAATTTAAAAGAAAGAAAAAAATAAGTAAAGTGGGAGATTTCAATGCGATATTAGCAAGCAATCCACAGTTTTGCACATTAATATAATATACTAATAATAACAATAATAATGAAAATATAAACAAATATGATGAAATAACACGAAAAAAGCATTATACTAACAAAGGCTGATAGATAAAGAGACTTAGAAAGAGAAAAGAGAAAAAAGAGAAAATAAAAGAAAGGTGGGAGATTTCAACGCATTAATAGATAGCAAGCCATCGTAATAAGGAAAATAATAACAACAAATAACATAATAAAATAAAATAAAACAGGGACATACAAACAAAGGCAGACATACAGACATCTAAAAAACACACATACACAAACATAAAAAAAAGCCACAGTGGAAGAAGACGCCACACAGAGGGACGAGTAGAAGCACGACTCTCACTCTGCCGTACGATTATAGCCGGGCTCCTGTGTTTACCGGGCCTCTACTCTCTCCCTCGTCTGCTGCGAGTATATAGAGCACTTTATTGAGCCCAGCTGTCACTAGAACGAGGAGGAGGAGGAGGAGGAGGGGGACGAGGAGGAGGACGAGTAGGGGAAGGGGAAAGAGGAGGAGGACGAGTAGGGGAAGGGGAAAGAGGAGGAGGAGCTAGAGGAGAGAGGGAGAGGGAGGGGTTACCGAAGTGATGGCCAGCGCACTTACTATATATATGAAGGTGGCTGGCGGTAAAAAGGAAACGAGTACAGCCACGGCTCTCCTAAAGCAAGCATCTCCTCACCCCTCTCTCGTTCCTACCTACCCCAACCTGTACACGGACCTATATTCGGGCACCTAGACCTTACTTACGGTGACTACCACGACCGTAAATAGACGACCTTACACTACAGAACCTACACTTTAAACTTACTTACAGAGATCACTAATAACCTGGAGTTCCTCGTATATAGAACACCTTGCACTGCTGACCCATAGTTTTTGTCTCCCTCATATACACACACCTACAGATTACTTCTCCTTCTTGATTTACATGACAGTTTATTCTCTTTTCGTTTTGTGGTGAAACTCGTAATCGTTAACTCAAGTCCACCTGGTTTTGGGCTAAGGTCCAGTGAAGGAAGATTATCTAGAGCTCGCCGTGACTGACCTACCTACCTGTCTGTGTGCCGGCCTGCCTGACTGACTGACATTCTCGGCCCACAAACGACTGCGATGGCTTCAAGAGGTAGGACGAAATGTAACTAGGATATCCGAATCTCTTGTGCGGTGTCTCTGTCTCTTTCTGTCTGTCTCTGTATGTCTGTCTGTCTTTTTTTCTGTGTCGGTTTGTCTCTGTTTATCTGTCTATCTATCTATCTATCTATTTATCTATTTATCTATCCATCTGTCTATCTATCTAGTTGTCTATCTATCTATTTATCTCTATCTATAATATGTCTATCAATCTGTCTATCTATCCATATGTCTGTCTATTTATCTATCTATATATCTACCTATTCTTCTATCTATCTATTTAGGTATGTATCATTCTATATATCTATCTATTTATCTATCTATCTGTCTATCCTTCTGTCTATCTATCTATTTATCTATCTATCTATCTATGTATCCTTCTGTCTATCCTTCTATCTACTTATCCATCTATCTATCTATCTACCTACCTATCTATCTGCCCACCTATCTATCTCTTGCTCCTTCGTGACCCCAACTCTCTCTTCTGTGTGGACTCTCTCTCCCAAATCCTCCTTTTCCCTCCTTCCTTCTCCCTCTACACGCTCTCACGCCGCTCATTGCCACCCTCTGCCTTCCTTTCGTGCCGGGGAGTGCCAGTGTCGCCTCGGGGAGTGATCAGTGTAGTGTGTGGATCAGAGAAAACGGAGAGTCGAGTTTGTATTCTCACCATAAGGGTATACTCCGAAAAAAATGTACGATAACGAATTTCTGACTTGTGTTGAAAGGGATGAGTTGAGATGGAAATAAGGGATATGTTTAGTAATCCTTAGTTTGAGCATCTTCTTCCCCGTTTAGAGTCTTGAGATATATTTACAGCAGCAGCAAGAGAAGATGGCGCTACTATAAACACTTGCCTGCGCCATGACGGGCTGGGGCCGAATACCATCCAGGCCCCTCAAGCAAGCCTACCGGCGCTATAGGCATAGACGTAAAAAAAAGTATTATTGTGGGCCTTTCTTTTATATAATTTTAGTCTTCCATTCTTTATTTTTTTGTTTGTTTCGTTCGGGTACGTTTCGATTTCGGTATATTTTTATTGCGCTTGTTTGGAGGAATGAGCTGTAAACATTTCAATATATTTCTGATTTTGTGTGTTTTGAGGCCATAAACTGAAACTAAACCCCCAGAATCAGTGCATATATTGGTAAAATGTTTGATTTACGCGATATTCACTTTACGCGACCTCTACTGAAACGCAACTCGGTATCTGTAGTTTCCTTTATCTTTTCTTCTATATACTTTTGATATGCGTACTAACTGGAACGATGCGTATAAAATGGCGATCCTAGCCTAACTTAAGTGTGTTCCGCAGGTTACGTCTGCCTGCTGGTGGTGCTGCTGGCGGCGGGGAGCGTCAGAGCCTTGGAAGATAAGTCTGAGAACAAAGTGACGCCCCTGGAGGAAAAGGATGACGGCGGGCGGTTCTTCTTCTCCACCACGTCAACGGGAACGTCCTCCTCCTCCACCAGCCCCGTCCTCACCCTCACCCTGGGCGTCGGGGATATCCTCTTCGCTGTGTTGGCCGTGGCCCTCTGCGTGGCGGCGGGCGTGGTCATCGCGGGCATCTTCTTCGACGACAGTGTGGGCACGTCAGGCTACAGCGCCCCCTCGTAAGTCTCTCATTCCAGCTCTTTCAGCCTTCTTCAGTCTTTTCATAGTCTTTACAGTTTTCCCTAGCCCTTATTTCTAACGTTTCCTTGTAAGTTTGTCCTTCCAGCTCTTTCTTCTTCTTCCAGTCTTTTTTTTTAGTCTATTCAGCGAGGTCTTTGTCCTTTTTAAAGCTTCCTCGTAAGTTTATGTCATTCCAGCTCTTTCAGCCTTCTTCAGTCTTTTCTTAGTCTTTCCAGTCTTCCCCAGCCCTTATTTCTAGCGTTTCTTAGTAAGTTTGTCCTTCCAGCTCTTTCATCTGCTTACAGTCATTTTTTTAGTCTATACAGCGTGGTATTTATCCTTTTTATAGCCTCCTCGTAAGTTTATGCCATTCCAGCTCTTTCATCCTTCTTCAGTCTGTTCTTAGTCTTTCCAGTCTTCCCCAGCCCTTATTTCTAGCGTTTCTTAGTAAGTTTGCCCTTCCAGCTCTTTCTTCTTCTTCCAGTCTTTTTTTTTTTTTAGTATAACGTTCTCGTGTCCTTCTATTTTGGCTCCCCCTCGAAGGTCTTTGTCATTCCAGCTCTTTTATCTTCCTCCAGTTTTTTTTTAGTCTAGCGTTCTCGTGTCCTTCTATTTTGGCTCCCCCTCGAAGATCTTTGTCATTCCAGTTCTTATCTTCCTCCAGTCTTTTTTTCAGTTTCTTCAGCGTTCTCTAATCTTTTTTTTAGCGCCCACTAGTAAGTTTGTGTTTGTTATTCCAGCGCTTTCATCTTCCTTCATTTTTTTTATCCATCTCTTTAACGCTTTCTTCTTTTGTACTTTTCCATTAACTTCCATCCCAACGATTCCACTTAAGTTAAATTTCCAGTCCTTTCATCGCCCCCACAGTCTTCTCCAGTACTGTTCTGCTGTTCTAGTCTTTTCACAGTCATGTTTATGCCCCCTGCTTCCTTCCCTGTCCTTTCCAGCCCTCTTTAGCTATTTCCAAAACCCGATCAACTGCCCCAAAGACATTTTTTATGAGGATTATTGACAACGTAAAATTTGTGTTAGACGTAACCGAGAAGGAATATTTATTTTGTCTCCTGGAGAATAGATTTGTTTTCATGCAACGCTCAGTTTTCTCTCCTTCTGTTGTTATGATGGCGGTTTGACATTCCTTTTCCCTTTCCCAGGCATTTAGTTTAGTGTGTGAGGGAACTGCAATCCTCCACTTTCTCCCTCGATTAAAAGTAGAGCGACTAAGGGTAAAGAAGGCCTAGAGAAGTATCCCTTTGAAAGCACTAATTGAGACATCGTTTTCTTCTCCCCGACTCCTCTTCGCACAGATCCTACGAGAGCGAGCACCATCACACCGCTGAGAGCTCCTACGCTGTCCTACGCTCCCTGGAAGCCGCCGCCCGCAAACACGAGTAACGGAACAAAATGAGCCACTTCTGTAAACTATCACCGCTTCAACGAACTCGCTTTAGCCTCGCACGCCAATGACCTGCAGAACCAAGCTACAGTTCTTCCGTAACAATCACTTCTTTTTCAATGTTCGTCTTCTCTGCTTTCTGCTTCCCATCCAACACTTCTCTCCTTGCAGTTTTTCCTCTTCTGCTTCTCTCCTGCTTTTTTTCATTCGTGTTCTTCCTCTTCTGCTCTTTTCATACTGTTTTGCCATCCCATATTCCTCTTTTCCTTTCACTATTCTCCATAACCTAATCTCTAACTTCAACCTTCCCTTAACTCCTTCGCCTTCCCTTCCCCTCCTAGCTGAGAGGTAAACCTGAATACTCAAGATAAGTAGGGAAGGCAAGCAGGATCAGGGGCGTTTCAGGGACCATATGTGTGTATGTATGCGTTCATGTTTAAAAAGCTTTACCTTATGAGTATTTATTATATTTATAATTTTTGTACATAATTGTTATCCAAAAAAATAAACGATAATTTGTGAGTTGTTATAAAATTCGTGTTTCAAAAAGTTACCGCCTAATGGAAGATCTAAAGAAAAGCTCAGACGTGTGCCAAGGAGAATCGGGAGATAAAATGCTTTGTGCAAAATGGAGAGACTGGACACGAGCATCATAGATTAGGGAACAGACAAAATATTCTAATATTTAATAAGAAAAAGGACTCGGACAACCAAAGTAACAACAGAGTGCCAACCCTGAAACTTGTAGTGAAGGTAGACAGAGAACCAGTTGAAGAGATGACATTAGGGCCTACTCCGTTGACTACATTGACATCAGACAGATAGAAGGAGGAGGTTAGGAAAGGTTTTTGTCCTTCGGTGAACTATTTTTTTTTTATAGTAGTGGCTGATGATATTGCTAGTTAGCATCCGAGAACGTGAATTTGGTGATTTCTTCATTAACTGTCGCTTGATTGGTAGATTGGATGACAGGGTAGTTATTTAGTTCCTAGTTGACTATTTGATTATTTCAGTTAGCTGTTCATGTTTAATTAGTTAGGTATCTAAATCTGTAAATGAATAGGTATCTAATCAAATCGCTCATTAGCCGCTCACATGAAGAATTGACTGATTATTCTGTTAGATTATTATATGTTTACTTAGTTCTTGACTTCATGAGGTAATTATTCAACTAATGGCAGACCGCCTCACTTCATTCTGGCACATCGATCGAACTTGTAAGGCCACATCCACATGGAACGTTATCAAAAGTATTACTCATCCCTAAGTGTTGTCACCAGGGGGGGGGGGGGTGCAGGGTAAGTGTGAGTTATCCGGGGGAAGATAATGAGGCAAATATGGTTAATTACATGGCTGAGGAGGGTGGAGGGGAGGGGAGAGTTTGTGTGTGCTGTTTACACACACACACACACACACACACACACACACAGAGTCCCTCCTAACCCCATAAAGGTCAAAGAGACAAAGAAGCCGAAAATAAAAAGAACACGTCAAGAGTAGCGGGTAATAAATCTTTGCTCCCTGGCGGACACTGACTCACGCCGAAGCGCCAGGACGTGACAGCTACTCCCTCCCATTCTCACCCCCTTCCTCCTCCTCCTCCTCCTCCTCCTCCCCATCATCATCATCATCATTGGCGACAGTAGAGCAGGCGTATAGGAAGCACTTAAAAGTAGCCGCACCGACGGTCACGACGCCCTAAATGCACAGACAGACGCAGAAGTAAAATGTATAGAAATTTATGAAAGATACAATGTGTGTGTGTGTGTGTGTGTGTGTGTGTGTGTGTGTGTGTGTGTGTGTGTGTGTGTGTGTGTGTGTGTGTGTGTGTGTGTGTGTGTGTGTGTGTGTGTGTGTGTGTGTGTGTGTGTGTGTGTGTGTGTGTGTGTGTGTGAAATTAGGCCAAGAAGCAAGTAAGTAAGCCTAACAAAAACATTAAAACAACTAGGCTCTTAGTGTTCGTCCTTCAAACTGCCCAACACTCCATAACTAAATCGGAACCACATCGAGAGCTGGAAGACTTTTTAAACTAAATATTTATAAAAAACGCAACACCTTCTATAGTCTGTTCACGTAAGTCCGACCCAAGCTGACGACATAAGCCTAAGCGTGTTTGCAAGCTGAGTGCTGATTGGCTACTGCTGTGGGTTCCAAGTTTTCTTTCACCTCTGTTTGTGTTTATCTCACGCAACACTTTCCGCTAATCTGCACTGTGCTTACGAACACGCTGAGGTTTATGTTGTCAGCTTGGGTCAGACTTAAGTGAACAGACTATAGTAGGATTTTGACCGCCAATCTGTGTATCTTGAGAAGGCGCATCCGTACTGGAGTTTTTGAGATAGTCCTGTTATTACATTGGTTGGGATCTCGGTTGCTTATGACTTTAGGTTTTCTTTTTAATATCAGACAAAAGGAATATTAAGAAGTAGCATGACTGATACGAAGAAAAAAGAGGGAATGGGTATATTTTTCCACCCTCCCCTTTACCCATTATCTAAGTTGATGTTCTTGTCTTATCGTTATTATTATTCTCATCATCATAATCATCATCATTGTCATCATTTTAGGTTCATATGAAAAAAAAGGAGACCTGAAATGGTTTGGCGAGGAGAGAACTTGAAACGGGGAAAGGAAACGAGGCAAAAAATTATAACAATGCGAAATCTACTTCAAAAAAAGGGCTCAGGGTGAAGAGAAACCTTGAAATGAGGGAAAATAAACATAAAAAAAAGAATATATGAGAAAAACGCGAGAATATACGAACGTCCCTTGAAACAACCCCAGGAAGGGAAAGGGTGAGAAAATGAAGAGAGGAAAAAAAAAAGGAAGAAAGAAAAATTGAATGAATGAAAGAAAAAATAAATATAGAAAAAAATAGAACAGGACAAACGCAAGAAAAAAGAAAGGAAGAAAGGAAGAAGAATGTATACAAGTAAATAAGAAAATACTATATAATACTAATAAAACTAACAAAAACTAAACTAAAACTACTGAGAATACAAAAAACTAAGAAAATAAACTGAAAAAAGACAAAAAAAAAAACAAACACTGATAATACAAAGAAAAAATAGTAAAACAGCAAAAATATACACCCTCAAACACCCACACCCACACACACATAAAAAAAGACTAAGCTGAATCCCCTTATAAAAAAACAAACGCATTCCAAAACACACGACAGCAGGTGAAGGCAGAGGCATAGAAGGCTCGTAACAACACAGAACAATCCGGCAGCGTCTCTTTATGCGGCGCTGCTGTTCTCATACCGACACGTGTGAGCGGCGGAAGGGTGGAGAGTCATGCATGCAGGCTGTTACGAGTTGCTCAGTCAAGGTGGTTTGCAGGTACTGACAGGCCGGGTAACGGATAAGGACACGGAGGAGGGGAACGCGAAATGATGAAGGTGGGGATTATGGTGGTGATGGGAGGGAAGAACAGGTGGAGGAGGAGGAGGAGAAACAGCAAAAGGAGGAAGAAGAGGTGGTTGGAGGAGATAGTGGTGGTGATAGGGGAATAAAGAGAGGTGGAGGAGGAGGAGGAGAAACAGCAAAAGGAGGAAGAAGAGGTGGTTGGAGGAGATAGTGGTGGTGATAGGGGAATAAAGAGAGGTGGAGGAGGAGGAGGAGGAGAAACAGGAAGAGGAGGGAGGTGGTTGTGGCGGGAAATGAGGAGGAGGAGGAGGAAGGAAAGAAGAAGGAAATAAGAAGCAAGAAAGGGAGAAGGGAGAAGGAAATGAGAAGTATGAAGAGAAGGGGGAAAACAGAAGCTGCAGGAACGAGATCAAAAGCATCACATTCAACAATAATAACAGCAGCTACAATAACGAGAGCAACAAGGTATAGTAGTAGTAGTAGTAGTAGTAGTAGTAGTAGTAGTGTTCGTGGTGGTGGTAGTAGTGCTCAGGGGGTCAGGACGGCTTATAGGAGAAAAGAAATATACATAGACTGAGTGGAGCTTGACTGGACTGGACTGGGACTGCAATAGGCTTGACTGGAATGGGCTGGAATGGGCTGGGCTGGACTGGAATGGGCTGGATTGGAATGGGCTTAACTGGACTGGATAGGACTGAACTGGATTGGAATAGAATGGACTGGAACTGACTGGACAGGAATGGGCTGAACTAGAATGGGCTGGACTGGAATGGGCTTGACTGGAATGGGTTGGACTGGAATGGACTGGACTGGAATGGGCTGAACTGGAATGGACTGGACTAGACTGGAATGGACTGGAATGGAATGGGCTGGACTGGAATGAACTGGGACTGAAATGGGCTGAACTGGAATGGGCTGGAACTGGACTGGTCTCAACTGGACTTTCTATTTAATATCTCTCGAGGCGGCCTGAGTTGACTGGGCCGCGGCGAGTCTTGCTGGAGGTAATGACTTAAGGGAGCGGCGTTAAATAGGGCTTGATAATTGTGTGTCTCACGGTGGAGGGGCTGCGTCATTACGGTGGTGGTGGTGGTGGCGGTGGTGGAGGCTCTTTATGGTGGGATTTTAATACTGTATCCCACCACTGACCACTCTCTGTACGTGATGGGGGGTGAGAGTGGATGGGGGGGACTGATTCGTGTGTGAGTGGTGGTGGGTGGGGGTGCATGTGTGTGTGAGGGGGATGTAGGCGTAGGAGTGTTGAGGGGGAGGAAGGATTGAGGAGTAGAGTTGATTCGTGTGTGTGTGTGGTGGGAGGGGGGGGAGTGAGCGAATGCATTCCATCATTAGTAAACCAATTTCCACAAACAACAACACAGGGTACCCACACAACGTAAAGCAGACATCTACGAACAACATTTACGGCAACGAATGTCTTAGTTTTCCTGCGGCGCCATATGACCCCGGCTGATGCGGCGCCTAATTTAAATCAATCCAATCTTCTTTTTCCTCATAGCTCACCACAAGTGTTCCAAAGTCACAGATCTCACAGGTAGGTCAACCCATTAACGCACCTCTTCACGCGTAACCTTGACTTTCCTTGGCCCTTCCACCGCGTCCTCGCTTTCCTGTCCCCTGCGCACACTCCTCACCTGATGTTTCCTTAATTACTACCTGCTACTGGCTACTTTCCTCTCCGCCCGGCAGCTCTCTAGTCAGCAGGCCGGAAAGCGTAAACAGTAGCTGAGCATAAACGGAGGGTCCATAGGGAACAAATCAGCATTGTTATAACGAAAGTCGGAGTGTTAGCAGCAAGGGGTCGGCGGTAACAGGAGTCCGTGTTCTTAAATGCATCGACACCACGGTTCGTCTATTTGATATGCCTCTCGTAGAAGTTGCTGGGCTTTTCATGGACTGTTTTGTGATCCTAAGAGATGGTTCTACACAACCTCTGCGCCATGAACTGGAATATCACTCATGGAAACCCGGTTAATCTTCTCTGTGGCCTTAGAAAATAGTCGTATTGGAAGCCCGATACGTCTAACCCGATAGCAGCGACGGGCCAAATTTGTGGATTTACCGTGTACCAGCGATGGGCCAAATTTTTCCCATGGGTTAAGAATAAGGACGAGGGTGTCAATACCACATCCACAATGAGAGAAAACCCTTAATCTGAATCCTCGACTGAAGTAAGTTTCGCAATTCGACACAACAAGCAGGAAGGCGTCAGCAGATGGAAGGCGTAAACAGCAGTCATATAAAGTCAGCAATAAAGTCTCTGTCATCATCAACAGCAGCAGGCGCCAGTGAGTCAGCGTCAGTCAAGCACGAGCGTGGAAAAAAAAAGTCGGAGCGGGATGTTACAAATAGCGTGGGATGGTGGCGACGACTTTCAGTACGCCGGCGGACAGAGGCGAGGAAGGACGACGCAGTGTTGGTCGGTTCCTGGCGCCACCACCATGGGCCACGTGGGTAAGACTCTGACCCTTGGCACTAGATGGCACTCCGGTCTAGGGCAATCAGTGTTTGACATAGGGTATTTGGTTTGGGGTATTCGGTATTTGGTATTCGCTAATTCGGGTAATTCTAGATAAAAAAAATTACCTCGTTGAAAAATTAACAAACCCCGACTGCTGATAGTAACCGAGAGGAAAGTAACAACGTAACCTCACAATGATAATAACTAACTCCACCAAAGACGGTAACGTAACCTCACGCAAATTAGCACCTAACCCCCAAAAAGAACAGTATACCAGGCCCACTGAAATAGTAACTTGATACCACCCAATTTGTACGCATCATTCCAATAAGTAATCATCATCATTCTCTATCATTCATCAAGACATGTGCGTGTATGTGTGCGTTTAAGTTTCTTTTCCACTACATCATCATTTCTCACACCACCATAATTAATCCCCTGACGGTGCTGTCTATATCTACGGCAGCTGTGATGGTGGCGGTGGCGGTGGCAGTAGCAGCAGCGACGACGACGAAGGGAGTGGTGGAGAGCGAGGAGGCGCAGATGCAAACCACAGGCCCACAGAACGCATCCAGAGACCCAACGGACACTCACTCCAAAACAATCTCACGCCCAAAACAACCCACAGAGCACTTAACACATCTCAAAACAAGCTCAACCCACACACAGCCCACAGAACTGCATCCCGCACCGCCCCGAACAGACCTACACAGCCCACAGCCCACAAAACAGCATCCCGCACAGCCGAGAACAGACTCACATCACAGCCATCCCATGAAGCAGAATCTCAACTTCCTAGAGTCAAACACACCTTCCAGTCGGCATAAAAATCAACACACACAACGCACGAACTCACACATGGACCCAATCATCCATCCAAGCGACCCCTTCACGCACTCACAAGACCCCTCAGCCACACACCCGCACCACAGTCAACAAACGCACTCAAATCAGACACAAACACCTCTTCATTTGGGTCACGGGCAAGAGAAACGTGACAGAAGACAACGTGAAACTCCTTTAATGAATGAGGAGGAGGAGGAGAGGGGGGAGGAAAAGATAGGTGAAGAGGAACAGCTGATGGAGAAGCCTACACGGCGAAGCAGAGAACAGCTGACGAAGGTGGTGAGACAGAAACGAGAGGAGCAACAGGTGGTAGAAGAGCGAGGGCGCCTACGGAGACACTGGGAGGAGGCACAGAAGAGGAAAGAGACGGAACATGCGACACAGACGACCCAGAAGGAAACGCAGAAAAAGAAAGAGACGCAACAGGGGACAAAGACGACGCAGAACAGGAAAGAAACGAAACCTTTGACACAGAAGACGCAGAGGGAAACGCAGCACACGAAAGAGACGCAACAGATGACGAAGGCGACGCAGTTATCGACGCTTACGAAGGAGGATGCGTCGCGGCTCTTCATAACGCAGGAGAGTGACAGCATCACCGTCGGCAACCTGAGCATGTTCGTCCTCGGCATGTTCGCCCTCACCGTCGGCGCCGTCGCTCTAGCCTCGCAGTTTCTGAGGGACGACACTGCCATCCGCCGCGTCGACCACCACACGTGAGTAAAAGCCCTCCTGACCTATCCTTATACTTGTTTTATCTCACACATATATACACCCTTACACCTGCCTGTCTCACCTCCCACACCTCGACACCCTTACACCCTAACAACTGCCTGTCTCACCTCCCACACCTCGACACCCTTACACCCTCACACCCTAATATCTAGCTGTCTCTCCCTCCACCCCTTGAGACCTCGTGTACCTCTTCCCTCTTGCAGCTTCACCTGAAATCAATCGTCCACTGCTACGCCTGCCTCTCTAACCTCATAGCCTCTACCTTTCACCTTACCTGCCAGTCCCTCTCACATTACTTTCCTGCCCCTCTCACCATAGCAGCCTGCCCCTCTCATCCTATTTGCCGGCCCCTCTCACCCTACCCCACCATAGTCCAACGTTGCCAGATTGTCGTACTGTGCCTCTCATGTTTGCCGATTTCCGACCCAAAAACTGCTGTCATCACCCAAATAACTGCCTTCATATATGGTTACCTAACCCAGCGTGCTTAACTTATCCTCTACCCATCGACTACACGTACTCTTCAGTTTCTCTTCACGACCAACCAAACTCTCACCTTACTATCTCTTAAATCCCACATCCTTCACTTTCTTTGCCTATCCCCTATTCTCTGCACATTCCGATCCCGCAGCACCACAAAAAACAAACACATTTTTTCAGGCAACAGAATTCCCACCTTCCTGTCGTTCTTCCCCTTCCTTCCCCATCATTTCGTTCCCTGACTGACACTTCCCATCACTCTCTCGCTCACCTGGACCATAATCACCCCCATAAATCTCTCGCGTTCTGCCTCACCCTTTCCCGATGACAATGTGCTCTTCCTCCCATGCTCAGTTTCAATTATCTCGGTTATATCTTATTTCCTCTCAAGACATTATACTTTTCCCAGAGCATTCCTCATCCCCACCCACCGCAACGCACACAAACATACATTTTATACGACTTATTACGGTGCAGTTTCACACGAAGATTCACACGCACGTCCGCACACTCACACACACACACACACACACACACACACACACACACACACACACACACACACACACACACAATTTACGACTTATCACTGTACTAATTCACATGAGGGTTTACACACACACACACACACACACACACACACACACACACACACACACACACACACACACACACACACACACACACACAGACACACACACAATTTTGCACATACGCTACTTTAAAATCAACACAAACAAAGGCGTGACCTTAACCACTTCCTGTGTGTGTGTGTGTGTGTGTGTGTGCGGCAGGTGTGTGGTGAAGCCCGACCAGGTAACGGGGCGAGACAGGTAGAGTGAGGGAAAGAGGGAAGGAAAGATGGTTATGAGGGATCGTTTTGTCTTTTTCTCGCTCTCCCTCCGGCGATATTAACATTACCTTTGTGTGTCATTATGCGGAGGAGGAGGAGGAGGAGGAGGAGGAGGAGGAGGAGGAGGTAAAGGAGAATTATTGCCCACAAGTATTTAGTTCACTGGGGCTACGAACACACACACACACTCACACACACACACACACACACACACACACACACAATAGACCTTATACAGATCCCAGATTGGTTTGTAATTGTCCATATAAATCCATTTGTCGCGGTTTCTGTATGCTCTCTCTCTCTCTCTCTCTCTCTCTCTCTATCTATCTATCTATCTATCTATCCGTGAGTTACTTATTGGGCGCCTGATATGCATGTCCCTCTCTCTCCCTCACTAACGCCCCTCTGCCTGTCTTCCCTTCCTTGCAGGGCTCACGGCATCCAGGTTCCCGACTTCGACGAGGTGTTGGCGGTGGTCAAGGGGAGAAGCCTTCGCCTACACCGATAGAAAAGCAAGAAGGGAGAGGAAGAAGAGTTGACCTGCTGGAATAAAAGAGAAGAGTGTAGAGGTGTAATGTTTCTGTGAAGTGGATGAAGAGAGAGACGGAGGGGTAAAGAAGAGAAGGAGAGAGTACTATGGATTAAAGAAGAGTAAGTAGAGAGAAGGATGGATGGAAGGAGGAAAGGAAGGAAGAAAGGATATAAGGGAGGAAGGAAGGAAGGAAGGAAGGAAGGAATAAAGAATGGAAGGATGGAAGCGAGGAAAGATGGGAAGATACGAACGAATAAAAAAGAATAAATGATAGAAAGAAAAGAAGCAAAGGATTTATGTTAGAGAAGTGGAAAGAGGAAATAAAGATAAAACAGGACGAGATGAGAAAGAAGAGACCAAGATAATAAAATAAATCAATAAAAAAGAAGGAAGAAAAACGAGGCTTAGAAGAAAACGTAACAAAAAAAGGAACGTTTGGAAAAAGAGAAAAACAGATAACTATGGAGGGGAAAAATAGAAGAGCTGGAGAAAGTTGTAGAGAGAAAAGAAAAAGGAGATTATGGAGGGAAATAAATGGCAGAGTGAGAAAATAAAAAGAACACCAAAAAAAAACACAGAAAACTACAGAGCGAAAACACAGAGAAACCAGAAAGGAAAAAACATATACACCCACACGTAAGAAGAGAGAAGAGAACAAAGGAAAAACAAGAGGAGAGGAAAAATAAAAAGAACACACACAAAAACACTACAGATCGAAAACACAGAGAAACCAGAAAGGAAAAAACATATACACCCACACATAAGAAGAGAGAAGAGAACAAAGGAAAAACAAAAGGAGAGGAAAAATAAAAAGAACACACACAAAAACACTACAGATCGAAAACACAGAGAAACCAGAAAGGAAAAAACATATACACCCACACATAAGAAGAGAGAAGAGAACAAAGGAAAAACAAGAGGAGAGGAAAAATAAAAAGAACACACACAAAAACACTACAGATCGAAAACACAGAGAAACCAGAGAAGAAAACACACACACACACACACACACACACACACACACACACACACACACACACACACACACACACACACACACACACACACACACGAGGAGAATAATAACTTACAAAAATGACAACCAACACTACCACCATAATTATTACACCTACTAACTTTCAATCCATACTCGTTTCCTACTCTCCTCCTCCTTCTCGGTTGCTAATTCCACCTTTCAAGTACTATAGATGTGGAAGTGTCTGGTGTAACTGATCGCAAGAGAGACGAAGGGAAGAAATATGTTAATGTACAAATATGAGGAGAAGTCTGAGGTGGGTCGTAAGTACTAAAACCGTCACCACCACCACCACCACCTCCACCACAGTCACCATCTTCCTCCAGCTCCTCCACCTTCACAATCAAAAGTTCATCCACTAAGCTCACCTCCCAGCCAACACACCACAGGGAAAAAAGTGTATATTGTATAAATGATAAAATAACTGTATTGGAAGAACGTTTACTGATGAAACATGTAAATAAAAACAACAACGATGTATTTGAAGGTTGAAAGTAAGGAGAGGGTAGGGAGGGAGGGCATCATAAGTGTTTGGGAGAGGATTGGCAGAAGGATGAGAGGGGTAAAGGAAGAGCTGCAGAAAGGGGAGAGGAGAGAGATTGGGAGAGCTTGAAAGAAAGATGGGGAAAGGATGGGAAAAAATAAAAAAGAGAGGTGAAATAGAGTAATGGAAAAGTATGAGAGAGGAAAGAGAGACAAAAGATGGAGATGGGGTGTTAGGAGAGGGAGGTGGGGGAAGGATAGAAGAGGAAAAGAAGAGAGCTAGGATGAGAATAGGATAGGAGATCAAATAAAAGAAAGAATAGTATAGTTTAGAGGAGGATACGTAAATAGAAAATGGGAAAAGGGTGCCAGAGAGATAAGGAAGGGAGGAATAAAGAGAATGGAAGAGCGAGGTGAAAATGGATGAGTGACTGGGCGTGGATGGAAGAAAAGGCGAGGGAATAGAAGAAGAGACAACGAAAGGGATGGAAAAATAGATGATATAATAAGCATATAAGAAAATTCATTGGGGTGGACCTGAGAGAGAGAGAGAGAGAGAGAGAGAGAGAGAGAGAGAGAGAGAGAGAGAGAGAGAGAGAGAGAGAGAGAGAGAGAGAGAGAGAGAGAGAGAGAGAGAGAGAGAGAAAGAGAGAAGGATACTATTTGTGGAGAGGAATTAATTATGGAAGAAAACGGGAATGGTAAAAAGAAAATTGCATCAGTTGGTTTGTGAAGAGCGGTGACTTACTTAATAGGGGAAAGGAAAAAACGGGTAACTAACTATCTTAGGAGGAGGGGGAGGAGGAGGAGGAGGAGGAGGAGGAGAAACAAGATGGGAAACATATAAAACTGAATAAGAAAACAGTAAATCGCTTCCAGTGTGCGTGTGTGTGTGTGTGTGTGTGTGTGTGTGTGTTCACAGTGTACAGGCACTCAGCAGAACAATAAAGGCACTCTGTTCTTGCATTGCTTTTATATTTTTTTATTGCATCCTTAATAAGCGGTGACAACAGTAATAATAATAATAATCATCATAATAATAATAATAATAATAAAAATAATAATAATAATGCCACCAATAACCACTTGACTAATTACTACTACTATTTCTACAACCATCACCACCACCACCACCACCACTAATAACAACAACAACAGCAACCCACTTTTCACGCTACCAGGAACAACAAGAACAAGAGCAACAAGAACAAGCACCAACTCCCACAAGTCCCACAGAAAATGAAGCCTTGAAGACGCAGACTAAACTATACTCACCTTGTACCTCAGAAAACGCATCCTACTCTCCCTCTTTTCATGGACCTCTTAACTACATCTCCTATCCCTCAGAACCCCCTTACCTCCCTCTCACACCTAAGCTACAATCTTTCTCTAGTCTTCTTTCTCTTGCTAGTATGAACTGTTTACTTTAATCCTCCTTAATTCAGGCTTTTCCCGCTTTCTATGTTTGGTCGCAATTTTTAACTAAAGTTCTCCATCTCGTTTTGTCCTCTTCCTCGTTTTCTATTCTCTTCTTCGGCTCTTTTACTTGAGATCGTCTTCATTGCAGTTTTCTCCTTTACTTTTTGGTCTTCCTCTTTTTCCTTTAGTCTTTTCCTTTTCCTTTTGTTTTATACTTTGCCACTCGCTTTAGTCTTCCTCCTTATTTAACCCCCTTTCTCGACTCTGGTCTACTTGTGTGCGGTCGTCTAGCTCGAAATCATCTTCATTGCTCTCTCCTCATCTACGTTTCAGTCTGTCTCTGTCTTTGTATTACCTTGTACTTTGCTAATCGCCGTAATCTTCTACCCTAAAAGCCCTCCTTGCTCGGTGATGTGTTCCTACTTATGATCTTCCTCAGTACAACATCCTCCTTTGCACTCCAAATTTCCTCTTTTCCTTTGCCCTTTACTTTGCCTTATCATCTAATCCTCCTCCTTAAACGACTCCACTTTGGCACCTCCTCGTGTACTAAGACAAAGAACAGGCAGCAACAGGAAGCCGGTAGTACAATGACGCCCAGGTATGCAGCTTATAGAGTTCTGCGTCACACCTTTAAGTAGCGCGTCAGGTAACTGTAAACACCACCTGTATACCTGGATGGCTTGTGGGAGAGAGGTAGGGAAGAGGGGGGCTGATGTTAATGGATTGGGAAATGAAGCAGAAAAAGTAGAATGCGGGATAGGGGAGAAGGGAGAATGGTCGATTGGGGAATGGGAAAGGGGAATTGATTGGTTTGGAGATGGGGACAGCCAGCCAACTAGCCCGTCAATCAGCCAGTCAGCAAGCCATCAAACCATCTTCCCCCTATAGCCAGTTGTCCATCCACCCTTCCCGCTTGCCAGTCGAAAATCATCTTCCCAACACATCCTATCATTACGGTTAGCTTTCCAGACAGCCTCTAACCAATGTCTCACCACACCCAGTCAATGAACCAGCCAACTTCAGCCCCTACCTACCCCTGCCATCCATCCCTGCCAAGAGGAAATCATCTGCTGCAAACCGTGACATGTTGCATCCCGAAGCGGACCAACTGTGGCCGATGGGAAGAATGAAGAGGAAAGAGAAGAAAGAGAAGAAAAGAGAGAGAGAGAGAGAGAGAGAGAGAGAGAGAGAGAGAGAGAGAGAGAGAGAGAGAGAGAGCGTTGCTAATAATGACCTAGAATAACGAAGGTGGAGGTGGATGAAGGGAGGGAGGGGGAAGAAAGGTGGAGACGTAGAGGAAGGAAGAGAGGGAAAGAGGGAAGAGAGGAGGGGTGTGGAAGGATATAATATGGAGGGCAGATAAGGTATTTATATGAAGGGAGGGAGGAGGCATATTATACTAGGCTAACAGGAGGAGGAGAAGGAAAAGGAGGAGGAGGAGAAGGAGGAGGAGGAGGAGGAGAAAGAGGAGGAGAAATGGTAAGCACAGGCATATGCATAAGCCGGCTAATTCCGTTCTTTACTCCGAGTCACGTACCAACGCCCACACCCACCCACACCCACACACCCGCACACGCCGATACCCATACAATGCCCGCCTAACCCCATTCCCTTACCCCCTTCCTCCCCCTCCCTCACCCAGCTTCGCGAGGACATAACATACCCAGTTCACCAGTGCCCCAGCTCACTTCCCCGTCAGCCTCCAGTTCAGACACTAACCACCCCTCCTGCTGCTCCTTGACGTCCTCCTCCTCTTCCCTGGTTGTGTTTATCCTTCACCGAGTCTTCAAGTGCACCACCAACACCTCCACCACCACCACCACCACCACCACTATCTACCCGGCTGTCTTCTGCAATGCATGTCCGTGGTAAGTATTTTTTTTATGTTTCTGTGTTACCCTTCAATACTAGAGATGCTTTTTTTTCATTATTTTCCCCCTATTCTGTGTTTTATTTGCAAATCATTTATGTCCTTCATGACGAGCAAACGTTAAGAAATATATATGATTCTTGATTATTCATTTAGAGATATTGGGGTTTAGTTTTCCCATATTCCTGGACGGCGCTTGGTGGGCTCTTCTAAATCCGGTTCGCATGGCTGTCTCTTAGCATCTTTCAGAAGTCAAAGGAGTAAAAACATAGCATTTCAACAACCGCAAAGAGCCTTACTTATTTACAGATGCACATTTCTATCTATCTTTACTCCTGAAGCCTTGATTGGTGGGTCTGCATTCCTTTAAATCTGCTTTGCCTCTTTCCGTCTACCAGAGGAAAGACTGAACTAACTACAGCGTCAAACTTCTATCCCCAGCACTAGCCACACTGCTCCTGATGACGGCGGGGCTGGAAAGTTCGATAGCAGGCAAGGAGACTCCGACTACTGACAATCCACTCGTGCACGCTGCCCTCAAGAGCCAGCAGTCCCTCTTAGGCAACACTCAAAAGACAGCATGGGGACGTCAGGAGGAGGAAGGGGGGCGAAACCACTCTGGCATAGGGGGCGAGGCGGCTTCTGGGAGGCTACGGCGGGGACGGGAGGAGGGGCGGACTGGGACCATCACTCTAGGCACGCCGAACCCTGCGAATGACGTGAGCGTGACCTTCGGCCTTGGCTCCATGTTCGACTCTTATCCTCTTGCTCTCATCCTTCAGTAGTCTGTCTTCCTTCAATGATGATCGCTTTCTTGGGTCTTGCATCCCCCTACAAGCCTACTGGATCACCATTTCTTTCGTGTCCTTTCCACCGTGGCCTCCTGCTTTTGCTTCATTATCATCTATGTTCCTTACCCTCTTATCCTGCAGTAGTGTCTCCCTTCATCGATGATCGCTTTCTTTCATCTATGTTCCTTACCCTCTTATCCTGCAGTAGTGTCTCCCTTCATCGATGATCGCTTTCTTGGGTCTTGCATCCCCCTACAAGTTTACTGGATCACCACTTCTTCCGTGCCCTTTCCACCGTGGCCTCCTGTTTTTGCTTCATTTTCATCTATGTTCCTTACCCTCTTATCCTTCAGTAGTGTCTCCCTTCAACGATGACCACTTACTTGGGTCTTGCATGCCCCTACAAGCCTACTGGATCACCATTTCCTTGGCGTTCTTTCCTTGTTTTGGCTTCCCTCCCATCTCTAATCCTTAACGTGTGACTATGCTCTCACTCCTCTCCCTTACGAACCACTTGCACTGGGAGTTGAGAAGCATGGTGAGACCAATATGCGGTGAGGAGTGCGGTAGGGCGTGCGTCAGAATAAGAGGTGCGGTGAGGAGCGGTGTTGTACGTGGAGACTGCATGGATAGGCTTGTTGAGGTAAGGTAAGACAACCGGCGCAGGTAATCTAAAGTGTTTTACAGACGCTGCGGTTTATTCCCCTCCGTGATGATGGACGGCAAAGCAACTATATCCTCTCTTTTTCTCACCCGCTCCCTCCATCTGTCTCTCTCTCCTTCCTTCCTGGCGTTTGGTGCTCTTCCTCCCTCTCGTCTCCTTCGTACTCAGCATCCATGGGTGATCTTAGTATGTATTAACTGTGGCGTAACCCTAATCACTTTGTAGCTGTTTATCTCCGCTGCGTATGTTATTAAGGTCCTCCCTCTTACCCCTTTTATATTTTTTGTACATAATTATTATATGTGGATAACTTTTCCTTCCTTAACTTTACGTGTTGGAAAAGCGATAACAATGATTTTACTCTAATGTATATGTGTTATTTAGCTTCCATTAATGTCCTTGCTTTGCGTATTGTGTAAATAAACTAATTTGATCTTGTTTTGTCTCGTCTTTTTCATTCTGTTCTGTTCTGTCTGTTTTTTTTCTGTCTTTTTGTATCTCTTTCTGTATTTCTATTTGTCTTTCTGTCTATTTCTGTCTGTCCGTCTATTTCTACCTGTCTATTTCATGTCTGTTTCTTTGACTGTACCATTGTTTTCCATATATGCTCTCTCTCCCTCCCTCTCTCCCTCCCTCCCTCCCTCCCTCCCTCACCCTCTCCCTCTCTCTCTCTCACCCACGCAACACAGGAAACGCTACGACAAGAGTTACATCGAAGACTTCTCCTCCTACCCTTCCTCCTCCTACTCCTCCGCCTCGTTCCTCCCCGCCGTCAACGCGCTTCCCTACGGCCACCACGAGGACGCCTACACCTCCTACAGACGACTGGAGGAGGCGCAGAAGAAGTATGATGGGGAGTAGGGGTGAGGTAGTACTTATACATCTCACGTGTACATCTGGCACTACTACTACTATTACTACTACTACTACTACTACTACTACTACTGCTACTGCTACTCGAGGGTGACTAAACCAATATCTTCAAGCCGTGACTCAACCATACCTGACTCAATATCCAAAACTCGAAGACCAAGGTGACTCACGACTCTGATATACACAAACATGACTCTCAACACGACTCAACAAGCTCTGACTTACACCCTTGACCAGACACGACTCATACAGCTGACTAACAAGCATGAGTGACCTAACAACTACAATTCTCAGACTGAAGTGACTCCCGGCTAGTATGTAAAGAAGTATGACTGATCAATACTGACTTACAACCATGACTTTTGGATCTGACTAAACAACAGAGGGTGTATATATATGACTTCAAGCACATAACACGGGCACATACCTGACTTTACACCCATGTCCTGAAGAATCGTGACGGGGTAACCTACACACACACACACACACACACACACACACACACACACACACACACACACCTGACTGATGATGCAATTCTCAGGTGCCAGAAGGAAAGGTACGGCATGACTGTGCACACCTGACGCGGCGAGGCAGTCACAGGTGTTCGCAAGGATGGTTTACCGTCGTGTTGTTTTTGTTGTTATTTATATGATGATGTAGCTACTTTTTGCTATTGTTACTTTTGTTGTTATTTGTTTGTTGACGTTCGTTTTTGTTATTTATTCGTTGTTGTATTTATTGTTATTTATTTGTTGATGTAGATACTTCTTGTTATTTATTTGGTTAGGGTGATAGTGATGATGTAAAAGTTGATGATGATGATGATGTTTATAGTGTTTGTTCATGTAATACCGTAACTACTACTACTACTACTACTACTACTACTACTACTACTACTACTACTACTACTAACAATAATAATAATAATAATAATAATAATAATAATAATAATAATAATAATAATAATAATAATAATAATCACAACCATTCTTTTTCTAATCCCGGTTCTGTAAAGTCACGAATTTTTATATGAATGATAAAAAAAGGATAATATTTACAGTGCATGACTTTCCTGCCGTTTGTGTTTTGCCGGTGTAAAGAAAGAAAACGTTATGAGGGCTTTCCCAACTCTCTCTCTCTCTCTCTCTCTCTCTCTCTCTCTCTCTTGCCTACTCCTTTCCCTTTTTTTCCTTTTCCTTCCTTCATTTCTTTCCTCATCTCCTCCTATTTCTCTCTTTCTCCTTCTTTACCTGTACTTCCGCTTCTTTCCTCGCCTCCTCCTCTCTCAGGGTTATGACCGTCGATGTCATGAAGAAGTGTATCAATCAAAAAATGCTTGCAATATAAAGGAAAGATTAAAATTTCACTGTGATATTACGTTACGAAAAGGCAAGTTATGTTCACCGCTCTCATTCTTCCTAATGCTGTACTGTGCTTTTGTTTTGTCTAATATATCATGTCCCATTTGCACATAAGGAAGGTGTTAAAATGTCCCTTTCTTTGGTTATCTCTGTTTTATTGCCCTTGACCCTGATGAGGAAAGACAAACGGTGGTGCAGAGTAATAGTTTTTTTTTTTTATTATTATTATTCTCCCTCTTGGATTTGATTTTCCGTGTCTTGGTGTGCTTGAAGTCCCTTGTGAATCTCTTTCCTCTTTGTTTTCTGTTTTCTTCCTCCCCCTCCTCCGTTTTTCTCCTATTTTTCTTCTTCTTCTTCTTCTCCTTCCTCTTCTTCTCCTTTTTACTCTCCTCCTCCTCCTCCTACTCCTTCTTCTTCTTCAACTTTTTTTTCTTCTTCTTCTTCTTCTTTCTCCTTCTCCTTCTCCTTTTTCTTTTTCTTTTTCTTCCTCTTTTTCTTTCGTTGATTCCTCTATCTTGTCACGTTAAAAGATTGCCTCCTCCTCCTTCTCCTCCTCCTCCTCCTCCTCCTCCTGCTCCTCCTCCTCCTCCTCGGGGTTCTTGGCCTGTCGCTGGTTTTCCTTCGTCAGGAGTGGCAGTCATTCACCCACTGGAACCAAAACCGCCGGGCCGGACCTCCGAGGCGCTCTTCATCTGCTTTCCCTTCGTCTTCACGCGGCCCTCCATCACTGTTAAGGGCCCCAAGGGAAGATATCCGCTCCCCCATGCCCCTGGAAAGCTACAAGGGGTGTAGGAGGCGGAGGAGGAGGAGAGCAAGGGAGAGCACGAGGCGTAGGGTGAGGGAAAAGGGAAAGAGCGGCTAGGAGTTGGGCATATAGGGGAAGGGTCACAGGAGGAGGGGGTGGAATGGGGCATGGTGGCAGGGTTGGCGGCAAGGGCGGCATGGGAGGCAGGGTCAGGCGGCGCGGTGTCTTGGCTGCAGGGGAGGAGGAGGAGAAAGCGTTTGGAGATGGCAATGAGTGGACGAGTGGATGCATGGATGATTGATGGATGGGATGATTAGTGGGTGGATGAGGTGGGATGAGGAGGTTGGATGAGATGACTTGATTAATTTTTTTCTTCTCCACCGTCACGTAACAGAAGAGCGAAGTATTTTCCAAACCTAACCTAACCTAACCTAACCTAATGTCTAGTAGGTGGATGAGGTGAGATGAGGAGGTTGGATGAGGTGACTTGATTAGTTTTTCTTCTCCACCATCACGTAACAGAAGAGCGAAGTATTTTCCTAACCTAACCTAACCTAACCTAACCTAACCTAACCTAAGCTAATCTAACCTAACCTAACCTAAAGACTAGTAAGTGGATGACTTGATTATTTTTCTTCTCCACCATCACGGAAAAGAAGAGCGAAGTATTTTTTTTATATTACAAGAAGCAACTTAAGGGAAAAAATTAATAAAAGAAAAGTTTGCTAAAAAAAAAAAGCCTGTCGTAATTCATCAAATATTTAGGAGATTGTTTGTTTTTAGTGTGGGTGATGAATGAGCGTGTGTGTGTGTGTGTGTGTGTGTGTGTGTGTGTGTGTGTGTGTGTGGGTGATGGATGTGTGTGTGTGGGTGATGGATCTGTGTGTGTGTGTGTGTGTGTGTGTGTGTGTGTGTGGGTGGGTGATGGATGTGTGTGGGTGGGCGATGGATGTGTGTGTGTGTGGGTGATGGATGTGTGTGTGTGTGTGTGTGTGTGTGTGTGTGTGTGTGTGTGTGAGGAGGTGTGGTTCCCTGTTTGCCTGTCTGTTTGTGTCTTTGTATATCTGTCTATCTATCTGCCTGTCTGTCTAGCTGCCTGTCTGTCTGTCTGTCTGTCTGTCTGTCTATCTATATGTCTGTCTGTCTGTCACCACGCAAACCTATCTACCAAGAAACCCAATGAAGTCGACCATAGCTACAACATTTACCTACATGATCACCACAACCTGTCTATCTGTCTGTCTGTCTGTCTGTCTGTCTGTCTCTCCCCACGTAAACCCACCTCCCAGAAGACCCAATAGAGAGGAACTAGGTACAACATTTCCCCTGCACGACCACCACAACTATTCCTTTGCCAGCTGTCAGTCTCTCCCCACGTAAACCCACTTACTAAGAGACCCATTAAGAGGAACTTGCTACAATGTCACCCCTATACAACCACAACACCCACTGACACGACTTTTTTTTCCCTCTGTGGTCTGTGTTCTCTGCTTGTTTCCACTTGGTTCGTTGTGGATGACTAAGGCAGCTGACGCCCCTGACCGCGGTGACGTTTGTGTGTGTGTGTGTATGGGAGGGGGGGGGGGGGGGGGTCTGTGTCTGTGTGTGTGTGTGTGGGTGGGTGGGTGTGGGTGTTACGGAAAAGCCCTCAGGGGATATATGGAAGTTGAGGGAGGGAGGGAAAAGGTAAAGAGTGATAGAGGGAGGGAGGGATCATACAGGTAGGGGGAGAGAGCTGGGTTGGGTCTAGGGAGTGACGTAATGATGACTGTGTCCGAAAACAGTCTCTGGATATCGGGAATTTCCTTCAACTATCAAGAGTATGTAGCTTACTCATACACTTCTGGTAATGCACTATGCAGTCAGAAATTAGCGCAAGGTGTGAAATAAACTGTGGCAAAGTATAATAGAGATCCAACACTTCGTTACCGAGAAATTCCAGAACAATCGAGGTAACACAGCTGTTGAAATGCATAGTCGATGGTTGCAATGTGTGTGTGTGTGTGTGTGTGTGTGAGAGAGAGAGAGAGAGAGAGAGAGAGAGAGAGAGAGAGAGAGAGAGAAACAGAGAAACAGAGAAACAGAGACAGATACAGACAGAGATACAGACAGAGACCGACAGGGAGACCGACAGACAGACAAAGGACGACACCCAAACACCCACACACTCACCCGGTTCCCACACACACACAAAGAAAAACACCCACCCCGGAAAATTAGAAAATCACGCAACCACACGCAGAGAGACAATTTTTGAGAGACAGACGGCCAACTTGCCAACAGACATACAAAAAAAAAAAAAAAAAAAAAAAAAAAAAAAAACTATCTTTTTGGCCATAATGACAGACAAAGAAAATGGAGGATAGAAGGAAAAAAAGCATCGTTATCCACTATCTCTTAAAGCCTTTGTACCTTCCTTCACGTTCTCATCATTCCCTATCATTCCCTGTCTCTCATTCCCCATTCTTCACCCTCCATACACTGCCTCCCTGTCTAAATCTCCCTGCTCAGTAAGTATGAATTGTAATGTAACGTAATGTAATGTAATCTAATGTAGTGTAACTGTAATGTAATATGATTGTAACGTATTGTAATTTTAGTTTAATTGTAATTCTGTCTACGCAAAGCAACCTTCTTCACTCGCTATCAGATCCTTGAAACCTCACTGCACCGTTCTTTCCTTCCTCCTTAAAACCTCCTCGATCCCCTCACTCCCGAACTTCCTTACTAGTAATTCTCTCTTCTAAAAAACAACCTCTTTCTCTTTCACTTGGACCCCCAACATCACTTTGAACCGTTCTTTCTCTCCTCCTCCTTCCCCTCCTTCCCCTCAATCCCGTCCTCCAATCCCTCATTTCCTATCTACCTTAAGCAACCTTCACTCACTCACCTGACCCCTCACCCGAACCGCACCGTTCTTTCCTTCCTCCTTAAAACCTTCTCCTCGATCCCCTCACTCCCGAACTCTCTAACTAGTCTACCTCATTCCTTCCCTCTCTCTCTCTCCCTCCCTCCGTCACTCACCCCTTCTGGGCCTAGCTTGCTCCCGTGCCGGCGTGCCCAGGATGGAGTAGCCGATGAAGAGGACGAGACCGGCCACCACGGGCACCACAATGACCCCGAAGATGTCCAGTTCGTTGTACTCGTTCGACATGAGGGCCTTCAGGATCTTGTCGCGGCGGGTCTTCGGGTCATCGCTGGGGTTGTGGTGGTGAGTGGGTTCTTGTTGTTGTTGTTGGTGGTGGTGGTGGTTGGGTTGCTTTTGTTGGTGGTTTTGGTGCTGTGGTTGTTTCTTGTGGTTGTGGTTATGGTTGTGTTTTTCTAGTCGTTGTTGTAGTTGTTGTTGTTGTTGATGTTGGGGGTATTGGTGTTGGTGGCGGTGGTTACGGTGATAGTGTTCCTCGTCATCTTCCTCTTCTTCTTCTTCTTCTTCTTCTTCTTCTTCTTCTTCTTCTTCTTCTTCTTCTTCTGCATCTTCATCATCTTCTTCTTCTTTTCCGGCATCTGTAATTTTCTCGTTCCAGATTATAGTTCGAGGAGGATTGCTTTTAGTTTTTATTATAACTTCTTCCCTCTCCTCCTCTTTCTCATCTTCATCCTCCCTCTTCCACAACTCTTCTTCTTCTTCTTCTTCTCCTCCTCCAATATGCTCATTATCCTCTTCCTCCGATTTAACCACATCCATAACTTTCTTTACCACTCCATCATCTTCTAATTCCTCTTCTTCCAGATCCTCATTTTCCTCCTCCTCCTTTTCTTTCTCTATCAAATCCACATCTACAAAGTCCATTTTCTCCTCCTCCTCCTCTTCTTTCTCTATCAGATCCACATCTACAACGCGCAATTTCTCGTCCTCCTCCTCCTCCACATCACTCTCTGTCATATCTACGTCCCCTATCACATATTTCACCTCATCTTCCTCCTCTTCGTTCTCTCTCACTGTCACATCTACCGCGTCCTCCTTCACCCCCTCCCTATTGACTACCATCCAGTCCGTCATCGCCACACCAGCCTCAGAGCCGCCCATAACTTGCTGCAGACCCATCAGAGGCCCGCGTCCCCACAAGACCCGGTTAGCCTTCCTAGCATGACCGCCAGCAGCCAGGAGAACCACCACGGCCGCCACCACCAGCAGCCACGACCAGGAGTTCCCCGGAGCGCTTCCATACCACACTAGCGATCTTCCTCCTCCTTCTGCTGCATGTGTCCGCCACCACAGCCGCCGCCATCGCCACCTCCTCCTTCCCTCCGTTAATGATTCTCTGGAAAGCCGTGACATCCTGCGACTCTCTCCTGTGGTTCAAGCTTCACTTACTGAGTTTTAAGCTTCGGTACTATGTTTGAAGCTTCACTTACGATGTCCCGAGCTTTACTTATTATTTACTTTTATTGGATGCACACTGAGCTCCTTTTGGCGTTAACACTCCTGAAATTCTGAAATGTTTTGCACTGGTTACACATTCGGTTATTTTCTCTTCTTTCCTGACCACTTTGGTTTCAACTCAGTTCGATATTTCTGTATTGGAGGCACATTAAGCTCGTCTCTTTCTCTTCTTTTGTTTTACTCGGCTTTAATCTGCAGCCTGACTTTTCTTGTGCAAAGGAAGAAAATGAGACAAATTTATATACGACTTCCACGTTTCAATCGTCACATACTCAAACCATCCCATCATTTAAACAGCTACAATGTCCCTTTCTTCCTGTTGATGTCTTTTCTTTAAATAGTCCGTCTCATGTTGCCTAAAAAATATGGAATAAGAAAGCAATGCACATCTTCAGTCGTAATATACACTAAACACAACTATTGGGTAAGTCTTTCTTCTTCTTCTTTTTTTTTTACCTTATTGTTTCTGGTCTGATCAACCATCCCATTATTTAAACAGCTACAATGTCCTTTTATTCCTGTTGATGTCTTTTCTTAATATATTCCGTCTCATGTTGCCTAAAAGATATAAAATAAGAAATCAATGCACATCTTCAGTCGTCACACACTAAACACAACTATTGGGTATGTCCTTTTCTTCTTTTGTTTTGTTTTCTGACCTTATAATTTCTGGTCTGATCTTAAAAATACAAAAACAACGAAAGCCATCCGTGCGCGAGTCAAGCTTTAGTTGTCACTCACTCAACACAACCACTGCGTGTATGTGCTTTTCTTCTCTGACTTTTCTGATTTTATAGTCTGGTTTATGAGCCGATTTCACAGTCCAACACAGTGTCTTCGTAACAGCCCGAACCAAACTATAGAATCCCATACAATCCAAAATGGTGAGGTCTTCGATGCCACACTAAATACACAAGACTTTTCCTGTACAGTTTCATCAAATTTGTGAACTTAAATATAAACACCAGACACTATACAAGGAAATGTCGAAGACTTTGGTATTGGTTTGGGAGCTTACTAACCCATCATGGGGAACTGTGAAACTGGCCCTATGTCTTGTAACCCAAAACCAGAAAGATAAAAAAAAGCGTGACAGTCAAGCTTCAGTCACCACTCAATCGACTAACTGAGCACCTAACCACGCAAGTCCATCCTTCCACGCACTCATCCACAGCGAAACCCACTCAGCCCCATCCCCCCCCACCCCCACCATGATGCAGGGGTCACACCACGAGGATGAGTCAGGTGGTGAGAAAGGTTTGCACTCCCCTCCCCCACACTCTCACACACACGGGTTATTAAAGAAAGGAGGCGATATGAAGGGCAATGAGGGTGAGGGGTGAGTAGTCGTGGGTGAACTTAGGTGACGGAAGTGCAGGTGAGTAAGGGTGTCGGGTGATGGGTGGGGGTTGAGGTTAACGATTTTTGGTCACAAGAGAAACAAACAGGAAAAGGAAGAGATAGACGGAGCTGAGAAGGATGGAATAGTGGAAGCATGGAATGAGGGAAGGAGAGGGTGGAAGAGGTGAGACTGAGGTGAGGTAAGGAAGAAGACGAACAGGAACAAGAACGATTTTTGGTCACAAGAGAAACAAACAGGAAAAGGAAGAGATAGACGGAGCTAAAAAAATGGAATAGTGGAATGAAGGAAAGGGAGGATGGAAGAGGAGACTGAGGTGAGGTAAGGAAGAAGACGAACAGGAACAAGAACGATTTTTGGTCACAAGAGAAACAGACAGGAAAAGGAAGAGATAGACGGAGCTGAGAAGGATGGAATAGTGGAACCATGGAATGAAGGAAGGAGAGGGTGGAAAGGGAGACTGAGGTGAGCTAAGGAAGAAGACGAGTAGGAAAAGAACAAGGTAAGTGAGTGGGCGTGGTAGTATAGCAGGACCTGGGTGTGGGCGTGGGAAAGGACGAGACACTGATGATAAGGTTCCAGATAGTTAAGTGGTTTGGTCACTAGAGGACGGGGAAGTACATAGCAAGGTGGTGCGTGTGGACGTGGTGGGGGCTGTGAACGGACGAGGGCGTGGGCGTGGGCGTGGACAAGGGACTGGTATATGAGTAGAATGTTAAAGAATCCACAACTTTGGTCACCATTTTACGTACTGAACGAAGTAGTGATATGTGTGGCTGTACGTGGGCGTGGGTTTTGCCGTGAGTGGGCGTGGCCAAGGACAAGTCACTGGTATATACATAGACTCTTACAAAGAATCCACAACTTTGGTCACCATTTTACGTATTGAACGAGGTGGTGGTACGCATCGTTCCCAGATTGTCGTACTCAGCCGATTATATTTCCCGACTTCCTACCCCTAAACTGTCTTCTGGAGTCCAATAACGAAACCAATTAATAGTTATCGTTAAAAGAGTTAGATCCTGATGTTTCTTGGCAATAGTTAGGCGTCAGAAACCGGTAAATACTGTGCTCTGAGTACGGCGACCTGGCAACGGTGGTGGTACGTGCATGTGGGTATACGTGGGCGTGGGTGTTGACGTGGGAGTGGCCAAGGACAAGGCACTGGTGGATGGAGACGTTACGGAAGCTTCACTATATCGGTCACTAGGCAATGCGGGGAAGAATGCAACGATATGCTTGGTGCTATGCGTGAGTTCGGGAGTTGGCGTGGCGAGACTGCGTGTGAGCAACAACAAAGAGAAACTGCTATGAGGATGCTATGTACAGAAGGGTTGTACAAGGAGGGGAGTCCACGTGAAGGGAACGGAGGCAGATGTTTTACTGAATCAGTGAAGACCACTTACCCTACTTATGTACACTGCACCTCCACTCCCCACCCCCCCAACCCCTCCCCTACCTCCCCTCACCGCAAGCCTGTGAGCAATCTCAAGATAACTGCACCTTACCTGAGGGTGGGGGGGAGGGGCTGAGGGGGGAGAGAGAGAGAGAGAGAGAGAGAGAGAGAGAGAGAGAGAGAGAGAGAGAGAGAGAGAGAGAGAGAGAGAGAGAGAGAGAGAGAGAGAGAGAGAGAGACAGACAGAGACAGACAGACAGAGAGAGAGAGAGAGAGAGAGAGAGAGAGAGAGAGAGAGAGAGAGAGAGAGAGAGAGAGAGAGAGAGAGAGAGAGAGAGAGAGAGAGAGAGAGAGAGAGAGAGAACAGACAGGCAAATAAATATACAGAGACTGACAGACAGGTAAACAATCATAAAAAAACAGACAAAATAAAAGACACAGGCAATTACACACACACACACACAAGAAGTGAGATGTGGAGCCGCAAAATAATTGATATAACACTCCGTCATAAAAGTGTAAACTAAAAATTGTTCTGTGTGACGAAGAATTCAAATAACTGATGGCGGACATAAAGCGGAAGAGAGGAGAGAGAGAAGGAGGGGAGAGAGGAAGGGGAAAACAGAAGCAGAAAAAGAGGGAAAGCGGCAGAATGATTTACTGACGGAGAGAGAACCAAAAGGGAAGTAAATAAGAAGGTAGATATGGAGGAGAGAAACCAGAAGGAGGAGGAAGGGAAAGAAAGAAAGGGTTAGTATTTGTATGTGAAAGAAGTGAGGGTGAGAGGGAAAAGAGACATAGGAAGGGAGGTAAGAAGAGAAACAAAGGAAAGAGAAAAAAGGGAGGAAACAAAAATGGAGAGAAGGAAAGGAAAGGGAAAAAGGAGAAAACGAAAATAAAGAGAAGCAAAGAAAATTAAAGAAAAAAAAAAGGAGGAGTACATGATTGAAAGGAAGAAGAGAGAGAAAGAGGGATGCGGAAAAGGAGACAAGCCACACAGGTAAACGTTTGCTAATACAGGTAAGAAAACAACAGAGTGACGTGTTTGTTCGTGTACGTCATTTATACACTGACGTCACGCTATACTGAACGCCGCTATCAAAGAGTCGTTCCACGTTCCCATCATTGTAGCTACGTCATTGCACCCACCATCATCATCATCATTATCAACGCCATCCCCACCACGGTCAACTTCACAGGTAAATACAACGTCACCTATCACCATTATCTTCTTTCCCGCATCCTTGTTTCTTTATATTCTTCCTCCCAATCATTTATTCTTTATTATTTTCATTGTTTTTCTTTATTTTCTTTCCTTTAATTTCGTTTCCTCATTTTTCTTCTCTCTTCTTTTTTCTTTTGTCCTCTCTTTTCCTCCCTCCTTCCCTTCATTGCTTTTCTTTTCTCATCATCACTTCTTTCACATACAGCTAACCCTTTTCTTTTTTTTCCCTTCCCACTCCTCACTTCTGTTTCTCATAATCACATTCTATTTCCTCTCTTTTTTATCTCGTTTATATATCATCATCACCACCATCACTACCAAAACCACTTATATATACTGTCTGTCTACTACTATCAAAACCACTGCTATATACTATCACTACCACCACTACGATCTCTACCACCATTCACCAAGTTATCTTTTTCTTCGTTTTCTGGTTTTTGGCCCTTACTCTCACTACCATCACCCGCTGTCAACACCAAAGTATGGGTTTTGTGTGGATAACTACCACCACTACCACCACCACCCCCGGGGACCCCCACATACCACCACCAGAATAACTCAACCAAACCTTTCCACCACCACCACCGCCGCCACTCCGAACCATTACTGTCACCCGAGAACCCACCCAGCAGAGTTTAGTGGTTGATTACTGCCACCACATCACTCCTCTGCGCCCCACCATCTCCACTGCTACATCCACACCACACATAACACCAAAACCACATCATCACCACGCAACCATTCCCATTCAAAACAGAGCATGGGTCAAGCAAGATGGCGCCACTTTAAACACTTGCCTGCGCCATAACGAGCTGGGGCCGACCATTAGACCCCACCGAGAAAGCTTACCGGCGCCATAAGTTAAAACACACACACACACACACACACACACACACACACACACACACACACACACACATGGAGAAGACAGATGAGGAGTTTCCTTTAATCTCTTCCCCCTGTCAACCCAGCAATGAACGGGTATTGAAGGTGTCAGTCGGGGGTTGTGGGTCGTATTTTAAAACATTTCGTCGTCCAAGTTCACATATCTGACATGGCTTTCGTAGGAGTTGTAGGCCTTTCCAGGGGTAGTTTTATGACCCTGGGTAGTTTGACCCTTTTTCTGTGCCATGAACCTTAAAAAACACTCATGAAAAGCAGATTGATCCCCTCTTTGACCTCTAGAAATAGTTGATGTGAGAAGCGATGGTGTCTTAAAATACGGCCCTGTGTCCCGTCTCCCGGTGTGTGTGGGTGTGATGTGAGTGTCCAGCCCACCGTTGCCAAATTGTCGTACTCAGCCGCTTATATTTACCGATTTCCGACCCACAAACTGTCTCCTGGGCCCCAATAACAAGATTCATTTATAGTTATCGTTAAAATCGTTAATTCTCGATGATTTCTGGCAATATTTAAGGGTCAGAAACCGGAAAATAAATTATGTTGAGTACGATAATCTAGCACCCGTGGTCCAGCCGTACCCAATGACCCGTCACTACAGCTCCAAGCTCATTCGGGGGATCGCGAGTCCAGCACGTGATCAGCCCATGGTGAACAACACTATCTCAACACCACCCTTACACACCCTATAGGTCGACATCCTCCCTGCTGTGTCTCCACCTGGTGTTCCCTCTCTGCTGTGTCTCCACCTGGTGTTCCCTCTCTGGTATTCCCTCCTTGCTGTGTCCCCCCCTGGTGTATATCCTCCCTCCCTTCCCTCCTCTCCCTCGCATCAATGCCTCGCCACCAACACCCCACTATAAAAAAAAGTTAACTGTTTCCCATCAACGCCTCCTGACACCTGTAATTAAACGCCCACTCATATATTCATTATCATCCATTCTCCTTTCTGTTGTGGGTCAGTGGCTTCCATACGGTGACAAGGATGACATGCGAAAGGAGGAGACATGGAAACATGGAAAGACGGGCAACAGCAAACCTATTGACTCATTACGAGGTTGCCCGCTCTAGCTACGCGTATTTACCCTGCCCGGCATTCATTTCATCCGTGCAGAGCACATCAAATCACCGCTTTACGTTTAAGTTCTGTTCACTCTTGACGCAAAAAAAGAGCGATTGATGCGATTTTTAAAGGAGTTGATGGTTTCCTCACTTACTACTTTTGATGGGAGTTTATTCCATTAACGGATAACTCACATAAGAGATATAAAAAAAACTCCTGCTGATGTCTGTATATGCTGGATTGCCTCCCATGAATCGGTGGACCGTATTTCAAGCTCTAGGGTGAATTTGGAGCACAAAAAACTGTGATCGACGTTACTGAAATTCTGGAGGTACTTCTACACCTTCTTCAGGTACTTACAAAATGAGGAGGAGAAGGAGGAGGAGGAGGAGGAGGTGGTATTGGTGGAAATGGGGAAATGGAGATGAGGGATGGAAGAGCAGTTAACTGACGAGAAGGAAATAGGGGAAAGGAGGAGGAGGAGGAGGAGAAGGAGGCGAGGAAAGAGAAAGAAACACATGTAGCCTAAAAGAGGAAAGGAAAAGGAATCGGAGGAGGTAAGGAAAGATAATTATGGAAGTAGAGATAATGGAAGAAAAGGAAAGCAAAGCGAATGGAGTAGGTGGAGGAAGAAGCGGAGAGATGATAAAAAAAAAAGAAGTAAATGGGAGTTAATGAGAGAGAGAGAGAGAGAGAGAGAGAGAGAGAGAGAAACATATAAATTAATTAACACACCGTAGGAAGATTATAATTACTGCTGCCCCGAATGTCAACTCTCCATACATCCTCTTTAACTCCCTTCCTCCAGCCCTCCTTACTCTCTCTCTCTCTCTCTCTCTCTCTCTCTCTCTCTCTCTCTCTCTCTCTCTCTCTCTTTTCTAAAGTTTCGATAACCTGATGAGCAATAAGAAAAATATAAAGAAAAAAAAGACGAAAAAGAAGAATAAGAAAGAGATAAGATTGATGATGATAATGATGATAAGGGCAAGGAGGAAAAGGAGGAGGGGGAAACATGGAAGCATTGATGCAAAGAAACATGAACGAGTAGGCACCAGAGACCCTGTTGGCTCATTGCGAGGCTGCCTGCTTTGGTGTTTTAATCAGTTCGTCTTGACTTGAGTGACTTTTTTTTACAGCAGAGAAATCAGTTCAAGAGCATAAAAAAAGGTAGCAAATGTTAAAAAAAAGCTCGCTACTCACTGCTCCTAAAAAGAGTTAGAGGAGTGGCCGAAAGATAGGTCAATTTCGGGAGGAGAGGTGTCCTGATACCCTCCTCTTGAAAGATCTGCGGAAAGGATTAAAGCACTTTCGTACGTGGGCGCGGGTTCGTTCACTTCACCCCTGATTTGTGTGTGTGTCTGAAAATTATTCCGACCTTAAGGGCTCAACCGTACGAGGAACGACTCAAGCAACTCAATCTCTTTACACTGGAGAAAAGACGCCTACGAGGGGATATGATTCAAGTTTTCAAGTACCTGAAAAAGTTCAATAACGTCAATTACTCCAAATTCTTTGAACTGCAAACCAACTCAAGAACTATAAATAACGCTTTACCCATTCAGTTAAGTCGATGTAACACAGACATTGGAAAGAGTTTCTTTTCAAACCGAGTCATCTACCACTGGAACAATCTTCCCTCAGAAGTAGTAAATGCGAATACCATCAACTCTTTCAGAAATCGAATCGACCGTCATTTCATTGCGTCAGGAGTAAACTGAATACCGAGGTGCTTTCATCCGCTCCCCAGGCCCCAAGTGGCTGTCGAGCAGATTAAATCACCAAAGCGGGCAACCTCGTAATGAGCCAATAGGGTTTCTGTTGCCTGCATTTCCATGTTTCCATGTTTCCTCCTCCTCCTCCTCCTTCTCCTCCTCCAGCTTCCTAACCCATGACTTCATTCATCTCTCATTTCTGTAAATTTTCTTTCTCTGTCCCTACCTTACTCTGCCCCCTTCCCTCTAGTCATCAAACCCATTACTCCACTCGTCTCTCATTTCTGTATATTTCATCTCTCTGTCCCTACCTTACCCTGCCCCAATCCCTTTAGTCATCAAGCCCATAACTTCTTTCATCTCTCATTTCTGTATCTTTTCTTTCTCCGTCCCTTCCTTATAACCCCTTCCCGTCAGTCTACACTCATCTCTCCTCCCCACCCCCTCAGCATTACAGCAAGTCACTATAGGGAGTCTTACTATAACGCGGCAAGAGAAGCCGTGCAAGGGTTGACGGAATACTTAACTAGCGATGACAAACGAACAGTGGACTTGGACAATGAAAAAATAACACACGAAAAGATGAACCCAGCTGGAAAAAAAAATAACATAAGAAGATGAACGAAACTGAAATGAAAATGATAAGATGGATGTGAGGTGTAACAAAAAAGAGGATACAATAAAAAAATATGAATGGATTAGATTATTCGGGGGTCACTATTCGATAAGGTGAAGAACTCGGATTCGTTTGTCATCCGTGTCAGGGTTACGAAGGAGGAGGAGGAGGAGAAGTGAAGATGAGCGGATGGTGGGTCAGGTAATACAGGAGAAATCGGAGAGGCAGAGAGGAGAGATGCAGGTGATGGGAGAGAGAGGGAGAGAGACAAGCAGAGGGAGGGAGGGAGGTGGAAGGGAAGGGATAGGGAAGGTGGAGGAGAAGGAGGAGGGAGAGACAGGGGAGAGAAAGGTTGGAGTGAAGGAGGAAAGGAAAAGAGGGACAGAGATGGAGGCTGGAGGGAAGGAGGGAGAAGAGTGGTATTAGTCTGGAAGGAAGAAAGAAGGGAAGGAGGGAAGGAAGGGAGAGAAGGGAGGGAAGGAAGGGAGGGAAGGAGAGGGGCATAAAGGTATTCTGAGCCTACCTGGGTATGGTTTGGAGGCCTGACTGAAGGAAGGTCAAGGGCAAAGAAGGAAGGAGAAAGGAAGAGGAGGAGGAGGAGGAGGAGGAGAAGAGCAGGGAAGAGAAAGAGGCTCTGCTCCTTTCTCCTGCATTTTTTTTTCTCCAATCAAATTCCCTCACCACAGATTTTTTTTGTGTGTGTACGTGTATTTGTTATTGGTGGGTGTGTGTGTGTGTGTGTGTGTGTGTGTGTGTGTGTGTGTGTGTGTGTGTGTGTGTGTGTGTGTGTGTTAAACCGATGACGATAAGCAACAAGTGTATATATTTCCACACGTATTTAAATCGTCTCAGTCAAGTTCATCTGTTGTCAATAAACTGATCATCTCACATGCATACAAAACACACATACACACAGACACGTAAATAGATAGATAGATAGAAAGATAAAGAGAAAGACAGACATAATAAACATAACCAAGGCATAAGAGGAAGGGCAGCGCCTCGCCTGTCCTGTGGCTACCGCCTTGACCCACATAAACGGTCCCTGGTGCTTGAGGGGCGGTGTTGGGAGGGGGGGTTTGGGGGGGGGTGTTAAGGGGGGTGAGCGAGGGTTATATAAGGGAGGGGGCGACGGACAGGCCTATAGTGTGCTTGCCGCGGCCATCCCTCCTACCTCACTCCTTGTCCTCCCTCCTCAAGCACGCCGAGATGTCTCCTACAGGTGGGTGGGTGGGTGAGAGAGAGAGAGAGAGAGAGAGAGAGAGAGAATAGATAAAAAAAAGTAAGAGATTCGTTTCAGTATAGTTATAAAAGAAAAGGAAGGAAGAAAAGGGAAAAAAAAAGGAGTAGCGAGCTGGCAAGAAGCGTAGAGATGATGGATAAATAGATAGAGAAGGAGAAAAGGACAGAGAAGAGAGAGAGAGAGAGAGAGAGAGAGAGAGAGAGAGAGAGAGATCCTTATAACTCATATACTCCTTCAGGACTCCTCAGCCTTCTCCTGCTGGTGGCGATGACAACACAGAAAGCGGCGGCGGCAGATGACCCCACCACCACAACCACCACCACCACCACGGAGGGCCCCGCCGCCGCCCCTAGCCTGGCCATCAAGAAAGCCGACCTGGTTGCGGAGATCATGGCGGCCACCAACAACCTGCAGGACATCCTCCCCGACAACTCCCTCACCATCAGCGTGGAGTCCGTCGGGTTCTTCCTCCTGCTGGCGGGCGTCGTGGCCTTCCTCATCCACTTCATCATCGGGTTCGGCAAGGCAGCCCCCCCGCCCCCCGCCGCTGAGCTCTACTCGTACCCAACGGGCCCTGCGTGAGTGTCTGTTTGTGTATGTATGTGTGTGTGTGTGTGTGTGTGTGTGTGTGTGTGTGTGTGTGTGCCTTGCTTCCACTTTCTAACCTCTATTCTGCACCCCATTTCACTTAAAGCCTAACCTCACCAAGCCTTATCACACGAAACCTAACCTAAGCAAACCTAACCTAATCAAACCTAGTTGCACCTCACAATCTTCCACCTTAACATTATCCTTTCAGCTGCGCCCATCTTCTTATCTTGAGCTCCGTTTCTATTGCCCGAGCTTCTGTTCGTCTATTATCAGTTGCAAAGTTAACCAAGTTCGTGTTTTCTACCTTCCTCTGCTGCCTCGGCCTGGTATCACATATTTCGACCCCTGCCTCTCACCTTGCTGATTCCCTCCTCTTATGTATGGTTATCCTGCCCCTATAACACCCATCACTCATTCATGCTTTCTCTTTCAAACCACTTGCATCCTCCTCTCGCTACACTCAACCCAAGCTCTAAGTTCAAGAGTCAAGCTTCACCTTGTCCCGCCCCGCTCGTCCCCGCCTTGTCCCACCGCCATGTTGTATAATCTCAGCCACTCATCCTTTTCAGATCATCCAATACCCTTCTCCACCATGCCCTGCCTCTCACTGCCTAGCGCCGCCCATCGCCACCCCCTTTGCATCTCGCCACGCCCTCCCATCTCTATCCAAGGCTATCTGATTCCTTGTCTCGCTCCGCCCCGTATCCCAATTCCTGCTCATCTCCACCCCCGTTGCATTTCGCCACTCCCTCCCATCTCTGTCCAAGGCTATCTGATTTCCTTGCCTCGCTCCGCCCCGTAACCCAATCCCTGTCCCTCTCCACCCTCGATGCCACGCTAAACACCCTCCCGTCTCCATCCTTACCCCTATCCTATCCTTATCCTCGCCTCGCCCCGCCCTACTACCACGATTCCTCTATGCTCTCTCCTGTCTTAGTATACCCCATCCTTCATACCTTCCTCTCCCTACATGTCTTGCTTCTCCTTTCCTGCCACGCCTCTTAACTCTCCTTCATGAATTGCTGCAGCCTGGTACACCCTATCCTGCCCTTCCCGTCTGTCTGCCTACAAACCTACCTACTACTTAGCAATATTTTTTCTCCGTTCATCATCCTAGCTTTACGTTGTCCTATAGAGAGACGGATGCATTGTGATGACTGACTTAAGATCACACACACATTCAGTTATTTAGTCAATCGGTTAGTCAGTCAGTCAGTTAGTCAGTGCATTCAATAAAGAGCAAAGAGACCTAAACTACCATAAGGAACCACTCCCTCATCCTTTTGTCTTCCTCCTCCTACTCCTCCTCCTCCTCCTCCTCCCTCTAATCTTACTCATCCTTTTTCTCCTCCTCCGTCTGATACATCTAATCTTACTCCTACTCCTCGCCTCTTTCTAATCCTGCTACTCCTCCTCCTCGCCCCCCACAGGACCTACTCCACCGGCGCCGCCCCTGGGAGTGGGTACGGCCCGGGGTACTCGCAGGAGGAGGCCTACAACGTGCACAGGAACTTGGAGCAGGCGGCCGCTAAGTACCAGTAAGGGCGCCAGGCAACGAGGGAGACGAGGATGAAGTCTTATCGTCTGGTCTTCGTGTAGTGTTCGTTCTTTTGTCTGTCTATGTTTGCTGCTTTTGTTCTCCTTTTTATCATAGTCTTATCCTCTTTTGACCTCATTCTTTTGCTTTATTTCAGTTTTCCTTTTTTCTTCTTCTTCTTCTTCCTCCTCCATCACTGACCTTCTTTTATCTGTCTATGTTTACCGCTTTTGTTTTCCTTTTTATCATTGTCTTATCCTCTTTTGACCTCATTCTTTTGCTTTTTTTCCAGTGTTCCTTTCTTCTTCTTCCTCCATCACTGACCTCTTCTTTTTTCTTTATTCAGTTATTCATTAATTATTATCCTGTTTTCATCTATTTATCCCATTTTTTCTTTCTTCTCTTTTTTCATTTGCTCTTCTATACCATTCTTTCCTCTCTCTTGCTTCCTTCGTCTTTGTCCATCTTCCTCTATCACTCCCTTTTTTTTGCTTATCAATTTCTCCCTTTCTCCTCTTTCTTGTTTTATTTTTCCTCTTAAGACTCTATCCTCCCCTTTCTATCACTGCATCTTATCTTTTTTCTCCTATATTCTATCCGCTCCATATTTCTTACCTCAACAGATATATATTTCCTGATTCTTTCCACTTGCTTCCTTCACTTTCCCCACTCACAGTATTTAAATCTCCCTCTCTTCCTCCCTTCTCTTTTCGTGGCGTCATGAGCCTTCTCTATCCATTTATGTTCGCTGTATTTTCCTTTTGTTTCTCTCATTCTTTGCAAGTCCGCCTGAAGTCCATCTTTCCACTGTACTCTATGTCTCCCTCTCGATCTTCTTCCCTCAACAAGTGCTCCCTCTCCTCTTTATCCTCATCCTCTCTCCCTACAAAAACCCCACATGCACGGTGAAGTCTTATCATCCTCCTCTTCCTCCTCCTCCTATACACCTTAAGTTTACGTATGATAAGTGTAAATAAACAACAAAATATTCCCATGCCGACTTTTATATACCTTACCCTTATCTTTTTTCTTTTTTTTTAAGTCCTGATCCCCTCCCCCCCACAATCCATCCACCACATTACCACCAAAGGAATCGTTTCGGAAAATATCAGAGCATGGCGTAGCGAGTAACGTTCTACAACCTGTTGATATTACTACCTTTTTCTCTACATTTACACACTGCAGGTAAGACAAGGGTTAAAATATATAAAGAAGAAAAATACCTACAATTCCTTTTCACATTCACACATTCGCAGGTAAGACAAGGGTTAAAATATATAAAGAAGAAAAATACCTACAATTCCTTTTCACATTCACACATTCGCAGGAAGACAAGGCCGATGATATAAAGAAGAGGTAAGAATGCTCTCACACAATTCATCCTCTGTTCAAGCAAGAGGCACACAGATGAATGAGAGTTGTGAGGAAGTGTTTGTGTTTATCGCCACTCCAGAGAAGGAAAGCAAAGTGAATGGAGGGTTGATAGAGCGAAAGTGAGAAGATTTAATTCACTCCATCCATGCATGGGTAAAACAAGACACAGATTATGAGGGATGGATGAGATGGGGAAAGTTTATATCTATCGCAACTCCGGAGAAGGGAAACAAGGTAAGTGGGGAGTAAATAAAGTGTAGATGAGATTTAATTAACTTCATTCAAAGGTAAAATAAGTCAAAGATTAAAAGAAAGAAACAAGGTGGGGAAAAGTTTACGCCTACTCCAAATGCAGAAAAGGAAAGCAAGGTAAGCGACGAGTTCATTAGTAAGGGGCAGGTGGAAATATCTACCTTTCTAAATCCATGGGCTCAACAAGATACATACCAAGACGAATAAGTTAAGTGAGAAAGTGTTCGTTCCAGAGAGAAAGAAAGCGAGGTAACGTAAAGGGGGAGTTAATCAAGTAAATAGGAGTTTTTTAGTGAGGTGAGAAAGTGTTTATTCCAGAGAGAGAAAGCAAGGTAGAGTATATATAAGGGCGAGTTAGTCAAGTTAATGGGAGAGTTTTTTTTAGTGAGGTGAGAAAGTGTTTGTTCCAGAGAGAGAAAGCAAGGTAGAGTATATATAAGGGCGAGTTAGTCAAGTTAATGGGAGAGTTTTTTTTAGTGAGGTGAGAAAGTGTGTGTTCCAGAGAGAGAAAGCGAGGTAACGTAAAGGGCGAATTAATCAAGAAAATAGGAGAGTTTTTTAGTGAGGTGAGAAAGTGTTTGTTCCAGAGAGAGAAAGAAAGCAAAGTAAAGTAAAGAGCGAGTTAGTCAAGTTAATAGGAGAGTTTTTAATGAGGTGAGACAGTGTTTGTTCCAGAGAGAGAAATAAAGTAAAGTAAAGTATAAAGTAAAGGGCGTGTTTAGTCAAGTTAATGGGAGGAAATTTGATTCACTCCACCGTCAAGTAAAACAAAATGTGTTATGATGAATGTATGAAATTGGAAAGTGTATTTGTATCGCCACCTCAAACAAGACAAGCTCTCCTCTTCCTCCTCCTCCTCTTTCTCTTACTTTGCCCCGTTTCTTCTTCCTTTTCTTGATTGTTATTTGTCATCCCTCACCTCCAAATCCTACTTTCCATCTCCTCTTCTTCTTCTTCTTCCTCCTCCTCCTACCTCGCCCTATTTCTTTCTCCCTTTTCTTTATTACTGTTTTTCATTCCTCACCTTCAATTCCTACTTTTCATCTCCTCCTCCTCCTCCTCCTCCTCCTCCTCCTCCCCACACGTCCTCCTCTCCCTATTTTGAGGTCAGGACGCTGCCTCTCCCTCTAATTAGCATCTCCTTCCTTTCTTCCTTCTCCCTCTCGACCCATTATCTCCCCACACTCCTTCCCTTCCTTCTCTGTCGCTTCTGATCTGTCTTTCTTTATCTCTGCCTCGCTTCACGTTTTCTTTTGATTTTACTTTGCTTGGTGTATCTTGTGTTTTTTTCCAGTTATTTTGTGGCTTTTTTTTTTTCATTCTTCTTCTCTTCTCGTTCCGCGTTCTCTTTTGTTTTATCCGTTTTGCGTTTTCTGTATCCTCTTCTTTATCTCTTTTGCGCATTGTTTACCTTTTTTTTCACTCCCTTCCTCTCCTGTCGTTCTTCTTTTGTTTCTCCAGGTTTCTTCTTTTATCTTTTGTTTTCCTCTCTTTTCATTCACTTCTTGCTTATCTTTGTTTATTTATCTTATTCAGTTGCTTTATCCATTCTGCGTTCTCCAGTGCTATCTTCCTCTATTCCCCCTTCACTCTTCTTTTTTCCTCTGTTATGTAAGTTACTCTTTATGAATGTGTCCGTGTACCTGTCCATATCACTCCTCTTCCTCCCTCTTAAGACTCCTATATAAATGCATTCCTCCACATCTCCTTTTCTCTCCCTATGTCACAAGTCATTTCCCTCCGAAAGTACACCTTCTCTTCCTCCTCCTCTTTCTTCTCTATTTCACTAGCCTTTCCATGTCGCTCCTGTTTCCCCCTCTTAAGACTCGTTTATATGCATTCATCCACAATTCCTCTTCTCCCTATCTCGCTACAGCCCTTCCCCTACGCAGCACGCCCTCTCTTCTTCTAAGCCGTCCCGTTTCTTCCATCTCCACTATACAAACATCCGTGAATGCAGATTAGCTCCACTCTGACCCTCGCCCCATGAGTGTTAGTAAGGCACTCTGACGCCGGAAAGCCAATATAAGGTGGGCGTGTCATCTTAGGGGGCCAGGTGACGCCCGGAGTGGCCTCGCGTAGCACAAGGGGATGGCCGTAACGGGATGACTCGCGCGACAGGCTCACTAACCCCCTGACTTCCGCCGCGATGTGACGAAGCAGTTAATGAAGCGTTATCAGGTGGCGAGGACGCGGTATTCTTAATTAGTGTTTGTTGTTGCTGAACGCAGTAGTGAGTTATTTTAGCTTATGGTAAAGAAGATTGAATGAATGCAAAATAAACACACACACACACACACACACACACACACACACACACACACACACACACACACACACACACACTTCATTTTTCCCTGAAGTTTACCAGTTGTTTTATTTTATGTAAAAGACAAGTGAGTAAACTGTGTTCCTCTTATGACCACGATAAATCACGTTAGTTTTACAGAGACACCAGCAAGGAGGTTTAATCTCAGTAAAGCGTGGAATGGAACGCTTTTTTTCTGTTTTCCTTATTCTAAATCTTACATTCTCTGCCATGATGAAATATTCCGTGCAAATTAAATGTGCCAAAGCATCTTCCTTGTATAATACTGCACAGTGGCGTTTCTACAGCCGCTAGGTGGGTGTTTGGAGCTCTTCCTTGCACTAAAAAAGGTGGAACGTTCTTATATACATTTCTACATTTCCTTCCGCATAATTTCTTTCATTATAAATAAAAAAATCTAAAAATCCCATGCACCCATCAATTCTTTAACACCTGTACTGGTCTCCTCAATCAAAAAAAGGTATGGGATGATTTTCCTTTATATTCTACAGTCTTTCGTTTTCTTACACTGATGAATTCTCTCCCTAAGCAAACTTAAATCCAAACACTTCACCCATCATTTACTAAGCGCCTCCATTTGCTTATTTCCACTCACCCAAAATATATAGAATGCCTTCCATTTATACATCTCTACGGACGTTGCCTTACTCTGATTAATTCCTCCCAATTAAACACACACACACTGAATGCATATCATTATTCAACACCTTAACGCGTTGGGTGGGTGGGTGGGTGGGTGTCCGGGGCCCTTCCCTTCAATGGCATCGCGTCGCCACCGGCCGCGTCACCCTCGTCCGCCCCACATCCGAGCTATTAGCGGGGCGGCGGCGCTGGTCTTGCTTTATAAAGTGGGAGGTGACGCTGCGGCACCATCAGTAAGTCTCCTGCCTCGACACCCGACGTCTGAGGCTGTACCCGGAATATACCGACTAATTAAGACATCGCCCGGGCGGCTGAAGTTACACGCGACACCCACACGCACTCATATACAGGGACACTTGAAGAAGACATACAGATACATACTAATACAAGCCAAGACTGTACCTAGGCGTCTTGATAAGCTACACTCGATATACACACGGGAATTCTTGAAGCTACACCCAGAATTCGGACGGGGACACTCACACATACGACAATACATTAGTAAAGAGATTTAGCGGGAAAATACTCGAACACTGACCTCAAAACTCCATCACTACGACAAGAACGCATATCATCAGCCCTTCAAAAACGAGGAGAAGAACGAGGAGTATTAATAATCGCAATACATCGCCAACTCACCACTTCTGGAAGCACGAAGGAGACGAGGAGAGCGAGAACAAGAAAGAGAACATAGTGATCCCAGCTCTTCCTCACCTCGACAGCCCCAATAGCAGAAACGAAACGAAAACAACGAGAACAAGAAAGAGAACAACATAGCCACAACACTGACATCCCCTGCGCGAACCAGACGAAGAGACCAAAGGAAAAGGAGAACCAAATCACCCCAGCACTTTTTCTTATCATCAAGACAGCCCCAGCACGAAGGAGGACACGTCAGTCTGTACCAGCAGCAAGAAGGCAAGGGCGTCAGGACAAGAACACGAGGGCGCCTTACCAAACACACGATGAGGCCAGCAAGGAGTAAGTTCGTTGGAGTTGGCACTAATCAGTATTTAGATATATGAAAGTTAAGTCTTGTACTCACCAGCTGCTGACTGACTCGCTCTCTGGCCTTCCTCTGCATGGTTCATTGTACTGTAAAAAAGAGAGGATGTTACTGTGGCTCTCCTGCTTCTTCATCTCCTCCTCCTCCTCCTCCTTCTCCTAGTCCTTTCTCCTCTTTTAATTGCCCTTCCAATCTTACTCCTTTTTCTTCTCTTCCTCCTTCTTATATGTCTAATCTTACTTCTACTTCTCGCCCTTCTCCTCCGTCATTAGCGATTAAGTGGAAGCGGTAATGATAGAGAGATTGTGGTGGAGGTGGAGGAATTAGGAGTTACAGGTGCAGTGGTGGTGGCGGTGGTGATGATGACTGTATAGGTGATGTAATGAAATGGAGATGGGGGTGATGTTGACAGGTGATGGAGCTAGGAGGTAGTGGAGATGGTAATGATAATGGTGGAGTGGAAGTAATTAGGATATAGAAGGTGGGAGAGGTGATGGAGAAGACAGAGGTGGAGATGGTGGTGGGGACAGTGGTTGGGGTGGTAAGAGTGGAAGCAATACAGGGATAGCGTGTTGATAATGATATGTAGCGATTTATATGTATAGTGAGAGGCTGGCAGGTAAGTCCTCCTGTTGTTTAACCTTTCCAATAGTTTTCCTTTGCGTGGTAGTGATGGTAGTAGTAGCAGGTGGTTTTAGTAGCAGTGGTGGTAGTGGTGTGTGTATAGAGGCCTTGTTGCGTCCTACACCGGCCTCACTTCACATCCCTTCAAACTCATCTTCTATTCCTCTCTTCACTGATAAGAGCGGAATGGTGATGGCGGTCGAAGGCAGTTGAGTTATTACATCATATTTTTCACTCCTCTCTTCTTATTTTTCTCTTGTTTTGTCTCGTCTTGTGTTACTGCATCTCTTCTACCTTCCCCCTTCGTCTCTTCTCATTCTTCCTTTGTTTTTCTCTATATCTCTTGCTCTTCTTGCGTTACTTATATCACGCCTCCTTTCCTACTCAATCACTTCTTATTCCTTTCTTGTTTCTATCTCTCTTTCTTGCTCCTCATGCGTAATGGTATGTAGTCTATCTTTCACCTTCGTCTTCAACCTTCATCGTATCGTCTCACAGCTCCTATTCCTCCCTTCCACAGCAGGAGCAAGGTGGTGGCTGCAGGAGGCTTCAGTAGCAGTAGTGGTGGTAGTGGCGACCTTATCCTCCACATCCCTCGCGTCACAGCCCCTCCAGCAGGACATCAGTGAGGCGGAGACATCGAACTGGCAGGAGGAAGGCGTCGGGAGAAGCAAAAGGCAGACCACCACACCAGCGGAAGGAGTCTTACACGCCACACCGGAGCCTTGGGAGGGGTTCACGAGCCTAGTTGAAGCCCTCGATATCCTGAGCACCTTTGAACAACAGAACACGCAATCGTACCTTCAGGAAAACGATATTAATAGCGAGGATGAGACGCGGAAGAAGAAGGGGGAGAGCAAGAGAGAAGGACGCATGACAAATGATGAGGAGATAGCCGATAACTTGGTGGAGGAAGAGGACAAGGAGGGAAGGTTTATTTTCACAGGTGGGACAGGTACGGGCAATCAGCAGGTGACGATCAGCGTGAGCAACATGTGGAGCGCCGTGGCGTGGATTGTGCTGTGTATCCTGCTCATCAAGTGGCTGGTGCATGTGGTCACCGGCAAGGATCTCGACTACTGGGGGAACTGGGCTGCCAATACCTAGTAAGTGTGTGTGTGTGTGTGTGTGTGTGTGTGTGTGTGTGTGTGTGTGTGTGTGTGTGTGTGTGTGTGTGTGTGTGTGTGTGTGTGTGTGTGTGTGTTTTACAGCAAAGGAGACAGCTCAAGGGCTTAAAAAAACAATAATGAAAAAAAAAGCCCGCTACTTACTGCCCCTACTGCCCCTGTGTGTGTGTGTGTGTGTGTGTTTTCCTTTGTCATTCATTCATTTTCCTCCCAAATAATAGAGGTAATAATGATAGTAATAACAATAGTAATAACAGTAATTAAAAGAAGCATGCAGGCAAAGGAGAATATCATGACAGCAAATTAGTTACATCAGCAAGATAGAGAGACGTAGCGTGACAGGCTCATAAACTTGTCGCCACTGAAGCCATAGAACAAAGAGAAACAGACAGACAGCGGTGAAACCAAGACAACAAAAGGGGGCCAATCATTATTAAGAAGAGGAGTAATTAGAGACACAGACAGGTAATGATGCAAAGTAATTACGACAGGGCTAACAGTAATGATCTCGCTCGTGTAATTATGACATAACACTAATGGTCTCTCTCTCTCTCTCTCTCTCTCTCTCTCTCTCTCTCTCTCTCTCTCTCTCTCTCTCTCTCTCTCTCTCTCTCTCTCTCTCTCTCTCTCCCTAGTGGCGGCGGCGGCGGACACTACAACTACCCCGATCAGTCCACATACACCGCCTACCGCGCCCTGGATGAACTCTCGAAGAAGTACAATTAGACACACCCATAGACACACCCACACACACTATTACTACAGCCTTATACCAATATGTAAAAAAAAGACACTGTTTCTTTACAAAATTCAGCTTCAATCTTTCTATTTATGTCTTCAATTATCTATTTATTGTAGTGTTAGTTTCAGGTTAAGTTTCCAGGAGGCATTATTTTGTAGCGTTTGTAAATAGTGGCGGTTGGGATATGATGGGAAGATGAGGAGGCTGATAAAGGAGAGTTTGGGGAGCATCTATTGAAGGAAGGAGATGAAGAGGGTGACAGAGTATAATGGAGAGACGGACGTGAGGCTGAGTTGCAAAGAATGAGACCAACAAAGGAAGATATAAAGAACAGGAATAACTGGAGAACACTCGGAATAATCTACGTTAACCCGACACCATATAGGACGACAACGGAAGAAGAAGGCGAAGAGTATCTATTGAAGGAAGAAGATCAAGAAGGAGACGGAGAGTACAGTAAAGAGATGAAGTGCAGCAGAGGAAGGGAAGCAAAGGACAGGTATAATTGGAGCCTAATCAAGAAGACGAAGGAAGAAGAAAGAGAAGAGAAAACAAGTGGAAGAAGAATTACATTAAGTTGTGTTGTATAATAGAGTGAACTCCGAATAGGTAATATATTTTTAATTCCAAATATATACCGTGTTTTCTTGTATATTTAAACACACACACACACACACACACACACACACACACACACACACACACACACACACACACACACACACACACACACACACACACGCAGAGGTGGACAAGGAAATACAATCAGTGGGGTACAAAATATGATGTTCCTGAGAAGGGGAGGATGGGAAGGGTCAAAGTCTCGCAAGACTCAAGGTCTGGCTATTAAAAAGGAAATTGTGCATAAACAGATAGGGACAAAGACAGACAAAATGGGAAGTTAAAAGCAGGAGTAAACGAGCACATCACACCTGTACAGAATAGTGAATAAACTTTTTCATTATTATTATTATTTATTTTTTTTATAACTAAAGAGAAGAGATTAACTCTATCAATAAAACAAAATTAGTGTATTCGTCTTTTCATATCCTTACGTGTGTGTGTGTGTGTGTGTGTGTGTGTGTAACGGGATGCTGGAGGGTTCGGGGGGGGGGGGAAGAGGGCATGGGAAATTCGAGTATGTGAATATTAATATTTTTTTTTTAATAATACACACACATGAACCGTTACTAAGGAGAGAGAGAGAGAGAGAGAGAGAGAGAGAGAGAGAGAGAGAGAGAGAGAGAGAGAGAGAGAGAGATCCCGGACATCGGTATGCCTTTCCCGCAGGCAGACCGCGGGTGGGAGAGGAGAGGGAGAGGTCAGAGGGAGGAGGAGGAGGAGGAGGAGGAGGAGGAGGTAAAGGAAGGTATAACGGAGGGAGGGAAGCAGAAAGGACGGAGGAGGGACAAAGTAGGTCGGTATAGGCCTGGAGGCAAAGTCGTAATTCTCTCCTCCTCCTCCTCCTCCCCCTCCTTCAAGCACTCCTCCTCCTCCTCCTTCTTCTCTTATCCTCACCCTCCTCCTCCTTCTTCTCTTATCCTCACCCTCCTCCTCCTTCTTCTCTTATCCTCACCCTCCTCCTCCTTCTTCTCTTATCCTCACCCTCCTCCTCCTGCTCCTCTTTCATTTCCTTATCCTTCCCATGATCCTTCCACTCCTCCTCTCCCTTCTCCTCCTCCTCCTTTGTCTTTCTTATCCTTGTATTCTTCCTCCTCCTCTTATTCCTCCAATAAACACTCCTCCTCTCCCTTTTCCTGCTCCCATTTATGTTTCTTATCTTCCTCCTCCTCTTCCTCCTCCTCCTCCAAACACATTATAGCAGTAAAATATCAACCCTGTAATTAACTACGCCTTGTATAAACCGTTTTGTTAAATATTTCATTCTTCGTTTTTGTTTTTATATCACTTATTTACTTTATTTTCTTCCTCTTCCTTGTCCTCCTCTTCCGTCTCTTTCTCCTCCTCCTCCTCTGCCACCGTTTATATCCTGAATCTTTTTTTGTTGTTGTTCTGGTTCTTATTATTCTTTACTTGCTCTTCTTCTTACCCTCCCTACCTACCTCACTCACTCACCACCACCACCACCACCCATCAACTCTCCCACACCATCAGCATCTTATTAACCTCTCCACACTCCACCTCCTCACCTCCCATACCACCCATCCACTCTCACCACATTCCCATCTCCCACCACCACCACCAACGCGACCTCTCACCACCACTTAGCCTCTCACTCATTACGAAGTCCCCCCCTCTCTCTCTCTCTCTCTCTCTCTCTCTCTCTCTCTCTCTCTCTCTCTCTCTCTCTCTCTCTCTCTCCTTACTCCTTTATCTCCTGTATTGTATAGGCAATAAAAATAGTATTAACCAAAACCTATCCACAAAATAATAATGGCATTGTTTAACTGATGTACTTTCACAAATAAAATAAAATAAAACATCAACATCTCAACTAACACACCTTCACAAAATTAGAAAACAAACATTACAAACATGCCTTCACAAGATCAAGCAGTCATACAATGCAACAAGACTTCGGTACATGGTTGGATGGCTATCTAATCCTCACCAGTACTAACTCACTTCAAACATGAACTTCAGCACATCAAACTCACATCAAACATCAACTCCTGCACTATACCACCGAATCAAAGAAGAGAAGTTATATAATGCCAGTATATCTTGTAATTTAGCAAAAAAGGACTTCAATTACAGATCTGCCTTTATTCCAACACAGACCAGGAAAAGGGAAAGAGGTGGCAGGCAAGGAAATGAAGATTAGGGAGAGGTGGAAATACCCTGTTATCCACCACTGTTATCTCATTTCCCAACCTCCCGTTTCTTTCCCTCTCCTAATGACCTTCTTAAATTACAAGAATATATTACGTCAAAGATAAAAGATGACGGGGAAGGGAGAGGGAAAATAAGAGAAAGGTGGACATGCCCTCACTCCACTTTTCTCTCCATTCCCTACCTTCCATCCCTTTCTCTACCATATCCCTTTAACTGGCGTAAAGAGCAGAATGAAAATATTATATCAAGAAAATAATAGAAGTAAAGGCAAGGAAATCCCCTCAACCGACTGTAATCTATTTCCCCTTCCTCCCCTTCCTTTCCCCTCATCCTTTCTGCCCCTGTAAGCTTCTCCAATGCTCCCCTCCTTCCCTCCCATCTTCTCCCTTGTAACATTATTATCACCACCACGCCCAGCTGCTCTTCCTCCATGCACCTTGCTCTCCCACGTGTATTTATTCCCACGCCGCTTCATAAGTAATGCCCACCCCGACGACGTGCAAGTCATCGACCCCAAGGACTGCACCAAGTACTATCTCTGCACACAGGAGGAGCCGGCCGTGGAGGATACTCACTTCAGCTGCCCGAGTGGCGTAACTTTTGAGATCTCGTCAGGTAGATGTAATCCGGATGCTCCCTACGTGACCTTGTGCCCCTAACAGGCGACACAACACCCACCCACACCCTCTGCTGCCACAACCTATCCCTTCCTCTATAATCCCCTTGCAGAGATATACGATAGTCCTCCCTTCCTTATGCCTGTTTTCTCTCACCAGTCACCATGCACCCCTTGCCTCACTCGCGATACGGGCCAAATAGTATGACAAGTTATCTCGCCTTGTATTAATGCCACCACATATTAACTCAACGACAGACAAAGACAATAGCTCTTTTAGTGTTCGTGCTGTATATTTTTATGATTATATTCAGTGTCAATGATATTATTATATTATTTCAGCTTCTAGTTTTATATGTACTCCATTAATTTAGATATAAGTATGATGTATGTTTGCTCCTGACCCCCAACATGTTACATTTTTTATACAATGTACAAATATACTTAATTAATCATTATTATTATTATTATTACTTAGTTCAGCGGAATGCACAAAGCCTGCCAAGTGGCTAATGAAGAGAATGGGAAAGAGTAGGAATTAAGAGGAGGTGCAGATCATGGCAGGGCAGCGGCGTAGGAAAAAATGGCCTTGTTCCCCTCTCACCCACCCCAATCCCCTCTACCCTAACCCTCTACCCTCCCTCCCGGCCCCTCACTCCCCCAGCCATGCCCCAAACCCTAACACTTTCCCTGACATGCATCACTTGTCCTTCGCTTCCTTCTTCACACGTGGACAGTTTCCCACGACACACATCACATAATGATAACAGTTTCAATGAATTATCACTGAGTTTTATTTTTGTGTGTTTCCATAGTGATTCCCCGCCTCTGTGTGTGTGTGTGTGTGTGTGTGTGTGTAGTGGTCAGCAAGAGAGAGAGAGAGAGAGAGAGAGAGAGAGAGAGAGCAACCACACACCCCTGCTCTAACCCTTTAACGCACGGTGCCTTTTTTTTTTACCCCTCGCCGCCTGTCACGCCACCGGAAGGCATAACAATTAAGCCTCGCAGGTGCATGCAGGTACTAACTAAACGCCGTAACGCGCCCAACTAACTGGCCCACCGGGGAGTCTAATTGCTTGTGTTAATTACAGGTGTGAGTGGTGATGTTACCTGAACCTCCCTCCCTGACACACACACACACACACACACACACACGTCTGAACCTCATGCCCTTGTTGTCTCCCTCCTCCCGTCTTCTTGCCTTCCTGACCTCCCTTCCTAGTCATCTCCCTCCCCTACACTTACACCCTCATCCTCAATCCAACCATGTCAGATTAGCCTATAGTATTATCACATCGTATTTTTCGATTTCTGACCCATAAATATGTGAAAAAACAGCGATACTTTACGGTTTTAACACTTACGTTTGATTGGATATCGTTACTGGTGTGCCTACGATATTTTTGGGGCCTGAAACTGATTAATGTGGTTTTCTGAGGACGACGAATTGTTAACGCTGCCTCACTCCCCTTTCTGTCTCCTTTCACCTATCTTTCTGCTTTCCTAACTTGCCTCCCCCCCTAATAAAATATCCTGTCCTCTTTTCCTTCAGCCATCTTCCTTTTCTCAAGATGGAAAGACAGAACGAGCACCACTAAATTAATGAATAAATAGAAGTTAAACTAAATAAAAAAGCAAGTTGATAAATGAATAACAATGACATACAGTTGGCTTTATAAAACTAAATAAATACATAACAATACCGGCATGAGTGTTATTTTTAGCCTATGGATTCCATGTATTAGGCTACACGGCATTATCATCACCTTTTCATAATTAAATTTTGAGCATACTCAACATCGCTTTCTTCATCAAAAAGCTTCTCAACAACATTCTAACGACGCAGCTCAAGAATGTAGACATCGCTTTAGAAACATTTAACACATATCTATTATAGACTGTACTGGTATCTTGGCTAATACATTTTTTTTTATTTTATTTTATTATTTTTTTTTTGTATTATTCTAGTGTTTGCCCATACTCACCCCTCGCAACCAAAATTGGCTAGGGGGCCATTGAGACTGCGGGGAATGCGGTGGTAAACATGAAATGCGTCGCAAATGCATAGTTTTTGAGTTATGAGGGGTTGAAAAATACCCTAGATGTAGGGAAATTCCTTACAGTTACTTAGATGTAGGGAAATTTCATCAACTCCGCATAATTTGAACTAGCCTACACCTATACAATAATCAACTATAAAATTCGGTATCCAAATATGTAGGAATTAAGATAGGTCTAGCATTACACTTCTTACGAGTCCTAGGCTAAACACAGCACATCCTTAATATTCAAACTATTTCGTCATTCAGCTTTTTGCATGTAATTACTAAGCTAAACAGAACAGATACTAAAGATTAAAGTTGTTTTACCATCCACTTGTTTTACTTGAGTCAGCGCGTCCCTGCCAGGCGACTTTGTTTACATCACAAGAGCAATGGCGCCCTCAAAATGTGGCTACTCAACTCAAATAGTCACACGAAAACTAAAATAAATGAGTACAGAGAATTTTACATCTCATTATTCTTGCGTCACGCGTGTGTATGATTAGAGAGGATCATGACCTAATGCTAGAACAAAGCAACACATACTTGGCACACCCGTGAGTTGTCCCGCTCGTTACACTCCTTTCTTCTAAGCTATTTCCCCAGTTCCACCTTGTTTTTCAGAGTGGTGGGGAAATCTGTATCCATTCCTATCCTTCCTGGAGCGACTATTGCATCAACCCGCCTCACACAACACCCACACACCAGCAAGACACACACCGACCTTCCGCCATTCAGTGTTCACGGCCACCAATCGACTCACTTCAGGGCAGATATTTTTCGGTTGTAAAATCCTGGAATATAGGTAATCGGGTTCTCATGAGTGTCTCTTTAGGTTCACGGTATAAAGGAAGGGTCAGACTACTACTAGAGGCATTGAACTACCCCTGGAAATGCCCATAACGCCACCGAAAGCCTTGTCATGTGGGTGGAAAGGTTTATGCGGGCCGAAGACAAGACCTATTTTTTTTCCTCCGCCCAAAACTTATATCGATATCTGTCAATAAATAATTTGCCAGGTTCGATTCGTTACTGAAGTGATATAAAGTCGAGGTGCAGAACATTTATGACATCTATCTGATTTATTATATAGAAGTGTAAGCTCTAGATTATTGTGGGAGTTGGTTAGGAGAGTTCGGTGATGGTTTGGACAACTGGTTCGAGGGTTCAGACTTCGCATTTCCGAGATTCCTAAAAACTTCGATTTATCCACGGCCTTGGATTTATCATGATCAAAACATCCGGGGGTATCTGTGCTATATTATTTGTCCTTAATACTGATACTAAATATGCAAGAAGGTATACGTGTGTGTGTGTGTGTGTGTGTTTGTGTGTCCCTCTGCCTTACCTGAACTCCACTCCGCTTAATATTTTCTCACCTCCACCAGCCACCACCAGACACTACGGAAATATTTGCGGCCGTGTACGGATGGTGGGTGGGAGTACGGTGACCTTGGGAAGGTTAACCGGTTGTTGAGGACTCCGTGACCTTTCAAAATTTTGCATTACCTAAGAATGAGTGCTACAGATTTTGCAACACAAGAATGAGGGTGCTACAGATTTCGCAATACACAAGAATGAAGGTGCTACGGAGCTTGCAATACATAAAAATAAGGATGCTACACCTTTTGCAACACACAAGAATGAGGATGCTACGGATTTCGCAATACATAAGAATGAAGGTGCTACGGAGCTTGCAATACATAAAAATAAGGATGCTACACCTTTTGCAACACAAGAATGAGGATGCTACGGATTTCGCAATACATAAGAATGAAGGTGCTACGGAGCTTGCAATACACAAGAATGAGTGCTATACAGATTTCGCAATACACAAGAATGACGGTGGTGGTGCAATACACAAGAATGAGGCACAAAGGAAGGTATTCAGATCCTCGTTTCTTCCTGCCTCTGCACGGTGACACGTACATCTGTGACACATCGAGGCGAGGACGGGGCGGCTGAGACCAAGCTAACCTTCTGCCCTCGCGCACCATAATGACTGAAAATAGTAATACAATGTGGGAACTGGCTGGGGTGACCCGGCCTCCTCGCCAACGGTGACCCGCGTACATATTGCGGCCGCCAGGAACTTTCCGGCCATACAGCAGCGAGGAACCGGACTGGAAGCGTCACTGATCAGTCTGCGTGCGGTTTCCTTTGCTTGATTTTCCGATAACCTTGTGAGGGTGACGGTACTTTCTTTGAGGGTGTTAAGTGATAGACCACACGCTGCTTGTTCTGTCGCTGTCTTGTGCCTGTTGTGAGCAGCTCCTGTTTGTTGTCCGAGGTCCTGTTTGTTCCTCGAGGTCCTCTTTATTCCTCGAGGTCCTGTTTGTTCTTCGAGGCACTTACTGTCGCTGTCCATATACCTGTTGTGAGCGGCTGGAGACAGTACTGAGAGGATATATTTGCCCAGTGATGTGAGAGACTGACTCCCTGCCGCTATGAAGCCCCTGGCAGTGTCCGTGCTAACGATTGCGACAGGTAAGCCCATACAGTGTTTGCCTCACTCTTCCCATTGTGAGGGAATGAAGGAAAGAGGCGGTTTGTAGTGTAGATAGCGATTAGGACTTGACTTGTGAGAGATGTTATTTTTGTATGATGTCAGTTATGCCTTCATACGAGTGCGGTTGTATCATTTTGCATGGAATAACTTTGAAAATGGAGAAATATGACCTCAACCCTTCAGTAACATGCCCAGTGAGATTTGAACAGCTGCTCTTTTGTTGACCTCATCTAGGGGGAATTCTTTAACGTGTCCTCAGTTACCTTTAGTCTTGTCTGGGATCTCAGCACTCTATGTTTTTTTATATTTTTTTTTATAGTGGATCATTCCAATAATGGGTAATGGGGGGGGGGGAACGACACTCGGCGAGGAATTATTTTCGTCCCTCACACCTTTATTTTGTTTCAGTCTTCCTACTTTAGTCATTTTTTTTGTTTGTTTTTTCATATTCATGTCCACTCATCAAAGGAACTGTTTGGCTGTATTTCAATTATTAGTTTTCCCTTGATGCCCTTTCATAATAATAATAATAAATGATAATGATAATAATAATAATAATAGTAATAATAGTAATAATAATAAAAATAGATAATACATCACAAGTATATTAGAATAGTAGGTAGGAAAATTACCTGTATTTGCTTATACATTACTCATTGGAGGAGTGGTTGGAGGAATGTTGGAAAGCCTTAAAGGAGGTAGAAGCTGTAAATCTGAGTGGAAGAATGTATTACAGTGTATTTAAATAATCCCAAGGCAACACACCTTGAATAGTATTGCTAAAACATGAATTCAAAACTGTTGGGCTATATGAAGGGAAGAAATGTTGTCCATATTCAGAATGGGTTTAGAAGTGTAAATTAAGAGATGAAGAGGAAGAGTGATCAAGTCGAGGGCTGGAGCTCAAGGCAAAGGGATAAGGTTACTAAGAGAGCACCCCTCACATTGGACTCCACCCCCCATCTCCAAAGCTTCCTATAATTTTAATGGGCAGAGTATCAAGACTTACAATAGTTGAGAGGTTTGCTAACACTTTCTTCCCAGTAGCTTCATGGGCAGTACCGGCTAAGGAAGCAAAGACCTGGCCCTTCATTGAGGCATGGGGAGGCAAGGACATGATGGAGAAGACAGAGCTGCTTGGACAAGATGCCACCAGCCTACAGTTGGATGAAACAAGACAGGAGGAGCAGGAGACCAATGCTCTGGAGAGTGTTTCATCCCTGTATGTCAAGTTCAGTTTTTACACATTTGTCTGATGCACACATATATGTCAGAAGCTCAAGTCTGCAACAATACGGGGCTGTTTGTAATACTTAACCCGGTAGTAGCGACGGGCCAAATTTGTAGCTTTACCGTGTAGCAGCGACGGGCCAAATTTGTGCCATGATATAAACCCCCCAAAATAGATGATACATAATCTGATCACAAATGCTTTGATATGTATTATGAAATGGTTTATGAGGAGTGATTTTTTCTCATTTTTCTCACTTATAGGGACCATTAAGAAACATGATCCCCGCTGCTACTGGGTTAAGTTTATGCTCATGTCCTTCACTTAGTGTCTCTTGAGTTGTTATATTTTTTTTAAAACACTGATACAGGAATAACAATACTGCAACTACATAGGTATATATGTATTATTTTGTGTATAAACATGAATAAAGTAATAATATTTTGAGGAAAAGTGATGCAGAATTAGCTAATCTGCAACAACACAGGATTATTACCTTTTTTTAATTTTCATTAAGACCTCGGGCATGTCCCATTTTCTGAAGCCATTGCTATAGGAACAACAATTCTGCTGTTTGTACTCTACATAGCTCTCATATCCACCGTTGCCAGATTGTCGTACTCAGCCTCCTATGTTTGCCAATTTCCGACCCCAAAACTGCCTCCTCGATCCCAATAACTACCTTCATATATAGTTATCGTTAAAATGGTTAATTATTGGTGTTTTTTGGCAATAGCTATGGCTCAGAAACGGTAAATACAAGGCTCTGAGTACAATAATCTGGCAACGCTGCTCATATCATTCAAGTTTCTTAAATAAAGTACTTATGTCTCAAAGCCAGTAACACAGGAATAACAACACATATTCAGCTTTGGTTCCCTCAGATTGTCAACACTTGGGGTGCATGCCCTCTTCCCCCTGATGCTGGCCTTCACCCTCTACCTCGGCCTGGTGCTGTGGGCCTCCTCCACACTCCACAGAGCTGACCACCATTTGTATAAGTAAGTGGCACCTCATCTATTTTGCCGTTATACTCCCTGCAAATAAACTTCACAAGCAAACTTTACCCATGCCAGCCTAGCATCCATCAATAAGAACTAACATTTCCTAATATTCACCCATCACATGAATGAAGCCTGAGGTGGAGATGGGCATGGTGCTCTCACTTGGTTTGGACATGTGCTGAGAATGAATGATGATGACTTTGTGAGAGAGGATACAAGAGCATGATTGAGGGAGTGGGTATTGGAGGAGACCACAAAAGAAATGGATCAATAGTGTATGAATATCGAAGAGTTGCCTGGTGAGGAGGTGCTGAGAGGGAGTGCCAAAACAGGAAAAGGTGGAAATTCTTCAGCCATAGCCAATGCTTTGAGGGAAGTTTCTGTGAAGGAACAAGGCAGTGTTGACATAAATATATGGATATGGAAGAGCTTCTTTGCCAAGTCAATTTCAACAGAGTACATCTCAGAATGTAAGCTTTTGTCTAGTGAAACTGAAGTCTAATGTACCTTAATCATAAATTACACTAGCTTTCATTATTTGCAGGACCATCTCAGAGCTCAACGCAAAGACTGATCAGATTACTGAGGGACTGGCAGCACTCGCCCAAATCTACATTGACAACTACCACTTTTCCTATAGGAGTAATCATGAAGGTCAGGAGCCTTTCCTGAACCCATCTCATATCCCTTCCTCTTAAGATAGGGTGTCAAGGTGGGGTCACACAAGAACCTTTCCCAGCAGCCAATCATTGTGCATAAGTTAAGCATAGTGCTGATGTTATTATAAGGAAAGTTGGCCTTATGCATTAACAAGTCAGTGATGTAATAGAGATTGCCTTGCTTTGTCTTGTAGAACTTGATAGAAGACGTGCATATTCGGAGAAAAAAAAAAAATTGCTATTTGATATTAACAACATTAGTGAATCAAGTAGTCTCCATTACAGATGAAATTCTTCAAGCGACACATACTTTCACATGGACATGACACCTTGAACATTATCCTGTACTTTATTATCACATGACCACTGTCAACCTCTTTCATACCACATCATTTTTCACTTTGATTATCCCTTTACACAGTGAGTTGGGATTGAACTCTTGACTTCTTGGTCAAGAGCCAGGCACTATACCCAGAGCCACTTGGCCCTCAAAAATATACAACCTTCCTTTGTCCACTTCATTTCACATAAATGCTTTCCTCTGATACAAGACTGGTAAAGGATCCATCCTTATATTAACCTATCTTTTTATCTACAGCTACTCTTTACTATTACCTCACCAATCATCCACATGGTTTGATAATCATGGTACCCAAATATTCATAGAAATTCATCTATCACATCGTGTTCATCACTATTTCTGATACTAGTTTGCCCTCATTTCCTTTCCCAGTGGTGTACATACCTTTCCAGCCACTGACCTCATGCCTCTACAAAACCAAATTCAGATGGAACATAATTTGATGCCCCATATAATCCCACTCTTATATATCAAACATGTTCTGATTTTCACTTTCATCTATCAAGTTGCTATAAAAGGTCCAAGGAGGCATAGTATATCCCACTAATAACACAGTGCCAATAAAGAGAGCACTGCTGTCATTATGGCAGTGAATGGGAACTTGTAAGCAGGAATAATGACACCATAGTGACAGGTACATTTGTATTGACAAGAGGTGCTGGAGTCCAAAGTCAAGCATCAAGTTAATGAGTCCAATTAAAAAAATATTGGTCCTATATAAAGCTTGCCACACATTTATACACACTCCAGACCAGATGACAGCTTTTGCCTTGTGCAGCTTATTTTACAAGCTGTATCTTACATTGTCAGACAGAATTAATGAAATGTTGAAATGTAACATCTAAAGCAAAACCTGCTTGATATACCCATTTGGATTGGAACTGTAATAAAAGAAAAAATAAATCATTCATTACATTAAAAGCCATTTCAGCACTACCACTAGTGTGCACTAGTAATATATTATTCTGTAAATATATTTCACAAGAATCTCTAAATTAGTTGTTAGTTATGTGGGTAAGAAAATGCAACTACCAACAATAACAAGACAGTGAGGTACTTGTGTATTCAGCAATGGAAATTTTCAACATAAGGAAATCTTCAGATGCTGCCTACATGATAAACCTGCAAAACAAGAAGGCATCTGGTGCAGTTTTAGCAGCAGTGGCCAAAATAATAAGGTCAACAGAATACAATAGAACCCTTTGTCTATATAACCATTATAACCTAATGCAGCAGCCTAGAACTGAGTACAATTCATGAATATTTTTGAGTTCTTCCTGTTTTACATCAAATCTAAGATGTTATGTTAAAATAAACCCAAATTCTGCACCATTCTCTTGTACTTCATAGCTCAAGCAGCGTCAACATGTCTCCCCAATTCTCCTGTCCTTGGTTCTCACACTCATGTCTAGGAGAACTGGCCTTCAGTCATCACTCTTTAACAGTGTATGTAAATTATTTCCATCCAGCTACTACACCAGCAACCCTAGAGCACAAATGTTCATATTGTAATATTTATGCAGAGATAATCTATGAATGCAATTTTTTTTTATAATTAAACAAGACACTGATCTGATTATATATTATAATATATATTATCTAATTATAATAGGCTGAAGTGGATCTGGGTTTGTTGGTCTTGACATGAGGGTGATCACTGATACCAGCCAGCAAGCAGGGTCTAGTGAGTTGCTATGTAGTGGCTTTATCTTAGTTCACTGCAGGAATTTTTATTGCAAATGTATTTCTTGAATATTAGTCAATAAAATCTTGTTTTGGGCATTCTGTTTCAGTACCCAACTAAGGTAATTTCCCAGAAACAACACTAATTTATTGTGAGATCAATTGAATACAGCCTTTATTTTAACATGATAAATCAAGGTTCTATTGCATTACCAACCAGAAAAAAGAGGCTAGATTTTTTTAGTTACTACATACATTTCATCATTTTCATCACTGCAAAATAATGACATTGCTATATTCCTGAGTTTCACTCAGGAAATATATTTACAGATTTGAGATGATACAGCACTGAAAAAAGAGCAAACTACTCTTAGGATGAACTTGACTGTTCACCTAATCACATGTTACATAAGGGAGCCCAAGTCCAGCATTTCATATCAAACCTGCATTTTATACTTCCTATAATTCCCATGAACCTGACAACACAGAAGTATTTTGAACACTGACCAGGCTGATGCAAGAGAATGCTACACAGTTGTACACAATGTTCTATTCTAGAACAGACTCAAGTCACAGATTACATACACATCATTTACAGAAGTACCAGAATTAAAAGCAATGAACAATTCTGACTAAGTTTCTTTTGTTTTTAGCATGAGGACTTTAAAAAAATTTTAATCTTGTGAATGCATACCTAGATAATTCATGTCTTCCTAGATTAATATGAACTGTTTACATCTACCACTGAATGTACCCAGTATTCAGCTCTGCCTTCTAAGGCAGTGAACAAAAGTCTGCAAGAATATAAATTGCCTGCAGTCCTTGGAAGAGACAGAGCTAAACATACCTTTGTCCTTCTAGAGCTACTAGGGAGAATCCAGAACAAACTTATGTGGGCATTTTTCAAGTGAAACCTAATTAACTTTATCAATCAGTGAAACAGCCGATGAAAAATAGAAAGTGTCAGCATCCATACAACCTTGCTGAGGTGTAGAGAAGAAGCTCAGCAAAATTTCCAGCGGTTCCCACAGTGGTTGCACAACACAAAGGTGGTCATAGGTTCATCAGAGCTTCTGGTTTGCATCTGGTGGAAGGAAAACAGAATGTATGAAAATAAATATACAGGTAATTGCTTTATGACCCCACACAGAGGTAAGCATAGGATAAATCTTAAAATCTAAAAACAACTTGACAAAAAGCCATTAAATAGTTCACACTGCCACTTAACCCTAATACCCCGTGATAAAATGAGTGGGCGGTTTTAACCCCTTCAACACGAGGACGCGTATACTGCGTCCTTGTGTGCCCCGTACCATATCCGAGGACACGCATACTACGTCCTGGCTCCTTTAGCCAATATACGAGTTATTTTATCTCTATATTTATGCTTTCATCTCAAAATTATCAATTAATTTATGTTTCCTTATGTGCACCATTTAATTCTGCATGTTTTCATATATAATACATGATGATTGTGTTGAGTTTATGGCTGAAAACTTGTTATATTCAATAACGACATTTGAAATTTGGCGCGCGTGGCGATCCCAGATACAGCGCGGGGCACTGTTTTGACCCGGCCGTAGTGAGTTTATTTATGTGCACCATTTAATTCTGCATGTTTTCATATACAGTACATGATGATTATGTTGAGTTTATAGCTGAAAACTTGTTATATTCAATAGCGACATTTGAAATTTGCCGCGCGCGGCGATCCCAGATACGGCGCGGGGCGCTGTTTTGGCCCGGCCGTAGTGAAGGGGTTAAGTTACGTACATGAAAAACGGGTAACTAATGTTAATAGGTGTTCCCTTGCTTACCTTAGTGTTCAGTCAAATTATTGTAACAAACACTGGGACAATTATATTATAATTTATATGTCATTTGAAAGCTTAGAAGTTGCTCTTTGCTATGGTATAATGATAAATGAATAAATGGAACTTATATATTCCTCTAGATGGGAAACCTCCAGTATCACCTCACTCTCGTCATCTGATTTCATCCTCGTGTCACACACCGCCCTCATCTAGGTCAATAAGAAGACAAAAAAACAATTCTCATGTATTGTCATGGATCATATGTGCCTGAAATACTTATTTACTCATGGAAATACATATATATCTGCTATCTTGCATAGAAATTGGTAAAAAGATGATAAAATACAGCACATATCGCAACCGTGTACTCACCGCAGGAAAATCTGGAGCCCGACTACAACATAAACAAATCCCTGTAAAAGCTGGGACGTGATTGGTAAGGATTCCAGCAAGTTGAGAACAAACGGCCAATGACAGGACTTGATGTATGACGCATACCCTCAAGCATAAACAAACTGTGTGTCATAAAATGAGCACGATGTTTGAAAAGCGCCACGATCGTTGCGTGATGGAGACTAATATAAAAGCCGTGATCGTGCTTGACGGGGTATAAGGGTTAAGGCACGCGACTACGGGGGTCCTCCTGCGCATATGGTACGTCCAATAGCTTTGAAATGTTAGAATGTTGTTTGTTGGTGTAAATGTATGATATTGTGAATTTCATGAAATTTGGGTAAAGTTTAAGGGGGACTCAAACAAAGTGTACTTTTCTTTTTTTTTTTTTTTTTGTTTCAGACTATTTTTCAGTTAATCGCTTTGAAAAAAATACCATAAAAACTTTGTTTACATATCTATATTTCACACTGATAAAATTTTGGATTTTTTGTTTTATCTTCGAAAAAAAATTGCAATTGATTTTTCACTTATAATTTTCTCCACTCTATCCCGCTTTTTTTACTTTTTTTTTTTATAGATACGAAAAATTGCCCTTTAGTTGCAATTTTAACTGATACCTAACAAAAGTCAGTCAGATGTTTTACCGATTTTGTGAAATTTTTTGGTGTAAAAACCACTTTTCAAGATTTTTTCCATTTCATCCATGTCTTGCAATTTGTATTTATCTGATTGGCATGAAATTTTCACATATGATTGTGTATACCTTGTTGACCTACTGGAGAATGATAAGGCATATGGTCCCTCTTTATAAAAAAGTATTAATCAATCAGAGGCGAGGGTTTCAGAAGGTCAAGGTGTTCCTGCACGACTGTACTGGGCAATTCTGTCTCTTGAACAGTGTTTGTAGCTGAGAAAGTGACACGGTGATGAAAGTTTTGCTTGTGATCAGGCTCAGGGTTCACACCTCTGTGAAGAATCTGTTGTCGGAGCTGCAGTAATGTCTCATGTGGCAATGTAGCTGATCCTGCAGTTGGTGGTGATGTAGGTGGTGGTGGAGTAGGTGGTAACGAAGCAGGTGGTGGTGGAGAAGGGCATGATGAGGTACTTGGTGGTGTTGGGAGTGGCGAAACAGATGGTGGTGGTGAGCGGCGAGAGCAAGCGGGGCAGCAATCATGACTCGCTTCATAAGCTTCTACGCTGCTCTCTTGCTGGTTTTCTGAGTCTTGGCTGCTCCATCTTGCTCCATAAGCCCTCTTGATGTTGATGACTCTCTTTCTGGTCACCTTGTGCTTGTACATCATTTGTAAGGACATTTTTTTGGCTGGAGTGCAGAGGAAAATATTGAGCACCCTCCCCGTCGATGTCTGGGTCGGGACTGGCGTCTTCTCAAGTGACTCACACCCTCCTGGCTCAGCATGACAGATGACAAAATTTACGGAGAAAAAAAATATTCTAATGCGAATTTTAAGTACATACAAGCACTGAATGATACCACGTGTGTTGACGCGCATGTCCAGCTATGATGCAACAGCACGGGACATTTAAAAATGGCCTCAAGGGGGGGGGGGGGGTAATTTTACGAAAACAAACCTCACCACCTGGCAATTTAGGCTATCCCGGCCATGCTGAAGGAAAAACACGTGCCGTCCAATTTTAACCCGGTAGCAGCAACGGGTCAAATTTGTGGCTTTACAGTGTAGCAGCGACGGGCCAAATTTGTGCCATGATTTATACCCCAAAATAGATGATACATGATCTGATCACAAATACTTTGATATATATTATGAAATGGTTTCTGTGAGGGCTGATTTTTTCTCATTTTTCTCGCTTGGAGGGACCATTAAGAAACATGATCCCCGCTGCTACCGGGTTAAATATATTCATCGAAAAATGCCCCGTAGCCGCCCGCCTTAAACAATATTCTGATACTTATAAATTATCATGATAGAAAAATACTCACCACAAATATGAACAAGCCTGTTCGTCTCAGATTAAAACAAGGGGTCTTATTAACTTGAGACTCATGCATACTATCTGTTTCTGCCAATCATGTATTTGACAGATTATTTATTTCTACTTTATCGTTTTCCCATATCCCTCCTAGCCCTTCCATTTCTACTTTTACTTTTCCATCCTATTGCCAGAAGGAGCAGAGCGGGCATTCAAAAAGGCACATGATCAGTGACAGTGTTCTTAGGCAAAGAGGGACCAATCCCCAACCTCAGTCTCCTGCATCATAAAAGATACTTTCACTTGAGTTACCTTTTACATAAAAAATTAGAATACAGACCTTCTTTCTCCCCATGTCACAGATGTAAGTTCATACTCTAGATACAGCATGTTAGTTATTCACCTGCCTGGAATACAATCCAATTCTCAGTAAGCCTTACCTGATTGTAGGTGCAGTTTCGTTGGCCACATTTGCCACACTTAAGCAAATCTGTCTTGGTGCCCTGGGCCACTGCAAGCTGGTGGTCATCAATGGCTTCCTTGGTGAACTTCTCACGCAGGGCCTTCATCTCAGCACTGGCCATCTCCTGCAAAGTCAACAATCAATCAATAGGGGCATAGGCCTCAACCTCCAGGATATTGCAAATTTCAGGAGAGAGGTGTTAATGTTCCTGGCACCAGAACCTGTCAGTGCCAGTAATAGCATTAAAGTCACCCAAGACAATGAGGGGCCACTAGTCAGAGTCAAGTTTGACTTAGGACACAACCACAGTAGAAAAACACACTGCAGCATGAGACATGAAGCCTCACATGCATCACACACTTATCAACCACAGTAGCCTCAACCACAAATGGCTGCAGTTGACAGGAGATGCCTATAGCTACCTCCTGCAGATTGGCACCATTGCTCATGTCGGACCTGTAGTAGGTGTACTCCCCACTACTGACCTTGCTGCTTCCAAGCCTCATCTCACAAAATCCCATAATATCCAACTTCAGCCTTCTGAGCTAATTTATTAGGTAAGGCAGTCTCTGATTCTCTGAGAGGCTCAGGACATTCCAGGAGCCCATACACAGAACCCTTTGAAAGTTGATCCCAGGCCTGGTTCTGCGGCTAGGTCCTGCTTTTGTATCACCCTGCCTACAGCCCAAATAATGAGGGGTTAGGGGGCTCTCCTATCACAACTACAATACTTTTTTATGGCAACTTCCCCTATTTACCTTACAAGCATATTCAAAGATTTTATTCAGCTTTTGTTCTGCCCTTATACTATGAAAGAAAAAAAGAATAAAGGAAGAACTTGCCTGAACATCATTAAATTTGTTGTATGAAGTCCTTACCTATATAAATAAATCTACATAGCTATTTAAATTACTGTATCTTTAGAGTGAATAAATTACTGTATCTTTAGAGTGAAGAGCTATGTATCTTCATCTCATTTTTTATTAGTCTAGACTTCTAACATTGTACTTCTTCTGGGAACTTGCTGAAAGGGATGACTTGATCTTTATCAACGCACTTAATGACATCACAGCATTGAAATGCCTCCGTGGTGCACTGGTTAGCATGGCTAGCTGCAAATCAGTAGGGCTGAGTTCAAATCCCAATGGGGTAACGTTGGTAGGGTGGTAACTCAGATGTCACACTGGCCCCGTGTCCCAAGATGGTTTCTTACCCACCACAGGGCCAATGAGATGGAAATGAGCACCAAGGCCATGCACAGCTATAGCATATGCCTGCCCAACTTTAGCATTATTACAGCATACTTCTTACCTCAGAGCTCATAGTGGCCAGTCTCTTCGGGCTGATAGCCCCTCTCAGCACATTTTCTCGAAGCTGTGGGTTCTTGCTGTCTTTAAGGTTGTAAATTCGAGATCGAAGTCGGTTCTTGTAGGCTGCCTCTGGTTTGCCAAACTCGTCGAATATTGCCTCTTCTATCTGCTCGGACAGGTTCTCAATAGTGTCCACAGGATCATCCACACCTTAAAGATATGTTTTGCTGTTACTGTCAGAACTTTAAAGAATGTACATTAATTGAAAAACTGAGACTGTCAAGAAGAGAGCTATCAGCATCATCCACAAGACAAATGTCTCCCAATATTTTCAACTTCTCAGCCTGATGTGAGTACTCCATCCTGCTCTGGCAAATGCTCTAATTTAATATCTTCACCTGGTTTTCTGTCTGCCCTGACTTCTGTATTTCCTGGGATGACACACTAATTCTTTGGCTGTCCATCTGTTATCAGTTCTATGCATGATACGACCTACCAAAGTCCATTTCTCATTCTTAATCATCATTAAAATATTTCCAAACCATTGTCTGTTCCCTAATCCATGATGCTAACTTCCTGTCTCTCCATATTATACCCACTATTTTTTTCTCCTCCTAAACACTGGAAAAAACATGGTTTCACCTCTCAGACAGAGATTTCCTCCACGACACTACGAAGAATATGTAATACAAAGTATTCAATTTTAAAAACTTAAAATATGAATGGATGTCCGGCTCATATGTGAGAGTATTGAATAAGGTGTGAAGCTTTCAATTTTAAAACCAGGCATACCATTAAAACTTTGAATTACAACTTTCATTTTTTGTTTACAGAACCAGAATACCTTCAAATCCAAAATTTCTTACAACACTGAACAGAGATTTACATTGAGGTTTCCAACAGATGTTATTAAGATTCATCAGTGTGATGGTTTACAGGTCAAGGTTCTGCTCATTAAGAACTCCTTGGTACTAACTTGACAACTTCAGGGCATTGGCTAGCATCTCCCGACACTTCATGCGCATGTCATTGGGCATGGAGGAGGAGGGAAAGGAGGCCGGACGAGAGCTGCTGCTGCTGCTGTTGTTGGAATTCTTCACTTCCTTTTTGTCCTCCTTCTTCTCTTTCTTTTCTTCCTTGCTCTCCTTCTCATCATCTTTCTTGTCTGCAATATAAGAGGTTTGGGTGTAACATGTCATATTACTATAGCCATAGTTATGGTGATGATTACTGCTAGCGCAAGCTTTTCAGGGGATTAAAAAGCCACTATACCTGGAACAAACTTCTTCCAGTTCTTGATGAGTTGTTTAGCGGTAGAAATGACCTCCTCGTCAGAAGAAGCTTTTCGCAAGGCATTCACAGTCATGCCAATGCGGGTTTTTGAAAGCACCTGGAGAGAAAATTAATGTGCAAAGTAAGAATGCTGTAATGGAGGGTGGAATAAAACATGTGCTGTTGGTTTCAGGTATGCAATCAGTAAAAGCATAGAGCTGGAGTTGTTTTGTCTGCAAGGTCCCAAATATTTTTGAAAACCACCAGATATTCCCTGTATCTATAACAGATAAAGTCAAATGTTGCCTGCTCAAGTAGTAATTCTTTGTATGCACTGTAGCTATACTGGGTGATTTCTGGATTATCTTTCTTTTTTTTCTTTTTTAGGGGGAAGGGAAGTATATCACTCACTATGCTGAGAAATACAGAAATCTCTTATATTTACTAATTTTCTACTTTGAATAACTTTGTAATGCATCCTTACTATTTCACTTTGATTTTTTTCTCTCATTGACACACACACACACACACACACACACACACACACACAAACACACTTACTTGGAAGTTGATAGGGAGCCCTTGCAGAGTTTTCAGTATGTCCAGGGCTTGCGTCTGGTCCTGGTAAAATGAAAGATGGAACGTTTGAAATGTGCAACCCAATAAGGTGGTAATTATTTTCACAGGACATAATTAACTTTCCCTCCAATAGGAAAACTAGGGGCCAAATAACCTTAAAACGATCCATTTATGTGCCTCGTCTGATATATTTTTTAACTACCTAGCTGACCCATTAACATAGCCATAATAATAAATTTGATTTACCAAGTTGCCTCATTTCAACTCTCTCTCTCTCTCTCTCTCTCTCTCTCTCTCTCTCGACATTTCCCTCAACTTGATATTTACTAAAGTAGAAATTCAGTCTTGGTGGTATTTGATTTAATGTTATTTCATTTAGGTTTAAGGACAGATCACCTTGTCCAGACCATAGGGTCTGTGTGGTCTGAATATCTAGATAAATCTCTCTCTCTCTCTCTCTCTCTCTCTCTCTCTCTCTCTCTCTCTCTCTCTCTCATAAATAAATATAAATATCTATATCTATCTATCTATCTATCTATCTATCTATCTATCTATCTATCTATCTATCTATCTATATATATATATATATATATATATATATATATATATATATATATATATATGTATATATATATATATATATATATATATATATATATATATATATATGATGATGTGACAGGAATTCATAATAATCTTGCCTTTAATACCATGGACTCTTCATTTCCTTTTGCCGCACTAATAAGAGACCCTTGTTGAACTGCTACCAACTTTTTTCAAACTCTCCAATATTAAAATCAAAATTGTAATTCCCAAGGTCACTTTTTTTCCAGTAAAATGTCAGGTCTTGCCTCTGACAAAGTGTAGCAGTTGCCAATGCAATAGCCAGTAATGGCATTTCCTGCATAATAACCAAGCCTCTGCTAAGTCCTGTGATTATCTAAAAATAACATTAGGAATGAATCAGATGAAAGTGTCATGTTAACTTACTAAACTGGTGACAATGTAAGTGCCAGTTTCAGGAGCAGCATTTTTCCTTGCCATTTGCAATTTAGACACAGATAAGGACACCCATGGCTTTCCCTTTCACTCTAACAAAGGGGGCCGTAGAGAGGGCCTCCCAAACGTGACTAGAGTCCCATATTAACATTACTAGAGGAAAATACGAGAGTTCATGGTAGGTATGAGTGAGGCCCCACAACGCCAGGGCACCACTAACGTCTCCTCGAGCCTGGCAGTGGGCGAAGGATTGCTGTGGCAGTGCAGGACTCATAACCCGCCACAGCAGTCCCACGGCCCTTAACACCACGCTGGCAGGGCACTGGGGCGCCCACACAACGGCCAGGTCTCGCCTTCCACGCCTCCTTCACGTCCTGCACCATTACACCCTCGGCCACAGGGGCTCCCAGGCACCTCACCAACTAGCATTAACCCGTGCTTCCTTGGGCCACACACCCCCACGCCTGTCTCCCCTCACCCCATCGCTGGCCGTCATCTTGTCCAGCTTCTTCTTGATCCTGAGCACCTCCTCCTCGCATCCCATGGTGGCGGCGGGAAGGTCCAGTCAGGGGCAGATCAAGGTGGCGACGTGATGGTGCGGAGGGACGCCGCCGATCACTGCTGAGCTGCTGCTGCTGCTGACCCGCCAGTGCTGCCACGCTCCCTCCCCGCCAGCCCAATCAGCCCAACTCAGCTGCTGTTTAGAGATGATGGGCTGCCTTTTGTGTTCCTTCATCAAAACCGTCTTTTTTATGTGTCTCTGAAGCCAATGAGTTATTTTTTTGGCTACTGGATATTAGTGTTGCTGCTGCTGCCCCGCCAGTGCTGCCACGCTCCCCGCCAGCCTAACCAGCCCAACTCAGTGCATGGCTGTTTAAAGATGAGGGGTTGTCTTTTGTGTTCCTTCATCAAAAGTCTCATTTTTAGGTATCTCTAAGGCCAGTATACTATAATATTTTGCTTTGGATTTATTGATATTCCAACAATTAATGGTGTCAGCCCAAACCATGCAGCGCAACGTACGTAGCTATAAGGTCACTCTGCTGTGTTCCTTCGATCCTTCTTATACTTTCTCCTTTTTTACATTTCTAAAACTACCGTATTAAATCTTTTGCTATGGGTGCATTAATATTTCAACAACTTGTAATATACCTACCAAATGCATGCAGATATCCATATATATATAATACATGTAAATAAAAAGTACCATATTTCTATCCATCTAGGCTATCTGTACGTTGTAGTCTTGAAAATGTATTTATTCATGTGTTACTAAGGAAATTATACCCAAAGTTTTGCTATGGATATGCGCACGTATCCTAACACATTGGCCATGGTAACAAGAACAGTCCGCTCGATCTCTCCAGCTGAAAGAACAGGAAAAGTCCGCTCACTTAATTTGAAAGACAGCTTACGTACCCTTCGTTTAGCGTTAGGTTTGGAACACGTACACTATATGACATTACTATTGTCCTCTCTTACGTGATATAAGCATCCACTCTAGGTTAGTTGTTGTGATTTATGACGTTTTTAGACCCGGCCAGTTATAGCGACAACTGCAGGAGGGTCGCGTGCGCGCCCTCCATGATTGCGATCGAAGGTTCGTGGGAAGCATTGCTCTCCTCTCTCTCCCCTCAGTAACATTACCGAAAAAACATGATGTCATATTCAGTGTGCATCATTGATTATGATTTTATGATGGCACAACCTACCTATGTCCTGAAACGTAAATAAATGTAGTTTTCAAGCTCACTAAAATAGCCCAATCATTTGACCTTGACAACGCTGCTCCCGCTACACGCCTTCACGCCGCACACCCAAAATAACACACGAGCACCTCCGCGCCCACACCAAATTTTCTACGAATTCATTATTCACTGACTTATTGCCCCACAAGCATTTGCAATAGGTAACTGACACGGAATCATATTATCTCGAAGATTCTTTTTATTTTATCGCTTGACGCCCTCGATCCTGCGCATGGTTATTTTTTACTAACAACTAATTTAACCCTTTTACAGTATACGTGTTCCATGATACTTCGATCGGATCTCGCACAACTTTATTATAATATATTAATGATAGATGACGCATATGCCTGCAGTTATAGAGAAACCATGCATGTGCACATCCTGATCGAACTGGCCATTGCAAGAAGAAGGAAAGTATAGGGAGATAATTAAGCATTTATATATAATTATAATCATTTTTCACTGGAATAACTGCAGAGTAGAGATGAGTAGATCGAGATGCGTAAATATGAGAGATGTGTAGAAGTGAGTAGAGATAATAAGCCTTTATATAATAATCCTTCACTGGAATAAGAATTACAATAGAGATGAACAGAGATGAATGGAGATGAACAGAGATGAGTAGAGATGAATACCCAAATCGAGCAGGCCAGTAGAGCGGATTGAGATATGCAGCAGAGATGATCGAGTCTCCATAATAATCTTGCACTGGAATAAATAAAAATTGCGTTAGGAGTTCGTGAAGGGATAAGAATTGTCAAGAGAGATGAGCTATAGAGATGAAATGAGTGGAGATGAACAGAGATGCGTAGAGGTGAATACCAGATCGAGATGAGGTGCAGTAGAGGAAATCCAGCAGAGATGATCGAGTCTCCATAATAATCCTGCACTGAAATAAATAAAAATCGCCTAGGAGTTCGTGAAGGGATAAGAATTGCTGTAGAGAGATGAGCTATAGAAATGAAATGAGTGGAGATGAAGAGATGCGTAGAGGTGAATACCAGATCGAGATGAGGTGCAGTAGAGGAAATCCAGCAGAGATGATCGAGTCTCCATAATAATCCTGCACTGAAATAAATAAAAATCGCCTATATAGGAGTCCGTGAAGGGCTGGAGGTGAGGGAGAATGGGAAGCCCGAGGTAAACATTGGCGGCCCCGACGACCGTTAGCTCCTCGCGGGAAGACTGTGAGGCGGCATTGCAGGGCGGGACTAGACGGCGGCAAGGCGGTGATTTAGCACTACACATCACTACTGAAACCCCAGGAGCCATGGCAGACAGCGGGGAGGCCGAGGAATCTGGAATTTCTATGGTGGAAGTGCTGCAGGAGGAGGAGGAGAGACAACTGAACGCCGCAGCTGTCTTAGGGGCCGCTGATGACACCCAGTGCACCTACGACCAGGTGAGGCATGGCTTCTGCCTACACCTCCGGGGCTGCAGGAGAGGACACAGAGGCGGCCTGAGCGTGGCACGGCGGCGATGAGGCGTGTAGAGGTGGTGAGGGAGGCGAGGCAGTCTGTGAACAAAGGATTTGGTGAAGGCTTAGTCAGTGGTTAAATAGCTGCTTATGTATTTATGTTGGATTGAGGCTTCGTAGAATTCCTCCCGTGCTGTGATGTAGCCTTTAGGGTTTCCTTCAGACACAGACTGCTATTGCTTTACAAACCTGAGTGTTTTGTGAAAGAGACAACAACAATTGATTTCTTGGTAAAATATGATGCTTTTTTTTTAACATAGAGATAGCTGTTATTGCTGGGAAGCAGTTATAAAGGGTCCAAGGCAAATTGTTATGCTGTGCTGCCTTAGGTTAAAGATTCAGTAGGTGAAGGAAATGTGACAGCAGTTTCATAGAAAGTTCTTACATGAATATCTTTAACTGATCTGTGTGAACTCTAAATATTTATTTTTTCTTCAGGGATACATGAAGAGGCAGGCCTTGTATGCCTGCATGACATGCTGTCCTTCAGATTCAGATCGTCTAGCAGGTGTGTGTTTGGCCTGCAGCTACCACTGCCATGAAGACCACGAGCTTGTTGAGTTGTACACCAAGAGGCAAGTTGTTATCATATATATAACCAGGGGTGTAGTTAGGATCTTGAAACATTGGGAGATTAAACCCAGCTCAGAAGTCTTTAGATTTTCACTGTTTTATTTCAAAGTTAATAAATAAAAGACATGAGAAACTGTGCTTCACCAAAAGGTTCTGGTCAGGTGCTTTCACAACCTGAAGTAATAATAGCTGTGAACTTCGGACAAAACTGTTTGACTCTGTCTCTGTGTCTGCCCATCTGATACTCTCCTCTTTACCTCCCCAGTAGCTTTCTTGGTGTCTCTTTTGTCTGTTGTACGCTTTGTGTCCTCTGCTCTTGATTTTAATCTTGGTGATGATTTACAGGGCACCTGTACAGGTGCATAACATGCATATTTGGGTTGGCTGTCGTGGGGAAGGGGGAGTCGAGTGTGCAGGAGAGGGAAGTGAATCAAGTGTAATTGTTAGTGTTGGTGTGTTGTGGTGACAAGTGAGTGTGTATTTGTTTACTGAATGAGTATTGTACTGCAGTCTCAAATTTGTTGAGGGAGGTTGTTCCAGTCATGTATGGTGCATAGAAAGTATGAGTGCTTGTATTCGTCAGTGTTTGTGTGATATGTTTGGTATTTTTGGTTGTGTGTGTTACGAGTACGTTTACTCTTTGTGTTATGTAAATATATATGTGGATCAGTGTCTATATGAGTGTTTGTGATCTCGTACGTAAGTGTAAGTTTGTGCATGTCTGCGTATGTGAAGAAGTTCCATGTTTATCTGTTGTTTGATCCATGTTATCGCTCTTTTCTTTTTATTCTCTCTTCCTCTCTCCTGTTCTGCTTATAAAATGAATGCAATCAGAATTTGAGATCTGGGAACTATTCATACAACATTTGAGACTGTAGCCCCCAATGTTTATAACAATTGTATTTTTGCAGGATTAGGTCAAGCTCAAAATATCCCATCTTTGAAATTATTACAATTATAGAACATATTATAACTTCTTTCATGATTTCAGGAACTTTCGATGTGATTGCGGAAATTCAAAGTTTCCTCAAAGTTCGTGCAAACTCCTGAAGGTTTGTCTGCTGCTCTTCTTTGAACCATAATGAACATACAGCTCTTATAACTGTTTTTACCATACTCTGCCTCTTAATTAATATGAAAGGTACAAAAATAGATTCTGGACATGAGAGACTTATAAAGCTAAATTTCAGGAAAAGTTGCCTGAGAATCCTGAGAACAAGTACAATCATAACTTCAGTGGAGCTTACTGCACCTGCAACCGCCCCTACCCTGACCCTGAGAACCCTGATGAGGATGAGATGATTCAGTGCTGCCTGTGCGAGGACTGGTACCATGGAAAGGTGGGTGATACAAGGAGACAGTTTATGCATGATGCATTACACTTTTTATAACATATTCCCCTCTGCCAGAAATCTATCTTTACAACCATTAACAAAATGATTTGCACTGCATATGTGTGAAATATAATTTGAAAGCTTATTCTCAGGCTATGTTCTTTATAATTTACTCTGATTTGTATATCTTTAGGTGATTAAATGTTGCACAGTGGAAGCCTCCAAATTATTGTTCATTGTGAAAAGTGGTGAAAAAATGTAATTTATTCTCTTACTTGATTCGCTTGCCTGGTGGGCTTCCTGAATCCTGGCTAGGCAGCCTATGAGTATGGGAAAGTCGCACACTGCTGGTGTGCCAGTCCTTACACAGTACAATCAAATAGTGAGCCAGTTATTGTTAAAAAAAATTGTCTGGATGGTGCACCATATGCAGCTAATAACACGACAATGCATCACATGTACTTTCAATGCAGACAGTGCAGATGCAAGTTGTTAACATACCCTGACACCCATAATATTTCTGTAATTGTGAATATGTGTGATGTTAACAAGATTTGAATGATCTTTGCAGCATCAGGGTGATGATGTTCCCCAAGCTGAGATGTATGGTGACATGATCTGCTCCCAGTGCCTTCCCAAGCACCAGTTCCTCTCCTACTATGTGGGTTTGGCAGGTGAGGATTAACACAACCTCTGCAAGAACACTGTTTCCATATTTCATAATCAGTGAGCATCACTGAACATTTTAGGAGTTCATGAGAAAAATTAATTTCATTCTTACAATTCCCTCTAAATTCCTATTTCATCATGACTTGTTATTACTGCAAACTGATTAAAATCAAAGGACAAGTAATAGTAATAGATATCTCATAATAGACCCCATACCTGATTGAAACTTATACCTGCCTCAAGCTATCCACGTGTCATTGATGTCAGACTTTTTAATGGGTTTAGATTTTGATGGTAATAATATCAATGACACTGATAATGGTAATAAAGATACCAAATGAAATGACTGACACTTCCATCTGTACATAGCTTCATTATTTGTGCCCTTTTTGTAGTGACTGTAGTGGAGGAAGAAGAGGCTAAATCTGCAGCTAGCCCAGAGAAGTCTCCTGACACAAAAACTACAGATAGTCCAGAGAAGACTGTTGAGGCTAAATCTGCAGGTAGTCCAGAGAAGTCTTCTGATGCTAAATCTGCCAGTAATTCAGAGAAGTCTCCCATCATAATTACTCAAGTAAGTTTGCCTTATGCCACAGTAAGGTTTTAGTTTAGCCCGGTAGCAGTAACGGGCCAAATTTGTGGCTTTATGGTGTACCAGCGATGGGCCAAATTTTTGCCATGATATAAATCCCCAAAAATCGATGATGCATAAACTGATCACAAATGCATTGATATGTATTATGAAATGGTTTGCGTGAGTGATGATTTTTCTCATTTTTCTCGCTTAGAGGGGCCTTTAAGAAACATGATCCTCGCAGCTACCGGGTTAAGGTGTAGCCACAAAGGAGTCAACAAAGTATCATAACATATATACAGAGTAAAGGGAGGGATGGGTAGAAGTAAAAAGAGTTTGTCACTATACTCATGCAGACAAAAGATTGAGTAGGTGAGTTATATCCCTCTGGAGGGTAAAGAATGTCTGATCACATGATTATGTGATGCTTGTAGGGTGAGAGATCATTAAGGCAAGGCATAAAAACAAGAAAATGGTGAATTAGCTGCAGCAATTGCCCTACAACTGCTTGTTAACACAACTACACACTTATGTACTTAGAACAGTTAGTTACCTTCAGAACTGTAGTGGATGTTGTGCAGGAATCCTCAAAACGTCACATATGTTGGAGTGACTAAACCTGTAGTGACACTCAACAAGAGCAACCCAAAGATAATGACCCTGAAGACCATGTACATAAAACTATGACAACCATGAAAGGGTGGAATCTGAGTCCAAGTCACAACCTTAAAATTTCATGGAGTTGGAGTCAGAATTTTTAAATCCAACTCCATACCCCTGCATGGAATGTAAAAGTTTATGCTTAAGTTAATTAATGTTAGTTGATATAGTTAATGTTTGCTTGTATAGTTAATGTTGGCTAATATAATTAAAAAATAGAGAAATTGTGTGATTGTGTGTAAGATTAACAGATGTATGTTTTCAGGAAGAAACAAAAGAAAGCGAAGTTTGTGAACAAAAGGAGAAAACTGCAGAATTGGAGAACAAGAAGGATGGGAAACAAGATAGTGCTGAAAAACCCAAAGAGTCAGGTAATTACTAAAGCAAGTTTATGTTTGGCTTCTGATATGCTTGTGACAAAGCAATTTACTAAATCACACTTTCATGTGACCTAAAGAATAATGTGAGAGGGCTGATATGTTTTTCTGTATGATATTTTTTACCCCTAAACAGCCTTCCTTCATCTGTATTTTCTCTCTCCTATGACTTAAACTCTTTAAGTGGGAAATATTAAGAATCTTAACCTTTAACCAACAATTTTTTATTGCATTTTTATAATAGGAGGGTGTTTAATTGATTTCCTGTCATCTAGCTGCCCTCTTTATTATTAAAAAGGCTTATACTTTTACCTTTCATGATTTTTTCAATTGATTCTATGATCTGCCATTTCACTGTCTTCTCCCTCCATGCTCCCATACTTTGATATCACCTTCCACATATAAATTATTTTACCTTTTCCATCTGTCCCCACAAGCTCATATTACATCTAGATAGTTAAACTTAGTCTGCATATTCGGTAGGGTATTGCAAAATAAATAATTTCAATCTGTCCTCTCTCAAAAGCAATTACCTTATTCTTTACACATTTATTCAGTTTCCTTTTTGTGGTACCCACTTTAGACTCATCCTCTATCGTTTGCAGTCCTCTCTCACTTTCAGCATGGGGGTAAAAAATTCTAAGAAATAACTTTGGAAATGAGCTCAATAAGATGAGCTTGTGGTATGTCAGGATGGGATGGTGAAAATAATGAGGATGAGGATGAGAGTTTTGGTGTGGATGTAACAGGATGGCGAGTGGACTTTGGAGTGAATGAATGGGTAAAGTGTGGTAGTCCTGAAATTGTTTGGACATTGGTAAGAGTGAATGAGGGTGACTTTGTGAAGAGAGTGTATGTAAGTTCCTGCAGCAGCAAGTTATATGCTGCTGGTTGATGCAGCAGCCACCCTATTCCCTTCAGGTAAGTAATAATGCTAAAGGGGGCAGTTAACATTTACAATTTTTGTTGTTGGATACATGGTGTGTGTATGTATAGACACATCATTTTCTTGTAATTTTCTTAGTTTTATGCCGTAACATTTTTCAGGCTGCTTGCTGACCAACATGACAAAGCAGACCTTGCCAAAAGGCGCCCTGTTTCTTCAGAGCAATTGGAGACAGCAGCTGTGCTCATGTGACAGTTGCAAGGTAACTTATTTTTATCATTTTACTGCACCTTGGTAGAATACTTAACAAATTAACTTACTAGCAATAGGTCTCAGGTTAACATTTTAAGCCAGGAATAGACATTTGAACTGGTCACTATGTATACTGTTACTCTAGCTACCAGGCATAGAGTGTGCACAGATTGGGCCCATGAGTAGAGTTGCAAAGGGTGGTATTTTTTTTTGGAAAAATAAAAACTTTCAAAGGAAAGTTTCCAGGAATTTTCAGGGCCCTGGAATTTTGGGAAAGTCTCATTTAGTAAGGAAGAATAGATGACTTTCTAAGTCAAGACGTATGGTAACTTTTGGTGGTTTTCTTAGGTTGAGTTAGGTTATTTTTAGGGCATCTTCCAACACCTAATAGGTGACAGCTTATGCCACAAAATAACAAAGAATGACTTCACTCAGTCAGTAAGGAAGCATATATGATTTTTCTGATTCAAGGATTTGGCAACTTTTTGTGATATTGTTAGGTTAGGTTTGGGTTAGGTTATGGTTGGGTTAGGTTTGGCATAGGTTTAGTTTAGGTTTGGGTACTCAACCCCCACTAACTTAACCCCCACTAACTTAACCCCCACTAACTTAACACCACTAACTTAACTAACGTAGCCCCACTAACCTAACCCAACTAACTAAACCCCACTAACTTAACCCCACTAACTTTATCCACTAACGTAACCACACTAACTTAATCCCACTAACGTAACCCCACTACGGTAACCCCACTAAATCAACCCCCACTAACTCAACCCCTACTAACTTAACCCCCACAAACTCAACTACCACTAACTTAACCCCTACTAACTTAATCCCACTAATTTAACCCCAACTAACTAAACCCCCACTAACTCAACCCTCACTAACTTATCTCCCACTAACTTAACTCCCACTAACTTAACCCTCACAAACTTAACCCCCACTTACTTTACCCCCTCTGACTTAACCCCCACTGACTTAACCCTCTAATTTAACCCCCACAAACTTATACCCCACTAACTCAACCCTCAATCACTAACTCAGTGGTTCCCAACCTTTTTTCAGGCGACCCCAATCATGCACCTCTAGACATGACCGTGACCCCACTAGTTTAGTTGTTTATGTGTTATTGTAACAAAAAAACACTATGTTTGATATTTTGAGGTCTTGGTGACCCCTGTAAAAGCGCTTGTCGACCCCACTTGGGGTCGCGACCCCAGGGTTGGGAAAGGGGGGTTAATGAGACCATTGAAACAAAACATTTAGCTGTTTCATATTTTCAGGATAACTATAAGGCTGAGGGTGTCCTCTTTCTCCTCGATGATGAAGACACGGTCAATTTTTATGAAGAGAGTGGCAAGTCTCACCAGGCCAGCAGCAGTGCACCTGTGCAGAGAGAGCTGGAGGCCCTTTCCTCCCTGGACCGTGTGGTGCGGACAGAGATGGTTCATGGTAAGGACACTGGAACTTGCTCAGAATTTAAAGCTGACTCATTATAAATATTGCATAATAAGATAGTAACCTAAAGTTCTACATCCATTAGTAAGTACTTGTACCACCCAATCTGCAACAGGTCTTACATTGTATTTCTTTTATTTATTTATTTATTTATTTTTCAACATAATAAATAGGGTATAAAAGCATACTTCTAGCATACTTTTGCTGTTTCTCCCTTAATCTAGTATTCATAATAATAAGGGTAAATTCTACTTTACAGAGTACAACAACCTGAGTTCATCACTCCGAGAATACCTCCGCAAGTTTGCTGAGAGCAAGAAGGTGGTTCGGGATGAAGACATCCGAGAGTTCTTCTCGCAGTTAACAGCCAACAAAAAACAAAAACCAAACCCTGGAGTTCAGCTGTTTTGCAAATGAATCTTCTCCAAAGCATGGTGATAATTTAATCATAAATATTGATGGTAAGTTCAGTATGGTAAGTCAAGTATTCCTATGTGCCGTGACAAATTGAAGTCAAGATGTTTAGTGTTGCTTGTTGATAAATGACTCGGTAGTTGATATTTCTCACATGAAATTTTAAAGTTAATATTGAGTAAAATACCATAAATAAGATTTTTACTGGTATCTGTATGTATCGTATATTCATTTACTCAGGATAACTTAGGTTTAATTTCCAATAATACTGCATTTTGACAAAGTTTAGAGATATATATTTTTTGTGTAAACAATTTTTTGATCGGTGGCTTTGAGGTCTCCCTGACTATTTTCTTTACAAATATTGTCAATGAATTTTATACACAGCAATATCAGTCACTGGCTTGAGGATTGTAGCTTTCAGTCACTGCATGATGATTCCATGATCCATCAGATGTAATGCATATTATAATCAATTATGGTGATACAATATATATTTTTACTTTGAATTAACACGTTAACCGCGTATTGGGCCACCAGTGTACCGAACAGATGTTTCACTTGTTGTGTATTGGTACATCTGTGGCCTGAATAGCCCTTTCTATAAACTTTACAAGCATGAGTATATAAACAATTTGTGTAAATTTGTATTTATTATGACTGCAGATGTGTTGCAATGGTACCAGGTAATAAGTTAAACATGATAAAGTAACAAGTATATATGTAAAAAGAAAAAAAACAGGCATCCAAAATACATATAAAGTTTGGTGACATTTCACTTCCAAAATATAAGCATTGCATTGTGTAACAGTAATCAACTGTAGAGGAAAATTCCCCTCATAGCAAATAACAAAAAAAAAAAAAAATAAATAAAATAAATAAATAAATAAAAAATCCTACAATAAATGAAAATTTTGCTTTCATAACAGAATAAAAAATAATGCTCCAGATCACTACTAGTGACTTGGAATATTAGATTATCCTAATGTTTGATTTATTGCAGTGTATTATGCTGAACTGCAGAGGAAAACACCACTCACAAAAAAAAAAAAAAAATAATAATAATAATAATAATAATTCTTGGTAAATTAAAATTTTGCTTTCATAACTGAATAGAAAATAATGTTCCCCATCCTGCTCTTCATCTGTTTCTGACTCATCACTTTCCTTGGAGAGCTCATCATCCGGGTCATCTGAACTGACAAAAAAATCTGTATCATCTGAATCACCAGATGAGGTATCGGATCGTCCTCCGTAAAAGACGGTCAGGTTCATTTATGTTAAAAAGGAGGGGAAAAAGCATTATTAATAGTTTTCTTATGTACAGCTGATCAAAATGTAAGATATTGTATCGATACTAACTCATATATGCATCATAAAAACTACACAAAATAGCAGAACAAGATTACATCATCAGTCTGTCACAAACTGGTACATATATGCGCCAACCCATGCCTGGTACATTGGTGCACCAATACGCGATAGAGGGAAAAAATATTAGTGGTCCGCGACTCGGTATATATTTGTACCATGGATTTTTATGCTCTCTACTACATGCCATCCTCTCACAATGATACATACATCCTCACTCTGCAAAATTCCAACGGACACTGGCGTGGTGGCGCTGTGAAGGTTCCGCGGGGCAGGCGAGAGTGCTGAGTTGCCAAACGCAGTTAATGTGTTAATGCACTTGTGGCAAGTCTAAAAACAAGTGTCAGATACTATAGTGAAGCACTCAAGTGTTTGGGAACCAAAACACTGATTTTCAATAATTAATGTAAAAAAATATGCATATTTTTAGAAAATGTATTCAGATCTATACTTTCAACTAGCTTGTTTTATGGAGAATCAGTGTTATTTCACTGAACATTAACCTTGCAGTGGTCACTGTTAGAACTGTTGGGTCAAGATGTGGTGTGAGTCAGGCTTGACAATTATGTAGATCCTCATGCATTGACCGTGTTGGTTTAACCCATACAGCATAATCAGAAAATAATAGAATAGCTTGACCCCCCTGGCATCAGAATGGCATTTGACTCCGTGCATCGTGAGGCACTCAGAGACATTCTGCGGATCTGTGAGATTCTAGCAAGGATTGATTGGTGATGACTGGCCTTTACTCTGGGACTGAGTGCTGTGAAGTGTGGGGGAGGCATTTCTGGCTTATGCCCTGTTAATGCAGAAGTCAGGTAGGGCTGTGTCCTTGCTCCTTCACTGTACAACACTTGCATGGACTGGGTATTAGGCAAAGTTGTTGATCAAAGTCTTAGTGGAACATCTGTTAGTGCCATCAAGGTCACTAGCCTTGTGTTTGCTGATGATGCTGTACTTCTCATGGAATCACTGAAGGTTCTGGTGTTGGCTCTCATAGTGCTGCATGAGGAGGTGAAGCCACTGGGATTGAAGGTCTCCTGGGGCAGGACCAAGGTGCAGTCATTTGAAGGCTCGCTGGATGACAGTTCAGTCTATTCATGCATCTGTTGAGGACATTGAGGTCATCAAAAGTTTCATATATCTTGTTAGCATAGTGCATAACAATGGTGGGGCTCACCAGGAAGTTACTCGACGGATTGACCTGGTCCACGGTGTTATGGAGTCACGCAACACAAGTATCTGGTTTTGTCGATATCTTTGCAGGTGGACAAAGATTAAAATCTTTAAGTCACATATGGTCCCTGTCTTACTGTATGGCTGTGAGACATGGACACTGAATAGTGACTTGGAGAGGCGTGACGACTTTGATGTCAAGTGCCTTCACAGGATCATTGGGTATCGCTGGGATGACTTTGTGCCGCATGAGCAACTACTTGACGAAGCTGAATTGAGGCCTGTTACCAGATTAGTCCTAGAATGTCACCTTTGGCTATTTGGGCACATGGCACACTCTGGTCGTTGATCTTGCTTATAGGGTTGTTTCTATACGAGGCAACCATGAGTGGAGGAGACCAAGGGAATGCCCATATAACTCACAGATGAGGCAAGTTGAACAATGCTTAGAGGCATTTTGAGTTGGAAAGATAGCTGTATAGAGCCATGCTCGAGGGTACCATCAGGGGTGGAAGCAGTAAGTTAATGAAGCAACACGCCCCTTGTCGTATGCTCCCTGTTAGTTAGTTAGGGAAGAAAATGCTGTATGGGTTGAAAATATTTACATAATCCATACCATGTATACATTATCTACCTATCTATCTTTTCCATCAAAATTTACTCTTAATTTTGCAGGCAGTTCTTGTGCTTAGAATGGGACCAAACTATGCTTTTATTATTTTTTTATTGTTATATTTTATTTCTTTTCTTTAAGGGAAGCCAGTTGCTACATATAATTTCTTGTCACAGCTCAGCTTGTTTAGGAAAAAGGTTTGAAAAGTTGATTTTGAAAATCAATGGAAGTGTCAACAAGTAATCCCATATCCAAGTCTTGCCACTATTTGCTAAATTGTCACATACTTTCAATAATGCCTGCCTGAAAAGCTATATCCCTATAAACATGCATTCTCACAGCTTATGATGGCACCCAATTGGTTACTTCTTGAGAGTTGTGAACACCTCTGGCTTTTTTTTTTTTTATGAACTTTTAAATTGAGCGATATATATATATATATATATATATATATATATATATATATATATATATATATATATATATATATATATATATATATATATATATATATATATATATAAAATAGTGTGCATCTGAGCATTAGTCTCCATGCTGCTATGTCTTTGTTATCCATTATCAATTGTACATCGTTAAACTCTATATATACTAACCCTCCTCCATAATGACAGCAAATAATGTTTCTCCCCACCTGTGAAAGGTGCTAAGATTTTTGCTAAACTAGTGTAGCACAGTTTTGTTAATTCGGGATTTATTTCACTAGTCTAATTAAGATGCATCTTACATGTGATAACACTCGTCACTGTATGACAATTGCAGGAAGTCATATGCACATAATATAAATCAGTGAAGGATGGAAGGATTGGGAATGACTTATCTCAAAATGGTAGGATTCCTGGTGGGGAAGTAGTGTGGCAAATAATAACATGTAAACGCAGAATAGAAAGTGAAAATAAGGGTCACGTGACCACTCTGACAAGTGTCCTTGAGAAAAATCAGAGGAGGCTCATTCCCTAACTTTAAATTCTTAAAAGAAAAATTGCAACACAAGCATTATAGGATGTGAGGGAGGCTGCAGCCTTGGGGACAGAGGTTTGCATGGCTGAAGAGGCTGGAAGAGTTGAAACAACTGTATTTTGTGATATTCAAAAAGAGAATTTTCACCTTTAAAATCAGAAACATGACTGGTACATTCATAATTAGTCATATTGTGGTGGCAGAGAATAATGGCAGAAGAGTATATGATAAGGTAAATTCACTATGAAATCTAGGTTAACTTATACTTATGAGGATCAAAACAGTACGACTACTGCACATTATAATATAACCTATTAATAATCTTATGGATATGTGGTAGTTTGGGTTGTCATGCTGCCCATAAGGTTGTTTATAATGTAGAGTTGATTGAGCCTTGTTAGCAACTTAGTGGAAGTGTACACCAACTTTACTGGATGCACAAATGCTTATCAAGATCACTATAGAGAAAATGAATCTTGTGGCAGGCTACAGTAGATTCCAAGCCTACGTGTACAACTTAATAAGCTCATTGTAAACCTGTATTTTTACTCTCCCCATGTATAGATATTCTGCATCTGCAATTATCCTTTAATGAAGAGAAGGTATCCTGCAGTTATAATGTTCCTAGGTTTGTAATGCAGAAGGCTGTAATATGGAAATTGTAAGGAGTTGTATAATGGGGTAGGATTTGTGATATTGACTTGACAATCTTGCCTGCAGCTGCAGTGTGATGAAATCAATACTTCACAATCACTTGAACTTGACTTTCAAAGAACTTGAAAAAAATCTGATGTTAGATCTGATTATAATGGATTAGGGTTTATTAAAGGATAATTTTATTCATATCTTTTCAGTGTTCATTGATTTAGATTGGAAAGCAATTATGGTAGTTGAGGTGTCCCTCTTGTTTAATGTTAAAATGGATTTTGTTAGAGATCAAAGGAAGTGAAATTTTCATAGTATTAACAATTTCCCTTAAGAATACATATCAAATCAAGGGTGAAAACACGAGTTCTGGAGATTTTACTTCATATGTGTGCTGAGTTGGACAGTACTAGACATGGCCCCTGGTGCATCTTTTTAAGATCAGGCACGCTGTACATTTGACCCTTGATTTCCCTCACTAATAGTGGGGAGCACCTGTCCGAGAACCACAAAAGTTTGGCCATGTCCTCACCATTACATTTGCATGCAAATACAGTGCACTGGTATGAAGTACATGAATGATTCGTAACATTATAATATTTTTGGCTAACCAGACAGTTAAAGAAAATGGCAAACACTGCATTGCTTGCCACTGCCGACACAGCGCCTGTTTGTTTAGAAGCTGAGCAGCTGCTTATACTTATGATCCAGTTTTTGTTACCTAATTTTTCAAGAAAGAAGCATTCCTTGATAAATAATTCGCATGGTATGATATGCTCAAGCACCTGAATTTGAAAAAGGAAATGGCAAACACCGTGATCACCACTGACTCTTCGTCTTTTGTTGACATGTAATGCAAGTTTCCAAATAAATTGTATTAGTTAATTTCTTAGATGTGCCAGACAGTGTGGTAAAAGTCCAAGACAGGTGCTGAATATTGGCAATTGGTGGACCGAGTATGGTAAACGTCTAGGCATGAGGCGTGGCCCCGTGCAGCAAAGTCAAATTCCTTGACTTTTGTGGTTCCCAGACAGGTTCTTCCCCTTTTAGTCTGGGAAAATGAGGGTTAAGTGTAATATAGAAAATGAGGTTTAAGCTTTTTATCATGACATGTCAGCTGATTGTACTCCCAGCAAGACAGTAAACAATGTTGTACTTAAAATTTAAATCAGTGAGTAGTACCATATGCCAAGCATATCAAGGAACAAACCACTGCAACTCAAATATATTTATTGATGCTTAGGCAGGCTGTAACATGACAAGTGCTTAATATTTTTACAATGACTGAATAGACCTCTTATAGTGAAACCAAATTTGGCTTTTTTTATTTATTTAATTTATTTATTTTTTTGCTCCTTGCCACAGTCCCAACACCTATCTTTCCCTCTCATATGTTAGCTATAGGTAACACATGAGAGGAAGAAATAGGTGTTAGGACTGTGTGGCAGAGGGGTGAAAGGACCCGCGGGATCCAATGCAAAAACGGTCTCGCCAATCTGGTTTCACTGTAGTGAAAATGTTTCCCTTATGCACTAGGTCGGTTTCTATTTACCACCAGTTTATGCAAATTTCTTCTCAGTGACAACCAGGCCACTGCATTTCAACTTACCCAATGTTTCCTCATTTACTAAACCATTGCAATAGGGAAGATAAAGTTAGGTGGGTTGAACACTACAGTCTCAGGTCTTACCTTAACTGCAACAAATATCTATTTGCTGATATGAAGACAAGAGATACTATAATGATTTTAATGACTACTCTTTAACTAAACTTCTCCCTGCAGACATACCACATGACAACTGTCCACCTCACAAATCAGTTTTTCATGCTAAGGTTACACATCCCTTGCATATGTACTACAGAATTCATGCATTCCCATCATTATCCCAATATTTGACCTTGCTAATTCTAGAAATGTAAAATCAATAATACAAGCAATTTAATGATACCAGGTATATGTATGGAAAAGTTTTATTGGTTCTTATAGACATTTTCCAAGTTTTTTACAAAGTGATAATCAGTTTTATTGATGGAAAAAAAAAAAAATCCAACTTTTCCGGAAACATTAGCACTACCATACATTGCTGCCCCCAAAGCAATCTTCAGATGTGATGACTTGTGAGGGAAAAACATGTGAATGAGGGTTGTGAACAAACCAAGTCACCACACCTGAAGACCACTCTGGGGGCACCCCTGTATAGTGTTTCGGGGCTGCAAGGGGAATACCAACATGATCCACAATACTGAGAATCTAGGGCTAGAAGGAAAGTTTATGAAATCTACATGGGATGCAACCAGCACCATCAACACCCCATCCCATGTAATCAACAGTACAAAAACACACTTGATGTTCTCAAAATCCTTAAAACTTGAGCATTTTATGAGCTGCTCTTCCTCTTCTCTGTCATCCAGCTCTTCCTGATGATGGCTGCTTATAGCAACCAACTGCATGTCATCCTTGGAGAGCTCCGAGGACTTACTTAGAACTAGCGACACGTTTAGCCTTCCTGGTCCCGGGTGACTGGCGGGGAGTTTTCTCTGCAAGTGGAAGGAGGTATCAGATGAATGGGTTAGAAGAGGTGAAAGACAGGAGAGAAAATGTAGAGTTGGAATTTGGTATCTAGGTATCAGCAAATTATCTTAAGAAAATTCTCTTTTGGAATAAAGAGAAATGGGAGAAGAGTATGGTAATACTTCCAGAATAAGAGGGAAGAGGTACCTATTAAAAGGAAAAAGGAAATCTACGGTATTTTAAATCTGATGTGAGAATGAGTGAAGTGGTCAATATGGGATTGTAAAAATTAAGGTAGGGTAGCCATAACCAAAGATAAGTGGAGGATTGAGATAAAGAAATCAACAAAAAATTTAAAAGTTGATAAGGCCTGATATTGATGATAAAACAGCAGGAATGCAGAAATATGGAGATGTAGCCATGGAGTGGATGGTGTGGATATATAATCTAGCTTGAAAGCAGGGTGAAGTGTTGGAAGGCTGGAGAAAATCCATAACTGCCACTGTACAAAGGAACAAGGTGGAAATGACTGCAACAGGTACAGGTAAGACATTGATTGCACTCTCTAAGAACCCAAGCAGAGCTGAGGAATTTCAACAATCTCTTTCTGTATGAAATGAGTGAAAGCCAGAGAAAAATTTACATGCAAGGCTGAAGAAATTGCATTATCTATCCTCCTAACTCTTTCATGCTTAGAAGCATGATTATGGAATGTACCACATCTATCATGTATGAGTGGTGGAAATCCTCTATATGAGGTGCATGTAGTGTGTCAAGATGGGAAGGAGAAAATAATAAATGTGTATGACAGTTCTGGACAGTAGAGAGAGGAGACTTGAGGGTGAATGGGTGAAATACAGTAATCTGAGATAGTCTGGACATGTCAAAGGATTGACTGAGGATCATCACCATCATCTGTATAATGTCAGGATTTCCCATAATCTATGAGGTTAGACTGTTGATGATACACTTCAAACTATTTCTGCCTATTGCCTCAAACTCTGTGCCTGCTCAGTGCATTGTTTCCTCTCAACTTGCACAGGGATTGAATGAGGATGACTTTCTAAAATGTGTATGGGGAGGGAGAGGATATCAGCAGGAGACACCATTGCAACTGATCAAAAGTGGACAAGTATTGAAGAGTTAGCAGGCAAGAAATTGAATTTACAGTGCTGGGATAAATTGGGGACACTTCTATGATGGTCACCACTTCAGTGAAGTTCACTTGAAGGGAGAGGGCATTGGAAATATAGACTGATGGATGGATTTGTTTAGGAGTGAATTCATTTCACAAAGCCTCATATGGAAAGCCTAACCAAAGAATAAGCTCATCAATTTTTAAATTTCACACATGAAAGAGTATTGATACAGTGTCATGGACACGATTTCAATACATTAAGCAATCTGGATTGCCACAACTACTTGAGAGATGTAGAGTGAAATGTGTGGGTCATCATTACACACATACACAATGAAAAAGGAAAATAAAAAGAAGTAAAGATTATAAAACTTACTGATCTCATTGAGGACTTCCTTGGGAAGCCAGTCATAGTCCACATCGTCACGTTTGCTGGTGCCCACCTCCACGACAGCCTTCTTGCTTCCCTTCTTGCGGCCGAATGAGGAGAGAAAGTGATGTCCAGCCACCAGCAGCAGCACGCTAAAGGCTAGCAGGAACACGTACAGGAAGAATGTTTCCCCGTCCATGCCCTCATCTAACTCAACAATGCTCACAGTCTGGTTGAAAACTGCTTCTAAGAAGGCGTTGCCATCCTAAAAGAAAAAAACATTACTTAGCTTCATATAACAAAGTAACAATAAACAATGAATCTGACACTTATGAAAGGGAAAGCTCAAATATATAATCAAGAGGTATTCAATAATCCTGTCATATTCCAGTGGCTCATTTACTAAACATTATACACCAGCTTCCTAGAAAACAAGTTTTCTCCTTTATATCTACATGAAAATAGCTTGAGCCTTTTCAAATATCTTATCTGAACTGTTATAATGGTTATGAGGCAGTGGGTGAAACATTTAGGTATGCAGGAGGCACCAATATAATATTTCTGAAATAAAGTATTTAAAGGTTTGGCATTTTTCTTTTTACCTATTACTAAACACTCATCCATATGGTATCCATATCCCCAAATCTTTTGCTTACACTAAAGTAGCGATAATGCTGAAAAACATGACAATAAACAATACGATATACTAACAGCATCATGGTACGCCAGGTTAACTGTAAGTCCCAAGGGCCGGGCAGCAAAGGCTTCAGCGGGGTAGAAGGAGTACAGAACAGTTGCCTCCTGGCGGGGCTTGACAGCACGGTTGTAGGGGATGGCAGTGAAGTTCTGGATGTAGAAGTTGAAGTCCATTGGGTAGCGGAAAGAAGCATCAATGGCATCCAAAACAAAGTCTTTGTCTCCATTGTTGGTGAACCCAACAAGGAATTCCACAAGCTTACCAGCAGGCAGTTCTGTAGACAACAGCATGCAATGAAACAATTGTAAAAACACACATTGAAAATATAATTATCATGATTAAATAGCCATTTTTTTTCTTTATCAGGAATTTTTCTTGGTCTTTCCTCCTCCAATTTGGTGCAATGAATCCACCTGCCATCAATGCATCTGACAATAACTTACAAAACAGTAATGTGACCTGACACAATTTTTGAAAACTATAAAAAAATCTTACTGACAAAACAAAATAATTAACCACATTTCATTACTCTTTAGAAGCTGAGGTGGAGTAGGGGTTCCATTTTTTTTTTACAGCGAAGGAAGCAGCTCAAGGGCAATAATAATGAGAAAGAAAAAACCTAAGTGCTGTTACAGCAAAAAGAGTCAGTACAAGGAGATGGGGGAGGGATAGGGTCAATTTAGGTTGGAGAGCTTTCTTGATACTCCTTTCTTAAGAGTTCAAGTTGTAGATGAAATACAGACGAAGGAAGGCTGTTGCAGATATAAAACATGCAAGTTGTGAGCTTCAAGTTACAGGAAGATAACACAATCAGAAGACAGACAAGCCACTCACCTGTGCCAGTGCCCACAGGTTTGGTGAAGAGGATGACTGTGTCAGCATCAGGTGAACCTTTGGCAGCAGCTTCTTCTTCATCTTCCTCTTCCTCTTCTTCAGTGCCATCAGCTGTTTCCACTTCCGCCCCAGTTCCGTCATCCACATTCACTTCATCATCGTCTGTCAATTCATCCTCCTCTCCTTCCACCTCATCCTCTTGGGCCATCGCTGTCATTCGCCCTGAAGACAAATAAGAATGATATATTTTTGGAGTTGTCACATATCTTTCTACGTAATTTTAATATTGACTCATTATACGTATGTAAGAACAAGGATATGATCTGGAGAAGGAAAAAATGCAAGCAGTGAAGAAAAGTTATCTTCACTCAAGAAAAAAGGAAGGTGAGAGCATTAGTAGACTGCTACCATGACTTCCCTCTTGAAGGACCTCTATGGAGATAGCTGGGGAAGCTCGGGAGTCTATGTGATGATATCAAACTAAAAATTTATCGAACCCCAACTGACTTTAGTAGTTTATGAGATGGTACCCAAACTCCAACATAATAATAACTTGATCCAACTTACCCCAGCAAACAGAGAAAAACAAAAAGAAAATAGTAACCTCTCCCCGCTAAAATAGGGATTTTCTCCAATTTTGTGATGGGAGGAATATTTAATCAGTTTTTAAATGTCATATTTGTATAACAACTGGAAACCATGCATTTGATAAGTCAGACTGAACCTTAAGGCCAGCTTCACACGAGCATTTTTTCCCCGCATGGTTTGGAAACCAATGAAGTTCAATGAGGACCTTCACACGCTGGCCGTGTGTAGGGCCTCATTGAACTTCATTGATTTCTAAACCGCGCGGAAAAAAAAAAACCACTCGTGTGAAACAGGCCTAAGGCATGATTTATAACCAGCATTACTCCATGATTACAGACATGCGGCTGTGACCAAAGTGCACCCCACGGGAGAGCACCCATGAGTGTACAGATGAAAATTATCGGATAATATTCACGAAAGAGTAGCCTCCTCTGGCGAAGTTAATACTTACAGCATGGGATTCTTTTTCAGTCCGTGAATGCAGTGCAGTAACAAGTGACTTTCGGAATTGTGAGTAATCCCCAAATTATCTTATCCAAAGTATGCAGAAAATTAAAATAAATTTGATGACAAGCTATTTTGATGACCTAAGTTACAGGTAATAAAAATTCACTATTTATCATCATGGACGGACTAAACCTTATCTGGACCAACATATCATCATCCAAGGAGGCATATGGACCTGCGATCCTTAGTAAATGCAAGGCCTTGGACCAGCTGGCCTCCACGCCGGTTGGCCGGCCGTCACCTGTCACAAGCATCACAAACTCTTCTTTCCCCGATACCGATTGAGATAAAGACTTACCAGTCCAGCCACAGTGAGGAATAATCAAACTGAGCCATCCCCAACACGCTAGCCTCAGACATTGATAACTGGACCAACAAAAACAGCACCTGACCACACATGACAGCCAGTGACATACAACCCCGGGAAACAATATATAAGAGGCTTTCGGGGTATATAATATTTTTGTGCCATTCTACACAATACTCACCTCCATCTGTTAAGGCTACGATGGCGGGGAGGACCAGAAAGAGGAGGAGGAGGAGCTTTTTCAACCCGATCATGGTGTGTAGCGGCCGTGTCCAGGGAGGAAGAGAGAGTGTCTGCCGCGCCGCCTGCCGAGCTTCACTTTATGGGTAGCCAGGCAGCACCGGACACGCAACTTTAAACCCTTATTTTATGCTTTGGGGTGGATGTATAAGGATTAGACAAGGATATATATTTATTGTGTGGTGGTGTTTAAAGTTTGGGGTATGTTTTCCCCCGTGTGGCGCCTGGCTGGGTCATGCCGTGTGCTCCGGGCGGTCATGGAGGACACCGACGTGGAAGACACCGCTGCCAACGCACTCACACGGGGCGGCGGCTGGACCTCTCGGCGCCCCGGCACACCTCGGCTCACCACTCCATCGATGCCTTGTTGAAATAGAGATTAGTTCATAGCGTATTTTCAAATGTGTATATGTCTATCATGTGTGTACCATCCCGGTAAATGTTCTAATTTAATGACAGTAGAGGAAATTCTTTTATTTCTCATTTTAGAAACGTACTTTAATTTTATGCTCAGGTAAAACCTGCCGTCTGTAGAAAAAGCTGTATAGGTACGTCTTGGCTGAGCATTAATTGATTCATTTGTAGTAAAGACAAATTTGTCTCGATCCCTGTCATGCACATCATTAAATTATTAGCATTAAAAGATTAACGTCAACCACGTGTTAACACGTGGTTTCCATTGCATGTAATTTCAGAAGCTGCGAAGCTATAGATACCGTCTATCGATCGTCACAAAAAAAATCATTCTATATATTGCTAACGGTAGGACGGATACCATCATCAAAATTACTAACACACACACAAGACGAAAAGATACAAAGAATGACAGGCTGACAGCACGTATAGCACCAGTGAGTATAGTGACATATGACAGAAGGAAGGGCGGGGTGAAGGACTGGGGCACTGGGTCGAGCATGCATGGACTGTCACTGGAGGAATGGGGGATGGCTGCGGCCTGGCTGGAGAAGGAGTCTTGTGGGCAGCAGGGGTCAGGGGATTTCAAGGAGGGAAGCACGAAAGGGGGTGATGTGAACAACCGTTTAGTTAAATACAAAATTCCCCTCCCCCTCCTGAAAGCTAGTTATAGGCTGTCGGGACAAAAACGTTGAGTCTAAACGTTGGGGATGATACACCTGTGCAGTCTTATCCTGAATCAACCAACTATAATCAGTCTTATCTTGAATCAACTTATCAGCCTTACATAACCTACCTATATAGGGATGGCATTTAACTTAAATGAAAACCAATGGGGCAAGTCTTAATGAAAAACATAAATGAGGGTATTGTCCCCAACGTTTAGGCTTCAACGTTTGAGTCCTCAACGAGAAACTGGAGACAACCCGATCGATAACGTGACATTCACAAACCTCTTGCATCACAGCACTGACTCAGCACATCACTATACTGCATTATCACCTAGCAGCGTGGGATGAGGGGAGGGAGGCTGCCGTCATCACCTTGCCACACATAGGCCAGCCATCACCTCGTTGACACCACCACCAGGCATCATTGAAATCAGCACCTCTGTATCCTCGGCCTATCAGCTGTTCTTCTCTTCATAGGCCTAAACTGACTGCAGCAAACGGTGGTGTGGCTCAGCATACCCTCTTCACATCCTCAGCATAAAAGTACCAGTTTGTTTCTTACAGTTTGTTAATGAATAGACAAGTGCTTGTTTTGTCTAAATGAACAAAGCTTCCTTTTCAGCAGAACTGGATGGTGACATTTGGAAAACTAAATTAACCAACCTTCCTAATATATATTTTTGATTATTTTCTCTGACAAAGATTTTAATGTTTTGAGTTAATCTGCCCTATGTATTTTGTATTACTACAGACTTACACCCAGCTCACTCCTGTGGTTGACATTTTTTTTCTGATAAATTTTAATGTCATCAGTCAATCATGCTCATCACAAATTTCTGAATTTTAATATCTGAGCAACTAATTAAGCAACTATGTTTGGATGTTACAAAAGGTTTATATTATAGCAGCAACAGGTTACTATCCTTAGTGGCAATTTCTGAAACATTGAAACCTGCCCTGGGATTGTAAATTTTACTGCTAAACTGATAACCTTTCACTGCTAAATTAGTAACTCTTACACCACTAAACTATAACTATCACCTCAAATTTACTAACCCAACTTACCCAAAAATAACACAGTATCTTAGCCCCATCTGTTGCAGTGGCTCAGCAAGGGTCGGCTTGGGTCACTCAGAGGCACAATGGCATCAGGTTTCTTGTAAACATGTATACTCTCCCATGGAAAAACTGACAATTTATAAAAATAATGCCAGTTCAAGATAGGTGAAGTGCCCAAAACCAGCTATGTATTTGCAGGCCTAGATCTGAACCCTGCCCTGGACTGTTGGCACCCAGCTCACCCATTTTATTCCCGTTGGGCTGGTGAATAAATTGGTGCCTGGGAAATCCTGTGGTGACTCGGATGTCATATATGCTCTGTGTACTGGTGTGATGGGTTCTCACCCGCCACAGGCTCGAAGGCCATGCACAACTTAGCCTGTGCCCCCAACTTTCCCTATCATCCCTATCATACGAGTGAGTGCAGTCTTCCACTACTCACTCAGAACTGCCACTAAAAAGTTGTTTAGTTATAATGTTAAATATTATCAGCATTTATCCAGAGAGCTAATTTAGATTTTTGCCTCAGGATGTGGATCTTTGGATATGGGTCCCTGACATGGAAAGTAGACTTTCCATACACACAGCGGGTGGTGGGCTACATCAAGGGCTATGTCCGGAGATTCTGGCATGCCAGCATAGACCACCGAGGAGTCCCAGGCAAGGTCAGCATTATAGCAGTGTTTCTGTAGTAACCCTTCAGAGCCTCTTGTGTTCTCATAGATAGTAAAAAATCCCTGAGGAGAATAATTGAAATTCCTTGCATAGCTTAGGAATAAAAAATCCCTGAGGAGAATAATTGAAATTCCTTGTATAGCTTAGGAGTAACAAAATGTTTTCTCAAGTATTTGATGCAGTCTTATCTACACACTGCAAACCATAAATTTTCTGGAAGGAGAGAGTTCCCAGTATTTGATCCTTGATGTAATTAATTTTCTGCTGAACATATTTTGTTATTATTTTTATATCAATCCATAACATAAACATGAGATATGGTAGGTCAGAGCAGGTCTCTGTATTTTACTGCATGTCACAAGAGGTGACTAGAATGGTAAAGGCTCATAGACATCAGCAGGTTAAGGTTCAGGACCAATCTCTGCCCCTGCAACTAATTTATACTTCCCTGAACACCTCAAAATTGTCACGTGGCCTCTTTTGTACTCCCCACCATACCTCTGCACGAAACAGTCAATGATTGATAATGTAACATAAAATTTAAGAAAATATCATTGAAGTTAAACAACTCAACAAAGCCCTGGGCTTCATTTCAGTGATGAAGGTGGAAAATATCAATTGAACTTAGAAGGAGGCAGTCTGAAACTTCATTTATCATGTAATTAGGCACTAGCTGCCAGTTTTCACTTCTTTTAGAGGTAGACATAAACATAATATACTGTATTTATAGCAACAGACTATACTACATATTAGCATAACTTTCAAAGAATTTTAAAACCCTTACAAAAGACTGTATAGCTACATATTTTCCAGCCTGGTCGAGTGGTGACCCTGGTGGCTTCTGAGGACCCAGAGGTGAGAATAAGTAGATGTGCAGAAAGTATTTTATTAATGATGTTTATTATGTTTTCTCTGGGCTAACTCTTCAGAAGGCTTATAGTCCTGCTGAATTGCTGAATTTTCTCTTATTGTCATTAAAAGCTTTGCCTACCCTCTGACATCCTACCTGGCCAGACTCTCCTGCCTATGCCTACCAACATGTCTTTTCCTCCTGCAGTGAGTGGGTGCACATACAACTGGTTTCTAAATAGGATGACTTCAATAACCTTTCAAACTACCAGTCCATTGTTGTTTTTTCCTCTCTCAAGTTAATGAAACCATCTTTAATGGAAAATTCTTTAGCATCTATCAAGTTTGTCTCCTCTCTGATCGTTAATATATATATATTTCACCAGGGGCATTATACTGTTGCTTGTGTCTTCTTAACTCTTGCTTGATTATTCTTTCTTTAGCATTTTGTTGAAATTTTTGCTTGTTCCTTAGACTTCTCAAAAACATTTAAGTCTGGTACAAATTTCTGCTTTCTAAACTTCTTTCTTTCAGATTTGGGCAGAAATAGCTTAATAACCTTCAATGTCTCAATAACTGTTTTACCACCTGACAACTTGATGCAGTCATTCAGGCATCAGTTTCCTAATCTTGGATAACACACAGCCGTTCCCTTTTTCTACACTGAATATTTTGAGTTTGTTCTTAACCCCTAACTGACGGGTGTGGGTATCTATGGAACAGCGGGTGATACATCTGTACATGCATGCAACCATTATTGCTCATAGCTAACCAGAGTTGCTAATAACCAAATAGAAATGCTTACAGTAAAGCCAATATAATTGCTTATAGCCAAACAGAAATGCCTACAGTATAGCTAATTTAGTTTCTTATAGCCATATATAATTGCTCATAGCCATGGCTAAAGGCTGTAACACACGGACACTCACGGGCATTGGGGCTCGCAGTGCGGGAGGTGAGATAGTGTTGTTTTTCTTCTACTCACAACCAAACATTGCATCTACAGCTCTGGCAATAACAGCACCATAAAGTAGACAAAATGGCACTTCATGTGGTATTTGTTCCATAACTCTTATGCTACATATTAAAGGAAATAAGGCAGTGAGAAGATGAGCCAGTTTTTCATCATTTCCCCCCATCCTAACATCAGTATGCAATAATATCTTCCAAACTTCTCTGATATAGTCCACTGTTAGCATGCTTTATCATCTACAGCCGTCAGTCATCACATTAATAGTTTAAGAGAGTCTGAATGAGGAAGTGGACATCTTATAATCCACCATGTGGAGTCCTTGTGGCCTAGTTTGCCCCATGATGTACATAAGTATTATTATCATAAGCATCCTTACTTATCAGCTGCATTTTTTACAACCTATCATTCCATTATTTTATTGATGCAGCTTATTACTTTCACATGTTTTTTAAATAAATTGATAAATACAATTAAAATATCAGTTGTGGTTCCCAAACTGGTTTCCTCATAATTAATAGCTGTCAAATTAGTGAAGTTCCATAGTTCTTTTCTTTATTCTCAAGATACCAGATAATAATGATAACAAGATTCAGTTTGAAGAACATTGATGTCCAGAATGTCTCACTTGGTAGGTAACTCTCGATTTACGCGAGTATTGTGTCCTTGAAGAGGTCGCGTAAATCAAAAACAATGTAAATCAAACAAGAAGTAGGTTTCTATTGAAAAATAAATACACTGAAGTGAATATTTATTTTTTGATAGAAACCTACCTCTTGTTTGATTTACATTGTTTTTGATTTACGCGACCTCTTCAAGGACACAATACTCGCGTAAATCGAGAGTTACCTGTATCTTCATGCATTCATCAACTGATCAACTTGCATGCATTTTGCACACAATTTTAGTATTGTCATGAGGCTGCTATGAATGTGATGGTTGCTGCCACAGGCGCGGGTGTGGGGAGCCGCCTATGAGATCTCTCCTGAGCAGGAGCCAGAAGCACTAGGGAAGCTCAATGTGAGGGAGCGGCTTGCTGACAACCGCCATGAAGTAACTGTGTACGATGTCAAAGGCCAGAAGGTGCACCACCCAGTACTGGTCTATGTGAGCAGCTTAAATAAAGAGATGATCTTGGGGGAAGCTCCCCTGGACGCCATGGCCAACCAGATAGCTGAGCGCAGGGGACCATCAGGTCCAAACTATGAGTACCTTTTCCAACTGGCTAGCTTCATGAGGGAGGAGGTGCCACAGGCTGAAGATGAACACCTCTTCCAGCTTGAGGAGGCTGTGAAGAAGATTCTAGAGGAGAACAGTGAAACAAAGTCTGTCCCTTCCTCATGAATTTTACACAATTTGTTGCCTTAATCTGTGCTTTAGTTTCTTGATAAAAATGCACTTTTTGTACATACACATGTGTGTGCTTGGGATGGCTAGGTGAAAAAAAAAATACACATAAGCTCGAAGTTCTCATGGCTGTTTATCTGACATGAATCCTCCATTCCCTCAGGTACTCTGTCCATGAGGGTGCCCAAGACAGAGTGTCAAACAGTTCCTTTTCTTGACATGTACTTCCATTGTCAGTATTTTTCTTCCTCTAAAGGAGCTTTCGCACCAAAGCTGCAGGAGGCAAGTAACATGTGACATGGTAGTTTCAGAAAGAAGTGACAAGTGACTTGTGGTGTATGTATGGTTTTCCTGCTCAGTTGACAAGGTGTCATCATCGGATTATTGCCCTAATCATTGTTGTAAACGATAGGAAAAATATAAAAAGAGGTGATAGGTACATTCAAAGTTATCCCAAACTCTATGACCTTCCCCAGAGTGGCGTCCAAGTAGCACGTGGCACTCAAAACATGTTATGTCACTTCTTTGTTAACCCTCACAGCGTCGGCGTCGTACATGTACGACACAGGCTGAGTCACCTTCCAGCGCGTCGGGTATATATATACGACTGACGACAATTCACACACAACACTCAGTGACATTTTTCATTTTTGACACTTCATGACTTAAACCCTTGTTTTTTTTCATTTTCTTTGATAATGGAAAAATTTTTTTTTTTTTGTGCCGCTGCCGACGGTGGGGGGGATTCGCGGGCCAGTTAAAGGTTTTATTCGTTTCTAAAGGTTTGTTTTCAAGTGGCATGCCATATGGCATGCCACGTGCCAAGTGTCACTTTGGTATAAAAGCTCCCTGAGACCTCTTATGTTAGTTCCAGAAACTTTGTATTTTTTTGTATAATGATATAGCTTTTCTTTGAATGATTTTTCTCTTTGTTTAGTGCAACCATGTGGAAGTAGTACTGTTTCAAACATACAACCCCTTTGGCCATTACGGTTTCTATCATACCATACTAGTTTTATATAAAACTTATGAGCCGACTCATCATAATAATGTGCTCCCTGCTTAGCCATCTTCATTGGTCACATATTGCTCACTGCCTTTTAATCTTATTTCAGTTCCACAAATACTAATAATGCAAGTGACATTGTTGTGTGATGCTTCGTCTTTTCACCTGCTTGACATTTATCGACACATTTGTGTGTTATGATACTTATTTATTTACCACTCATTTTTTCGGGCTTTTGCCAGTTTTCCTTTACTTCATGTTTTCATAACTACTGAAATATGTTTTTTTGTATTTGTCACGGTGATATTTTGATTATATTTTTTGTATATATACCTTAAAAATAAGATTTTATGAATCCTTTTCCAATTTCCAGGACTTTTGAACTACAGAACAACTATTTTCCAACACCAAGCACTGGTCTTACCCTCTTAGAGTTAATGTGAACAAGCACAAGTTTTTGTAGCTCAATGCAGGAAAATACAAATAGATGAATTATCCCTCTGCCCACCCCCACCCACACATACAGAGTTGATGAGTGCATGTACACCCTGCAGGAGACAGTGTGGGGCATTGCTTACAAGATTGGGCCCGAGGACCAAGAGAGGGTGATGGCCCACCTGGACCACAGGGAGAAGGATGGTTATCAGCGAACGCCTGTCACTTTCCACCCCCAAGACCCTTCCATCCAGCCTTGGCAACTGACCATGTACCTAGGTGAACATAATTTTGATTTCATGATATATTTTTTTGTCATCATCATCAGCCATTGTAAAAAAAAGGCCTTTCCCAACATTCTCAGTTTCTCTCAGATATTAGTGTAGTACTCCATCCTGCTCTGAACGAGGCTCTAATTTCATCCCTCCACCTGGTCATCTGTTCATCCTCATTTCTACAATTTCTGAGTCACGTAGGTACAAGTCATTGCAATGGAGGGATTTTTGGCTTTAATATGCAGAAGATTCATTTACTTACCATTTCTTTATTCACCATCAGGAACTTGTATTGAGTTTGCTCTTCTACTGTTGTATGTTGTGCAGGTACAGAGTCCAACCCATTCTTTGTGGGACACAACGAGAAGGGGGAAGAGAGCATTGCCCAAATCATAGCCTCTGCCGAGGGTCCCAGCGGCTCCAACAAGGACTACCTCTTCCAGCTGGCCGACACCATGAGGACATTAGGTGTGTCTGACTCTCACCTGTTCAACATTGAGTCAAGGGTTAGAAAGATTTTGGAAGTTTGATCCACTATAGTCTCATTAGCTACAGTTTTTAAGTCTTCAAGTCAGTGGTTCTAAGTAGACCTTTTATACAGCATAAAGTTGATATACGGTACAAACACATAATACATATATATGCATATTTACACACACACACACACACACACACACACACACATGAATATAATTTTCATGAATTTAAAGCCAAATTGGAAAATAAGCGTTATGGAGATGGGACAGCACGAGCCTAGTACAGCTCTTTTCCTGTATTTCACAACTAGGTAAATACACACACATACTCACTCAGAGGACCCTCAATTTTCTGGACTACAAGGGGAAAGTGACTATCTAAAACAAGAGCCTGGCATCACTCTTTATTTTCTTCCTTTTTGTTCTGAACCAGGAAATTGGGTGTCTGAGACATGTGTAGTATAAATATTTCATTGATAGTGAGAGCCAATTCAGATTTACAGGTCTCCCTTCAGGTATATATATATATATATATATATATATATATATATATATATATATATATATATATATATATATATATATATATATTGTAAAAGTGTCTTATCCTTAACTTATTTATTGTAATTTGTCATCTGTGTGGTGTGCTATGTCATAATTTCAGGCTCCTAACCTTTCAAAAGCTGGTAGGATTGTATCTCTCTTGGTGGTTGATGTGAGGATGGTGTTGGCAGGCAGAGCAGGGATTATATAAGGCGTGGCACTGCACGACCACTCCACTGATTGGTTGCTGGTGCTTGTTGTTCCTCTTTGGAAGCCCAGCAATGCTTTTAGGTCTTATGATTGCTTGGTTAGCTTTAGGTCCATCTTTTACATGTGCAATGCCTCCAAAATTAGAGGGCATTGTACATATATTCACATGACTAAGGTGACAGAGCCTGAAAATCCAAGCATTATCTGAGGCACGGTTGAAAGTGTGAATGGAAAGATTTAAAGATATTTGTATGCATATGGATGACTGGCAATAAAGAAAAATTTAATACTTGTAACAAGAGGAAGTCAACATAGACATAGAGTAGCAGGTCCTTGAGAGAATGGAAGAGAGTGAAGTGACAATGAGAGCTTATATGAATAATATGGACATGTGTGCAAGAAGAGAACAATAATGCTCCAAATGTGAAGAGAGATATTTAAAGTATTTCAGATAATGGTAGAAAATAGTACAAAAGTGTAACAACTCCATTATCATATGGCCTTATCTAATTCACTTGTTTTCAGTCCAAAACTTTTCAAGTACTTAATACATATTCAAATAAGACAAGGTTGTATCTTCCTGTACCTAAGTAAGAGTTTATTCTTAGCCTGAAATGTCTCCCCAGAAACTGTAAATAAGTAGAATCATATTTAGTATTTAATCAACCATGGACTCTTGGACATTAGGTGGAGGAGGTGCACCCAGAGCCATACAAGTTCCCACTCAACAGAAAAAAATCAATTTAGCATTAGCATTTGTCCATTCTATAATGATACTGAGATGCCAATACTTCTACAGTGTGTCTTTGATAACTGTAGCAATTTGATTAATGTAAAGATATATATTAATACTTTTGTTATGGGTTACCAGAGAATGAGCTTTGTCATCTAATTTTACACAGAGTCTAGTCTTCCTTATGGAGAATCTCAAGGTGTGTACCCTGACCGCTATGGGTTCACTCAGTATGTCTTCATTTTACTTAGTTATACCAGTCAGCTACAATGCGATATATGTTTGTCTGCATTTACTCATACTGTATTTATTTGATCATCATTCATTTAATCACTTGTTAAGTATGATCTTTTAGTCAATGATGTTTTGATGAAGGAACAGTTTTATACATGTACACTTCTTTATAAGCAATATAATGGTAAGAGTCTTAATGATACTATTTTTTGTGTCATTATATTTTCAACTGCTACAGATGTTAGGTTTTGAAAGCAAAGTGGCCTTGGTGCGCATTTAACAAGTAAGTGACACTCTAACTCGGCTGAGGAAGTCCAACACAGTGCCACTTAGGAAAAGAACTAATTTTGTTGTAACTCTACAGCTGTGCACAATACAAACCATCGATCCATATTTAATATAATGAAGGATGTACTTCAATAAAAACAAACCCCAAAAAACTACTAGTGTTGTTATACCTGTGTCTGTGTGTCTGTGTGTGTGTGTGTGTGTGTGTGTATCTGTATGTCTGTCTGTCTGTCATGTCTGTGTTTGTCTGTGTCTGTCTGTGTGTATGTCCATCTCTTTGTAGGTGTGTTCTTTGTCTGTGTGTCTGTCTGTCTAAGTCTTTGTGTCTGTCTCCATATCTGTCCATCTGTGTCTGTCTGTGGCTGTCTCTGTGTTTGTGTCTGTTTGTGTGTGTGTGTGTGTGTGTGTGTGTGTGTGTGTGTTTGCCTCACTCCAGTTAAGTATATGCAGGACATGGTAGTAAATCATAATGCCTGAAATATCTCCTTCATAAGATAATAAATGATTGAACCTGCTGTTGGTAGTTAATCATAAGTCAATATTGTGTTTTCTAAGCCCAGAAGAATTTATGAAGATAGTAAACAGCTTCATAACAGATTTGCGTGTTTTTTTTGTGTGTGTGTTGGGGGGCAATCTCATCTCCCCTCCACGATGCACCTGGTAAACATAAACTGCATTATGGTGTTCAGTGGAGTGCAGGGAAGGGCATCCAACCGTGTTCACAGTTCACATCTTAACGTGCTCACTGCAGCAACTCACCCTCCTCCTCCTCCTCTTCCTACTTCCCCTTATCCTCCTTCTTTCCATTTTTCCTTGTTCTCTCACTCTCTCTATCTATCTCTCTGTCTCTCTCTGTGTGTCTCTGTGTCTCTCTCTCTCTCTCGATAATGTGAAGTGCTTAATTAACAGTGGCTCACGCATAAAATAGAACGAGGTGGTGAACAACTTAAGAGGCAATCAATAGTGTACAACGCTTCACTGATCCTCCATAACACCTGCGTTCTAGATTCTTGATTCCTGAAAGCTACGATATTTTTTTTTTTGATCGGGAATTGGATGAGGTTACGTTCGTGCGTCGAGAACCAGTTAGACGTCTTTTTTTTCATTTTTTCTTCTTCCAATTTTCTGCGCTTTCTCCTCTCCTTTATTCTCCTCTTCCTCCTCCCCCTCCTCCTCCTAGTACTTCTCGTTCTCGTAATCTTCCTTATATTTTTTTCTACCTTTTTCCTCTTCTATTTTTTCTTAGTCCTTCTACTCTTCTTTTTGTTCTTCTTCATCTTCCTCCTCCTCCTCTTGCTCCCACTAGTCATCCTCCTCCTCCTCCTTCTATAATCCTCGTCTCAATCTTATTTTCATTTTTTTCTTTTCTTTTATTCCCCATCCTGCTCCTCTTGTTTTTATTCGTCACCTTTTCCTCTTCGTCTTCCTCTTCCTCCTTCTAGTTCTCTTCCTCTTCCTCTTCCTCTTTTCATCCTTCCCTCCTCCTCCTTCACGTCCTAATCTTCCTCATTTCCTCCATTCAGGCAAGTTCAACGCACTACCGCCTTACGCGAAGTCGGTAGCGTGGCGTTGGGGCGCGGATAGAGGAGTGTGTATTCCGCTGGTTCTGCCTCCTCGGTATAAAGGATGGCGGGGCGGCGGCGGGCTCAGTGTGTGTTGGCCACCTGTTGCGTGAAGGACGGGGTGTCACCTGGACTCTGGCGCCGCACACACACACGCACGCACGAGACTGACACCCCCATTTCTCCTACCCCGCCCAAACACACACACCCATGCACACAAACACCATCATCATCCCTCTCTTCCATCTCACCTCTCCCATGATTCTCGTCATTGAAAAAAAGGGTTATTCTGCTCTTCTACGAATTTGATTATTAGTTTTGTAGTTTTGTTTTTCTTCTCGCATTTACATTTGTTTGAGATTTCGTTGTCGGGTCGCGCGGAGATTTTGGCTTCGTTGCGATGTGCCGAGCTGACTGAACGAACGCTTGTGGCCTCCTGACCCACACACATCTGTACAGCATCACATCTGCTTCACCTTCATCTCCTCCTCCTCCTTCCTTCTCCTGCGCCTCCTCCTCCTCCTCCTTCCTTTTCCTGCGCCTCCTCCTCCTCCTCCTTCCTTCTCCTGCGCCTCCTTCTCCTCCTTCCACCCCATCCCCAAACTCCAAAGTGTCGCAGCACGTAAAACACTGTCGCTAACGGGTCCTCTACACGTCAAGTTTGTGTTGTGTACGCGTGTGTGTGTGTATACGTGCATGTTTATATTTTCTGCTTCATCGGCTTCATGCTCGTCTGCTGTCGCGCCTGCACTGAGCTGTGAGGTAAGATCTGGTTTACTTTTTATATATCAATGCATATGGAGCTCATTAACACTAGACAGACAGATGGTTCATGCTGGGAAAGGCCTTTATTATGTAGTTGACCGCATTCTTTCAAGAGGAGTGTATCAAGACACCTCTCCTCCCGAAATTGACCTCTCTTTTGGCCGCTCATTACTTTTGTCTTTGTGGGAACAGCGATTAGCGGGCTTTTTTTTACACCTTTTTTTGTTGCCCTTGAGCTGTTTCTTTAGCTGTAAAAAAAAAGTACAGGCTGATGATGTACACACACACACACACACACACACACAAAGAAACAGATATTCCGTATAATAACAATCTCTTCTAGGCCTATATAAAGTTTGATGTATATTGATCAGTCGTGACCACCCCAGTTATACAATCAGTTAGTTGACACCTGCTAGCTTGCACCTGTCCGTTGATATCACAGAATTTAAGGTCTTCAAACTCTGTGGTTAATATCTATGGGAGAGTTTTGACCTTTCGAACTGCGACCCATCCATACTTCAGTCATTACCCCGCGGCCCACCCTCAAGCCTCTTAACGGTACCTAGAGGCCTTATCCTTTCTGAGAGCTACGTCTGTGCCTTCTCCGTTTGGTATCTCGTCATGTATTTGTGAAGTGGCGACGCAAATAATAATATCCTTACCCGGTGCTGAAACGCGACCTGAATGTGAGGAACCAGGTACTCTAGAATCTCTGAACCACTCAGCACCACACTTCACGGCAACCTAACCCTAGATAAACACACGCTTGTACTACCAAGGGGCGACCCAGAGCTGGAGGGAGGGCGACCCGTTACCTTGAAGAACCCTGCACGATGTATCTCCTGAATGATTCTTCCGAACTACACTAAAACATGTAAACTTAAACTGCTCCAAATACAAAGCATCCCTATCAAGTGACGATCAAATAGCAGGTTAGGTCTGGCTAGGAAAGGTTAGGTCAAGTTAGGTTAGGTTAGGTTCTCACTACCCATGTAAACTTAAACCACCTCCAAATACAAGGCATCCCTATCAAGTGACGATCAAATAGCAGGTTAGGTCAGGCTAGGAAAGGTTAGGTCAAGTTAGATTAGGTTAGGTCAGAATAAGTTAGTACAACATACATGATCTGTAGTATCTCCGGAGCGCTTCTTCATAACTACACTACACGATTACTGATTAACAACTTACAATGACAAGCTATGTATATCAGGTGGCGGTCAAAACAGTACTTTCGCGACCCAGTACACACCATGATCTATAGTATCTACGGAGCGACTCTTTGGAACTACATCACACAATTACTCATTAATCACTTATGAACACAAGCTATGTATTTCAAGTGGCGATCAAAACAGTACTCCCGCGACCTATAGTATACAACCATTATCTGTGGTATCTCCGGAGTGATTCTCTAGACCTACATACACTACACGGTAACTTAACAACCACTTACGAACAAACTAGGTATGTAAGGTGGCGATCAAAACAGTACCGTACTTTCGCGACCCATTACTACCGTGATTTATAATACCTTCGGAAACTACGCTACACGGTAATATATTAACCGCATATAAACACAAGCCATTTCTATCAAAGGGCGATCAAACAGTACTCTCGCGACACAGTACTATCGTGATCTATAGTACCTTCGGAATGACTATAGTACCTTCGTAATAATTCATCTTAACTACACTGCCCGGTAACTTAACGTCATACAAACACAAGCTATCAAGTGACGATCAAACAGTACTCCCGCGATCCAGAACACAACGATGCATCTCCCAAACGATTCTCCAATACCCCATAACATGACACCTTAGCCACTTCCTAACACTCGCCTTTCCCGGTAAGATAACTGAACTATTTACTCATGATACACAAAAAAGGAACAATCATGGAAACTTCCCCCATATCAGAGGGATTGGCCCATCGTGTTTGTATACATTCAACAGCTGACGTTTTCACCTGTCCACCGCCACCACCATCACCGTCGCCTCCGCCAGTGACCAGACAAAAGAACAGCCAGGCCCGCTTACTACATAGAGCCATTAACGAGTATATTAACAATGAATGCCGTGCTTCCGCTCTCTCTCTCTCTCTCTCTCTCAAAAAAGTAATAAAAATGCTTCTCGAGTAACAACAACGACAACAACAACAACAACAGCAAAACTAGATATTCGATTCCCCAAGACAAAAGAAAATATTTAAGCCCCGTAGTAGTAGTAGTAGCCTTCTGGAAAAATGGTACGGTAGTAGTTTTGGTAGTAGTAATAGTAGGAGTTGAAGTCGAAGTATAAACTGATGCTAAAGTCTTCCCCGTAATCCTGGTAAATAAATCTTTCAAAAATTATATACTTCTACGCGAATATTTACGACCAACGGAAAAAAAAACAAAAAAAAACACAGGGATGAAAGAAAAAGAGAAAAAACACACACACTTAGGCTACACTGAAGTTCATTTCCCCCACGTGAACAAAAACAAACTAATTATAAACCAATGAACGATGAAGGAGAGTGACCACAACATCACGTCCGTACATTATAATCAAGTTTCCCTTTCTACTAATTACAAGAACGAATTACATGCAGACGACCTGTATCTACCCCCTCAACAGTACGAGACAACAGAGAGAAAAACAAACAGGGGAACACAAGAGTAACATAAAGGGTGTGAAAAAGATTGATAGGTAGAGAGGATGGGAGGCAGAGAGTAAGGTTAGGTAGGAAGGGGGGTGAGGAGGTAATGGAGAAATAAATGCAAGAAAGTGGAAGTTACACTATAATCAGAACTTTCCCTTTCCAGTCACTAAATAACAAATCAAACACACACACACACACACTAATCACAAGACACGCCATCAACAACAGTAACACACCAGAACAACAAAGAGAACAGATACGATATTAACTCAGGGACCATGACAGTAGCTACATTGTAATCCCAGCTCTCCCTATCCAATCACTAAATAATAAATCAAACACAACTAATCACATAAGTTACCTCATCATCATCAACAACAAGTCACTAGAACAATTGAACGACAGATGCGGGAGTAATACAGCAACTACATCGGTACACACATTATAGACACGACTTTCCACTTTAAATCATTCAGTAATATATAAAACAAACAAGTCACACGTCATAATCCATTCCATCAACGGTAAAATTCACAACAAAAACGAAAAAAATAAAAGATACGAGAAAAACACAGAAACCACGACAGTACATATATTATAATTACGACATTCTCCTTCCAGTCATTAAATTAAATAGTATATAAATCAAACACAAACTAGTCACGTCATAATCCACTTCCATTAACAGTAGTCCACCAAAACAAAGAACAAAGATATATGCGAGAATGATACAGCAAGTACGCCATTCCCTACGTTATAATCAAAACTTCCCTTCCTAATCATTCTTCTTCTTCTCTGCCTTAATCTCTACTGGGGTCGGCCACTCTTGTATTTTGTCGCCAGTATCTTCTCTCCTCTGCATCCACTTCGTTCAGACTCAGCTCCCTCCATCTAAATCTGTCTTCCTCTCTTCATTCTCGATCCTAATCATTCAATAACAAACAAAACACAAACTAGTCACAAGCCACAATCCACTCCATCAAAAGTAACCCACCAGACCAACGGAACAACAGATGCAAGAACACAGCAACCACCACGACGACAGTACCGACATTCTAATCACGACTTTCCATTTCCACCAGTCAGTAACCCCGCTAAGTACACAAACTCGGCCCGCGCAGCAGCCCCAGAGGCGGACAAACACAGGCCCAGCTAACAGTAGTCACTTCAGCCCGTCCCCGTAACACATAGACGCGACCCCCTAACACATTTTCCTTCCCTTTGGAGGTGACCGTGGTATCAGATCGTGACAGGAGGGAGAGGGAGAAGAAAATAAAGAGGGAGGGAGGGAGAGAGGAGGCAAAGAACACGTATTATCAGCCGCTAAAAGTAGACTCATTCACATTTCTTACTTGACTCTTTCAGGAGGGGAGGATCAAGACGCTTCTGGAACTACAAATTCAACCGATCCTTTTCTTTCGTTGGGGATTCTCATGTTCTCTTTATAGAATCAGTGTCTTGGGGTTACTCTTTTCTTCTTTATTTTGTGGTCATCCCTTAGTAGTCTGTGTCCTTTACCATGAAAAAAGAAAGTCAGGTGGTCGGCCTCTTTGTCTGCTCCGATGGCACTGTGTCACGCGCGCCACAACTAAACACTCGGTCAATTTCTAGGCCTGGCTCCCTCTCGGCCCCCCCTTCCAATCTTCTGCTGTTGTTACCACCCACACCCCCCTCTCGTCCCCCCCCCTTCCCATCCACACACACCCTCCCATCCTCCCAGCCCAACCCTCTGCTGAAAAGACCCCCTACCCACCCAGACACCCACTCAATCCCTATGTTGCTAAGAAGCCCCCACCAATCCACCCCATCCCCCTGTTGCTATGCTTACCCTCCAACTCACCCACTCACAAACGCATCATCCCAGGTCGTATAGTTGAAGAATCTCCCACACCCAAATATCGACTCCATCGCCCCCCTTTCCTCCCCCCCCCATTTTTTTTCTTGACTCAAGGGTACTGCAAGAAAAGGAAGTGGGTTAGTTGGTGAGCTGAGGAAGTCCCCCACTCACCCATGCTCTCACCCATCCACACCCATCCACATTCCATGCCCATGTTAAAAAAAAGTCCCTTACACCCAGTCAGCCACCCCATATCTTTGTTGTTAAGTTACTGTAGAAGGCCTCCACTTACCCAACCCCCGGCCCCCCCCCCCCCCCCGGCCTTGTTGTTTAGCTAAGGAGGCCTCATTACGTAATCAAGTGTGCTCCTCAACCCACGGGGGCCTTGACCACACCGAGCTCCCGCCGTTCCTGTGCTGGTGTTTGTGTGTGTGTGATTTGTGAAGGAAACGTAAGATAGTAGGGATTAAGGATTTCCCCTCCCCAATTGTGTTCCCGTCCACCCCTGTCAACTACTCCCCTTCCCTTTCTCTGCCCCCTTACCCCTCCCATCTCCTCCTCCTCCTTCCCCTCTTTCCCTCTCTCCAACTTTCCCCTTGTAGCCTAGCCAACCCCTTCCCCCTACCTCTCTTTCCCCTCCCCTTCTCATCCCCTCTCTCTTCATGTCATGCCCCATTTCCCCTTTTCTCCTCCTCCCTTTTTTTCCCTCCACTTTTCCTTACTCATTGTGTGACGCACCTCCCTGCTACTCTCCTCCCTCCTCCTTTTCCCTTTACTTATGTTACCTCCCTTTCTCTTTTAACTTTTCCTCCTCTTCCTCCTCCTGTTATTCTTTCTCCTCCTCAAAGTTTCCTTCTTTATATACTTGTACTTTTCTCTCCACCTTCTGCATGTTTTCTCCTTCTTCTTCTCTTCCTCTTTCATTTCCTTCTTTTCTTTTTCTTTTCCGTCTCGTCCAAAAATTCTTCCTACTTGTTCTTCTTTACATATTCCCTTTCTTTCTTCCTTTTTTTTTTTCTCTTTTCCGTCATACCCTCTTCCTCCTCCTCCTCCTCCTCCTTTGTCATCACCGCCTCCCTCGACCTCTGCGTCTCGCCTGGGAGAGGACCAACAACTGGGTGACCACAACGCCGCCATAGCACGTGATCCAAAAAGGGGGGGGTGAGGGGGAGAGAGAGAGAGAGAGAGAGAGAGAGAGAGAGAGAGAGAGAGAGAGAGAGAGAGAGAGAGAGAGAGAGAGAGAGAGAGGGGGATATAAGTGATAAAAAAAAACACACACACACACACACACACACACACACACACACAGACAGACACCGACAAGATGAGAGATATAAATACAGACACACAAACAGGAAAAACAAACAACAGATGGACACCAAATAACAAACAAACAAACACAAATAAACGATCAGACTGAGCAGAGACGGATAGACTAAATCACACACACACACACACACACACACACACACACGCGGATACCTGAACAGCCCTGAACTTGCCCCGTCATGGATGGTTGATGGTTGAAATTGCTCGCTACCGTAACCACTCCTCTCCTCCTCCCCCTCCCCGCTCCCCCTTCTCCTCCTCTACCTCCTCTCTCTCTCCAGTTTTATGGTGTAAGTTCGTTATCTGTTCTGATGTAGGAATATTTAATCGGGCACCTTAGTTGTATATCCTCTGCTTGCTGGAGGAGTGTGTTTGATTTTTTCTTTTCATTCAGTCCTCCATTTCAGCCGAGGAGTTAGAAAGGGAGGGAGGAAGAGGTCAGGGAGAAGTCAGAGAGTTAGGGAGGTAAAGAAGAGTCAGGGAGGTAAAGAGGAGTCAGGGAGGTAAAGAGGAGTCAGGGAGGTAAAGAGGAGTCAGGGAGGTAAAGAGGAGTCAGGGAGGTAAAGAGGAGTTAGGGAGGTAAAGAGGAGTCAGGGAGGTAAAGAGGAGTTAGGGAGGTAAAGAGGAGTCAGGGAGGTAAAGAGGAGTCAGGGAGGTAAAGAGGAGTTAGGGAGGTAAAGAGGAGTCAGGGAGGTAAAGAGGAGTCAGGGAGGTAAAGAGGAGTTAGGGAGGTAAAGAGGAGTCAGGGAGGTAAAGAGGAGTCAGGGAGGTAAAGAGGAGTCAGGGAGGTAAAGAGGAGTCAGGGAGGTAAAGAGGAGTCAGGGAGGTAAAGAGGAGTCAGGGAGGTAAAGAGGAGTCAGGGAGGTAAAGAGGAGTCAGGGAGGTAAAGAGGAGTCAGGGAGGTAAAGAGGAGTCAGGGAGGTAAAGAGGAGTCAGGGAGGAGTTGTCCAAATTAAGAAAGGTAAGGGAGATGAAACGAGGAATTAGGAAGGAGAAAAACAACAGTAACCACGCAGCCTCCACATCTCCCTCCACTAGCATACATCATCCACTTTCATCTTCCTTCTCCTCCTCCACCTCCATCATCCTTCACACCTACTCCCTCAGCCTCTCACATGCATTACCTCCCTGTCCTCTTTCCTTCATTAACTCTCCCTCTCCTTTCCTCCTCTCCCATGGCACGCCCTCTTTCCTTTTATCCTTCCTCTCCCTCTCCTCCGTGCTCCCTCCTTTCCCCCTGCGGAACACCTGTGGCTGAGGGAAACTTGGCTTGTCTCGGTTAATTTGAAGGTGAATTTATCGCCTCACTGCAGCAGGAGATGACGGGGAGGGGAGGGAGCGAGGGAGAGAGGGAAGGAGAGGATGAATGACTCTGCTTTTGGCTTCTGGAATTGAGTTTTCCTATTTTTTTTTTTTACCTGTAAGACTACTACTACTACTGCTACTACTACTACTACTACTACTACTACTACTACCGATGCCGTAGCGAAAGTAAGATGAAAGTCAACAATATATGTTATGAATATTTTAAGGGGAAATGAGAACAGGTAGAACAATGAGAGGAACAAGAATAGTAATAGTAGTAGTAGTAGTAGTAGTAGTAGTAGTAGTAGTAGTAGTAGTAGTAGTAGTAGTAGTAGTAGTAGTAGTAGTAGTAGTAGTAATTGTAGTAAGGTTATCGACAGGATGGGAGGCAGACCGCGAAACACACCAGTATACCTTAATGAGCCCAGGTGGGGAGAATCAAGGTGGGATCTCCTTTGTCACGGAAGACACGCACATCAACCCACCTATCCACTCCTCCTCCCCTTACCCACCCATCACCACCCCAACCACCCCCATCCACACAACCACAACACCTCTTTACCACACCCACCACTTCCATCCACAACCACAACCTCTCTTCACTCACCTACCACCCCCATCCACACAACCAGACCTCTCTTCATCCACCCACAACCCCCTTCCACATTCATCCACGTATCCACCACCTACCTTTTCAAACTACTTATCCACCTTCCACCTCCCGCTTCGCACCCACGTACTCACCAACCTCCATCCACACACCCACAAAACTTCTTCATCCACCACCACCCTCTTCACCCACCTACTCATCCACCCACCCACTCACCGACCTCCCTCACACACCCCTCAACACTCCACCCCACCAACCTTCTCCTCACCCTCCCTTACAAGTCACTCATCCAACCCAACCCAAGCACTGTCATCCATTCATCCACCTATTAACACTTCCACTTCTCAGTACGAGGCGTGAAGGAGAAGTGGAGGGCAGGTAGGGGCAGGTGTCTTGGAGGGAGAAGTGGAGGAGAGGTGGAAGCTGGGTGGAGCGAGGGAGTGTCAGAGGGCGTCTCCACTCTCCTCCATCACGTGTCGCGGAAAAGTAAAGATGAAGGTGGAGATAAATGGTGAGGAGGATGTAAGTGACATGGTTCAGGGAGGAGTCAGGGAGGAAAGAAGGGAGGCGGGGAGAGGGAGGAAGAGGTCAGGGAGAGGTCATGGAGGAAAGAGGGAGTCAGGGAGATAAAAGGGGATAAATAGGACAGGGAGATGTCAGGGAGGAAAGAAGGGAGGCAGGGTGCAATCAGGGAGGTAGAGAAGGGATGCAGGAGGAAGAGAATGATCAGGGAAGAAGGGAGATAAGGAGGAGGGAATGAGATGTAAGGAATGGTTATACAGGGAGGAAAAGGGAGAGGTAAAAATTGAGGGAGTAAAAGGAGCAGGTGCGGAGGAAATATTAAGAGGAGGAAAGGAAAAAAAGAGGAAAGAGGCAGATGACCGCTGTGGAGGAGGAGGAGGAGGAGGAGGAGGAGGAGGGGGAGGCGGAGGAGATGCAATGAAGATAACAAGTCACAGGAAGAGTAGAGATAAAAAAATGTTGAGAGAGAGAGAGAGAGAGAGAGAGAGATCTATTTTAAATTACATCTGTGTCAGAAAGATAGAATTTCCGAGGAACAGTTTACGGAGCGGAAAATTACTCCCGCTCGCAATATATACTTTTGATAAGGCGGTTAAGAGAGAAAATATATGTCACAAGAAAAAGAAGAAGAAGAAGAAGAAGAAGAAGAAGAAGAAGAAGAAGAAGCAGAAGAAAAAGAAAAAGAAGAAAAAGAAGAGGAGGAAGAAGAAGAAGAAGAAGAAGAAGAAGAAGAAGAAGAAGGCGAAGAAGAAGAAAAAAAGAAGAAGAAGAAGAAGGAGGAGGAAGAGGAAGAAGAAGAAGGAAGAGAAAAGAAGACGGAAGAAGAGGAAATTTATGAGAATGAGGAAAAGAAAAACAGGGAAAGAAATAGAGAAAGATAATACAAATGATAATAACGATAATGACTTGAAATAAAGAAAACAACAAAGAGAAATAAATAAATAAAGAGAAGCAGAAAACGAAGAAAAACCGTAAGAAATGAAAAAAAACAAGAAGAACAAGATAAACAAAATGCCGGTGATGAAAATGAAGACTAAGAATAAACACAACACGAACAAGACGACGAACTAAAAAACAAAACAAAAACAACATAAAAAAAAAACAAGAATCAAACACGAAGAAAAACCCTGAAGGAACAAAACAACAACAAAACAAGAAAATAACTCCCCCTCAAAATAAAAGACCCAAAAAAGTACACCAAAAGAAAAGACACAAACAACAGCAAGCGTCAAGTTCAAGGGGCCAAGGTTACGGAGACGAGCACTCAGGCTAATATCCCTGCACCGCCTGGCCTCTGCCCCCGCTATTTACAGCTTCACACGGTAATAAACAACGATTAGGCGGCGGCCCGTTTTTAGAGGGAGTGAATGTCTGTTTTCCGTACCGCTCTCTCGTTTCCCATTGCAACACTTCCCTGCAGCTCTTCCTCTCTCTCTCTCTATTATGTCCTTCCTCTCCCTTTCCTCTCAACTTCAAAACCTTGCCTTCTAATCTCCCTTTGTCTATTTCCCCTTGCAACCTTCTCTCTCCCTTTCTTATCCTTTCTCTCCTCTTCCTTCCGAATGGAATAAGCTCTCACCTTCAGTGGTCCAGTGTAACACGATTGACTCCTTTTAAAACAAGCTCGACCGTCACTTCCTTGAACTTAATATTAACTAGAGTTGAAATGCAACGTTTTGGAGCCATCTGATTAATGCAGAATCACTTAGGTTTAAAGACAGACCACCTAGTCTGGACCATGGGGTCTGTGTGGTCTGATTTTCTATGTAAATCTATGTAAACCACCACCACCACCACAAGCACAAGCATCCCGTCGCGTCGCCGCTAACCTCCCTCTTCCGCCGCGCCGTTCTCACCTTCAGGACAAATCGGCCGGTAATCGTCTTCAAAGCCTTCACCTTCACTGCAACGACGGCAATTTATGACTGCGGAGGGAATGTTCAAGGCAACGCACAACTCACTGCCTGCTTGTTGCTTGGAGGAAGCTAAATAAAGAAGCGAGAGAGGAAAGAGGAGGGGGATACGAAGTGAGGAAATGAGTAAGAGGAAGAGCTGCAGAGAGGAAGGATGGCGAGGCGAGAAGAGAGATTGAGGAAGGTTGATAGGAGTAAGGAAGGGGAGCGAGGGAAAGAGGAAGAGCTGGGATGAGAAAGAATAGCAAAAAGAGAAGAAAAGAGGGATTGAGGTTGGATGACAGGGATTGAGGGAGTGGAGGGAGGGAAAGAGGAAGAGTTGGGATGAGAAAGAATAGCAAAAAGAGAAGAGGGATTGAGGAAGGATGACAGGGATTGAGGGAGTGGAGGGAGGGAAAGAGGAAGAGCTGGGATGAGAAAGAATAGCAAAAAGAGAAGAGGGATTGAGGAGGGATGACAGGGATTGAGGGAGTGGAGGGAGGGAAAGAGGAAGAGCTGGAATGAGAAAGAATAGCAAAAAGAGAAGAAAAGAGGGATTGAGGAAGGATGACAGGGATTGAGGGAGTGGAGGGAGGGAAAGAGGAAGAGCTGGGATGAGAAAGAATAGCAAAAAGAGAAGAAAAGAGGGATTGAGGAAGGATGACAGGGATTGAGGGAGTGGAGGGAGGGAAAGAGGAAGAGCTGGAAGGAGAAAGAATGGCAAAAAGAGGAGGAAAGAGGGATTGAGGAGGGATGACAGGGATTGAGGGAGTGGAGGGAGGGAAAGAGGAAGAATAGCAGAAGGAGAAGAAATGAAGGATTGAGGAAGGATGACAGGGATTGACGGAGGGACGGGATGTTGGAAGAGAGGAAAGAGATGGAGGAAGAAAGGATATGAAGAATAGAACATAGGGAGGAGGATAGAGGAAATGGAGAAAGGGAGAGACGGAGGGATGGTGGAAGGGAGGAAAGAGACAGAGAGAGGATAGCAAGCAGAGAAGGACAGAGGAAGAGGGATGGGATAGAGGAACGGATGGAGGAGAAGGGAAAAAATGTTACATGTGTCAGGATGAAGAGGAAGTGGAGAGAGAGAGAATAAGGGGGGTAGGGAGAGGGAGAGGAGAGTGGACTGCATCATTTGTCACCTATGTAGAATAAAAGCGTTAGAGAGAAACTGTGTCACGGGTGCGCTGACATATCCCGACGTCTCATTGTAGCGAGGCTTCAAAATGGCTCACGAATGTCATTATACGGTTAGAGGGACACACACACACACACACACACACACACACACACACACACACACACATACGTTAGGCTTGTATTACGTTATTCTTTGTATCTTTTATTTTTCTTTTCGTCATCAGTGTTACCAGCGCATAAACACCAGTCAAAGAAAAAAATAATAAGATGACTGTTCGTTAGTTTGCATCAGTGCGGAAAATAATTCGTTTTTTCTTTGAATTCTAACGGGGGGACTTACGCAAGACTAACAGTGGTGTAATACTGAACCCATTTTCTTTCATCTCTCATCTAGCATTTTTTCTGAGTATTAGCACCTCTGAGTAATAGGAAGGAGGAGGAGGAGGAGGGGGAGGAGGATCGTAAAGGAAGAGGAAGAAGAGAAGGAAATAAGGAAAATGAGTAGGGCGTGAGAAGCATAAATGATTAACCAGTAGGATAGATTGATAAATAGATAGGTAGATAGATAAATAGAGTAGATAGTAGAGAGTAGGAGAACAGTAAGGGAGGAGGAAGTGAGGGGGTGGGGGAAAGGAACAGAGGGGTGGGAGGTGGACGGGGGAAGTGGGAGGATATTTACACAAAGTGACGTCCGCGGTAATTACAGGGCCGCTGGGTGTTTCACGAGGGTGGCGGTGGTGGTGGTGGCGGCAGGGGACAAGGCCATTGAGTAGGTGGAAGGACGAATGAGTGGGTGAATTGGTTAGGGGGGATTAGATCGGTGGGTGAATGGATTTTGAAGAATGGGTGAGTTTCAATGGTGGGTGGTTGAGTGAGTGAAGATGTGAAAGGATGGTTGAATGGGGTGTGGATGGAAGGGTGGTTGAGGGGTGAAAGAATGGGTGAGTGAGTGAGGTGGATGGGTGGTGAGGGAGGGGTAAGATGGGTGAATAAGTGAGGAAGGGTGGAGGGGTGGATGAATGGCTGTGTGGAAATGGAAGGAGGTGGAAGGGCGGATTTCAGTGAGTGGGTTGTTGGGTGGAAAGGTAGAAGGATGGGTGGATAGGTGAGTGGAGTTGAGCGGTGGAAGAATAGTTAGGTGGGTGTGGAATAGGGAGGCAGGTGTGAGTGAGGATTGGAGGAGGGGTGGATGAATGGCTGTGTGGAAATGGAAGGAGGTGGAAGGGCAAGTTTCAGTGAGTGAGTTGGTGGGTGGAAAGGTAGAAGGATGGATGGATAGATGAGTGGAGTTGAGCGGTGGAAGAACAGTTAGGTGGGTGTGGAATAGGGAGGCTGGTGTGAGTGAGGATTGCTATACACATAATCAACATCCCTTCATATCCTTCACATTCCTCACATGACTGCTTCTGGACAAATAAAATAGACATAATAAAGGCAATTCAAACCTATAAACGGTAATGATCAGGACCCATGTAGGAGAGACGGCCACAGATGGAGAGTTACAAGTTTTTAGGTGATTATTGAGGTTGATACGTGTAACTTTTTGTTGTTGGAGTTTCGGCTCGGATTAATAGGTACATTTCTAGCAAGTACGACGAGGTTTTGACAAGCGGAGAGGCGTGTTTATGTCTCTTTCACTGTTCACCTTTCCTCAGTCCCCTTCATCATACTCGTGTCTTCCTTTACCTTCCCGCCCAGCCACCCTCAGCTCTCTTCCTCCTCTGATTTCAACACCACCATCATCGCATCATCGTCAGACTCGAGAGGCGTTTGCTGTGGCTAATGTCCGACTGTTACCACATCTACCCAAATGAATGTCTTCCTTCCTTCGTCCTTGCGGTTGGCGTGTTAAGGATAAATATGCTAAGAAAAACATAAGGGAAATGTAAACAAATGGAAATAACTCGAGTCTTCTGTTTGAGTGCATGCAAATAGGTACATTTAAGATAAAATAGTGTGGATAAAAATGTTTTCTTTTGCTTTCTTTTCATAAATCGATTTTTTTGTTTTGTTTTCTGGTTCTGATTCTGGCAATGCACGAAAATTTAGAAACGCCCAAATACATCTGTCTTATTTTTTTACTTACGAGGCATGGAGAGTTACGGTCTGTCTATGTTTTTCTGTCCGTCTGTCAGTGTGCTAGTCTGTCTGTCTGTTTGTCTGTCTGTCTTTGTATTTCTGTCTGTCTGTCTGCCTGTCTGTCTGTCTTTGTCTGTTTGTCTGTCTGTCTGTCTGAATGTATGCTTGTTTATTTCTAAGACAAATTAACGTTTTGGCGATGCATCCGCGGTTTTCAAGCTTCGACCGGACTTGGCTAACGCTAAAACACCCCCTCTTACGCACGCAACCTGAGCAGCAGATTGTGGGAGGCAGCAGCGACAGGAAGATCATTACCTGCATCCCGACGAGCGTATAAGAGATTACAATTACTAAAAAAAAAAAAAAAAAAAAAAACCTAATTTTCCCCTTCGTATAAGAGATTACAATTACTGCCAACTAAAAAAACAATACCAGCTCCTCAACGGATTTTCCCCTTCGCTGACTACCACACACTTCACCTCCAATTACTTTTTTCTTGGCATATTTGCTCCATACTATTATTAACAAAACGGTTCAACTCCTTTGTTACCTTCCACACACCTCACCTCCAATTATTTTTTTCTAGACATGTTTGCGAATAACTATTACTAACGGAGAACGGCTTTCCCCTTCCATGAATTCTGCACACTTAACCTCCAACAACTTTTTCATTGCCTATTTTTAAACCATAGTATATCGAACAAAGAAAACCGATACTTTGGATGCAGACATTAACCCGTGATAGCGGTTCGTGGAAAGCTCGTAGGCAACTGGACCTGGCATAAGGATATTGTTTAAAGTGTGATGTCAAGGGAATGAATGGAGTAGGAAGGGATAGTTTGACAGTTCGTAATACGGCCGATAGTCTTCAACATGCAGTCCATCAGGAGTCTCAGAAACACACACACACACACACACACACACACACACACACACACACACACACACACACACACACACACACACACACACACACACACACACACACACACACACACACACACACACACGAAAAGAGATTGTATGTATTCCAGATAATCTTCGGTTCTCATAAACTATCAATGTGTGAAAATGAAAAGAAGACCACACGGAAGTCAAATAAAAAGTAACCATGTGCAACGGAAAGTAACGAGACAGGATGAAATAACGAGAAAAAAAAACGAAAACTAGAACAGGGAGAAGACTCAAGGCTCAAGGAAAGGATGATAGCACCTCGCATGTGGGGAGGAGGAAAGGAGAAGAGGAAGAGGAGGGGGTGAGAGAAGAAGGAGACGAGAGGAAGCGAGAGTGACTAAGAAGAGTGAATCAGAGTGGGGAAGGGAAAGGGAGGGAGAGGGAGAGGGAGAAGGAGATGAGAGGAGGAAAGAAAAAGTGGAGGGAGAGAAGGAGGGTAAAAGAAGGGGAGAAGAGAAGATGCGAGGAGGTAGATGGGAGTTAGAGAGGGGAAGGAAAAGTGGAGAAAGAGGAAGGGAGTAAGAGAAGAAGGGGGAGGAAATGAGAGGAGGTAAGAAGGGGGTGAGAGGGAAAAAGGAAAAGTGGAGGGAGAGAAGGAGAGAAGATATGAGAGGAAGCAAGAAGAGTGAGAGGAAGGAGAGAGGGGGGAAGGAAAAGTAGAGGGAGAGGAAGGGGAATATAAGAAGAAGGGGGAGGGAAGAGAAGATGAGAGGAGGTAAGAGGAAGAGGTAAAGGGAGAAAGGAGAAGTGGAGGGAGAGGTAGGGGAGTATAAGAAGGGGGAGGGAAGAGAAGATGAGGGGAGGTAAGACGGGGGAGGGGGGTGAGATGAAGGGGGTTAAGATGGGGGGGGGGGGGGCCCGAGAGGGAAATTATAGCCGCGAAAACCAAGAAGCAAAACACAGCAAGGACACGACGTTTTTATGGTCATCACACCCCCTCGCGAGACTGCTTCTTATCCTTCATTTCGTCTCTCTCTCTCTCTCTCTCTCTCTCTCTCTCTCTCTCTCTCTCTCTCTCTCTCTCTCTGTCTCTCTCTGTCTCTCTGTCACTGTCTCTGTCTCTCTGTTTCCCTGTTTTTGTCTGTCTGTCTCTGTCCCTACGTCCTCTTCCTTTCCCTTATCCAATTTCGGGTTTTCCTTTCCTTGTCCTATCTCCTTCCCATCCCCTTTCCTCCTCACCCTCCATCCTCCTTCCCCTTCCCATTTCAATCACCCATCACCCTCTCTCCCCTTCCCTTCCTTAGTCTACTTCCCTCTTTCCCCCTTCCTCGTCCCGTTTAAAGCCCACCCCCCTCTCCCCTCCGTCAACAATTTCTCCTGGCCATGAAATAGACAGATAAAAAGTGAAAATAGGGTTTGTCTCCTTTTCTACTTTTGTGGACATTTTTTTTTTGTCGAGTATTGTTGTGGCGGGAGTGTCGTTAATGTGTGTGTGTTGGGGGGAAGGGGAGTGTGTGTGTGTGTGTGTGTGTGTGTGTGTGTGTGTGTGTGTGTGTGTGTGTGTGTGTGTGTGTGTGTGTTTCTTTGTTGTTTACTGTAATCTTCCGTAAACAAAACATGAACCGCAATGCGTACGAAATACACAACTCATGTCCTGTAGGGTACACACACTCACACTCACACTCACACACACACACACACACACACACACACACACACACCAATACACATACTTTTCCACTTTTCCTATACTTAAAACATGTAGCAAAGCAGAAAAAAACATGGAAATTCAAACAGGGAAGCATTTCTTATTTTTATTACCACGAATATGTGTGTGTGTGTGTGTGTGTGTGTGTGTGTGTGTGTGTGTGTGTGTGTGTGTGTGTGTGTGTGTGTTTCTACTGCTCTTTCAAGGCCTCTCATTGGTCGGTTTTGTGTGACGTCACCATACCCTTTCCACCAATAGCTTTCACGTCTGGTCAACTTCCCCGTGATGGTGCCACGCCCCCGCCACAACGCCACAGTTAACGCCGCCACGAGCACGCTCCTTTCCCTTCCCTAACCTAATTTTACTATAACTCATTCACGCCTCCACCACTACTAACACAACCAAGTCTTAACACCACTCAACCTACATCCTCGCTAACATGCTTCCATTAAACCTCTCAACCCTCCATGTAAGTCCTCTCTTTCTTCCATACTCCACAGCCTCCATTTTTTTCCAGCTTTTTATCATCATCCTTTCCCCTAAACACTCAAACTTTTTCTCTCCTTTTATCCCTCATTTCCAGGCCATCGTCTCTTCAACATCCCTTCCTCTCCGATTTTCACACCCCAAACGACCCCCTAATTCATAAGTTTACAGTGACCCTACAATCCTTCCTCATCCTTCAACTCATATACCCCTTCTACTGTACACTCCCTTCCCTCCTTCCTGTCTTTCCTATCCAAAGCACCTCACATTATTCTCACCAGGATCACCTCTCACTCGTATTTAACCCCTTTTGCCCTTTCCAAATACTCCCTCCACCAATCACCCTTTCATTTACCTCAATATAACCCCTTCCTAGGCCTCCTCAACTGTCATCACTTACCTTTTCTTTCACTCAACCTAGAGGCGCGTGACCATAAACTCGTACCTTTAAACTTGACCTCTACGTCCACCTCTGCTTTCAACCCTCCAGCTTCTATATTGATCCACCTTCCATCCATTTACCACTCCACTCTGTCCTTCCCCAAACCACTTCCACCTCTACTTTCAACCCTCCAGCCTCCATCGCAATCCACTCTCCATCCATCTATCTATTCACCCTACTCTACTGACACTTCCCTAAAATCTAACCTTTCACAGCTTCCTAATACACGCCTTTTATGAAAGTTCCTGTTGCTACCCTCCTCTCCACTTTGCGCCTCCACCATTACCCCCGCCCCCCCCACCATTATCCTCCCGAAAGCATGCATGACCTTCAACAAGCATACATAACATATACACAAATTACTATCGCTAATACACCATGAACTTTCCTGCTTGATAACCTTGTAAATGTTCGCTGACATACACTTGGAAAAATACGTGCATGCATACATTCATAAATACCTATCTACATACCCACATACATACATACATAGATATACATGAATAAATTTAGACATATATAAGAAGAAATAGGGAGATAGAGAGACATAGACATTCATACACAGACAGACAGACGCAAACAGGGACACACACACACACACACACACACACACACACACTCATAAACACGCAAGGTCTCCAGCAAATTAGCATCAACAACAACAACAACAACAAGGGCGGACTGTCATTATACACAAAACAAATGCATGTGAAAATAGATAATAATAGTAATAATAATAGTAATAATAATAATAATAATAATAATAATAATGACGGCAACACTTAAAGTAAAATCAAGGCTTCAGTAATGGGACAGCTCATTTGTGTTGCAATAAAAGCCATTGACTGTGACATCCGCTACTGTTTTCCTTTTTTATGTACGAGCGAGCGAGCGAGCGAGAGAGAGAGAGAGAGAGAGAGAGAGAGAGAGAGAGAGAGAGAGAGAGAGAGAGAGAGAGAGAGAGAGAGAGAGAGAGAGAGAGAATAGGCAAGATACAGACAGACAGACATCACTAAAAACACCTCATTCTTCCACTCATACAGATTCACGTTACACACACACACACACACACACACACACACACTTTCCACTTTTGAGCAGAGTTTCGCCTCAAAAGAGAGAACAAAACCCCACCAAAAGAAAGAGTCGAAAATCGCCCCAAAACGCAGAGATGCAGATCGAGAGAGCCGGAGGGAAAGTGGCGGGTAATTTGAGCTAAAAACTGAGGGCAATTATCACGGCCACGACACTGGATGACGGGAGAGAGTGTGAGAGGCGAGGGAGAGGGAGAGTAGTGGTGGTGGGAGGAAGAGAAGGGAGTGAGGAGATGGATATTGGGGAAGACGGGAGTGCGTGTGAGTGTGCATGGAGGGAGAGGGAGAAGAGTCGGAAGAAGGAAGGAAGCGAGAGAGGAAGGAATAGAAAACGGACTACAGGTGAATTTACGAGTATATTGGAGGAGATTGAAATAAGAAAGAGGTAGAGACAGATATAAGAGAAAGGGAAAGAGAGTGAGAGTGACTTCATGAGAGGGAGAGGGGAGTCAGAGAGAGAGAGAGAGGGATGCTGGTGGTTGAGGAAGGGAGAGAAGAGAGCGAGATGGATATTGAGGGAAAAGTGAGAGGGAGAAGGGTATTGAAAAGGCAAGGGAAAGACGAGTGGAAAGGAGGGGAGAGGGAGAGGAAGGAAGAGGGAATGGATTACGTGTGAGGGTATGCTGGGAAAGGATTGACATTAGGGAGAGGGAGGGAGAAAGGGAAGGAGAGAGAGGGGAAGGGAGAGAGAGAGAGAGAGAGAGGATAAAGAAATAAGGAAAAGGTGTAAAAAAAAATAAAAAAAAAAAAAAATAAAAGAGGAGCAGATTAGCGTAGATTTGATATAAAGGTGTAAGGAAGAGAGGAAAAGAGGAGGAGGAGAGCGTGGTGTGGACAAGAGTGGAAGAGGATGTGGATGAGGAAAATGAGAGAAGGAGAAAGCGGAGAAGGAGGAAAAAAAGGGATAGAGGAGGGAAGGAGAAGGAAGATGAGGAAGAGAGAGAAAATACGATATAAATGCAAAATAACAAAAAAAGAAAACTAAAAGAATGAAAATTAATAAAAGACAAAAAAAAAAAGCAAGGAAGATAAGAAGCTAAAAGGAAGAAGAGAGAAAGAGGAAGAAAGAATTGATTGAATGGAGCAGGTATGAGGAAGACAAGGTGGAGGAGGAAGGAGGAAGAGAGAAGGGAGGAGGAGGAAGAAGATGAGGGAGAGGAAGAGGATTGGAGAGTATTAAGGTGGAGGAGGAGGAAGGAGGAAGAGAGAAAGGAGGAGGAGGAAGAAGATGAGGGAGAGGAAGGATGAAAGAGTATGAAGGTGGAGGAGGAGGAAGGAGGAAGAGAGAAAGGAAGAGGAGGAAGAGAAGGGAGGAGGAGGAAGAAGATGAGGAAGAGAAAGTAGTAACAAACGAAGGCAGGAAGGCAAAACGAGGGAGCATAAAAGTTAAGTACAAAAAACGGAAGTAACAGTTAAGAGTAATAAGAAAATGATGATAATGTAATTTTTTAAGGTAGACTCAAGACTGTGAAACGTAACATCAGGTGGTGGTATTTTGCGGTGGAGGAGGAAGGAGAAGAGGAAGAAGAAGAAGAAGAGGAAAAGGAAGAGGAAGTGGAGGAAGAATACGATGATGATGATGATGATAAATTAAGAAGACAAAGAGAGAGAGAAGAATAAGAAACAAACAGCGATGAAGAAAAAGAAGAAAATTAACGAAGTAGAGAAAAAAATATCAAGAATGAAGAAACATATTAAAGAATGAAAGGAAGAAAGAGCGGAAGAAAAATAAGAAAAGGAAGAAAATATATGAAAAAAATGAGAAATGCAGATAAATAACAACAATAACAACAACAACAATTATCACAACTACTACTACTACTTCTACCAACAACAACAACAACAACAGGTAGCAAAAGATAGAGTACGCACACAGAGGAACTTCATCAGGAACAGTTACCAAAGCCATAAAGCCAATAAAACAGTTTCCCCCCCATAATAACACCCTCTCATTTTATCTTTCTCACGGCTGGGAACGCACACGCTTGCTCTACGGGCCGGTGCGGGGCGAGGCGGGAGGACGGAAGGAAGGGTTGAGGGGACCAGGTGGCTCAGATGATTACAGGTGGACAGTTAGATCACGAAAAAGACCTTACTTCCTTGTCTATTACCTCCCATTTTCTCTCTCTAGCTGACCACTGGGAACATACGGAGTGTAGATGTGATGGATTGATTGATGGAGAGACTTGAGAGAGAGAGAGGAAGATATAGAAAGAGAGAACTTACTTCCTTATCGATTATCTCCCATTTTCTTTCTCTAGCTGACCACTGGGAACATACGGAAAGTGGAGATGTGATGGATTGATTGATGGAGAGACTTGAGAGAGAGAGAGGAAGATATAGAAAGAGAGAGAACAACTTACTTCCTTATCAATTATCTCCCATTTTCTCTCTCTAGCTGACCACTGGGAACATACGGAAAGTGGAGATGTGATGGATTGATTGATGGAGAGACTGAGAAAGAGAGAGGAAGATATAGAAAGAGAGAGAACAACTTACTTCCTTATCAATTATCTCCCATTTTCTTTCTCTAGCTGACCACTGGGAACATACGGAGAGTGTAGATGTGATGGATTGATTGATGGAGAGAATTGAGAGAGAAGGAAAGATACAGAAAGAGATAAAAGAACTTATTTATCTATTACCTCCCATTTTCTCTCTCTAACTGACCACTGAGATCATACGGAAAGTGGAGATGTGAGGGATGGATTGATGGATAGAGACAGAGAAAGAGAGAGTGAGATAGAGAATGGTGGGGCGGAAAAGAACTTCAATACCTATCATCTTCCATTTTCTTTCTTTCTGACCACTGGGAACATACGGAAAGTGAAGATGTAAAAGATTGATAGAGAGATTGAGAGAGAGATAGAAGGAGAGGGGGATGGGCAAAGAGAGAGAGAGAGAGAGAGAGAGAATGGCGTAGGAGAGGAAACGGAAGTAACAGTTTTCAGTTGCAACACGATGAAGTAATTCTCGTAACAGGTTCAATTATCTCGTCCGTTGTTAAATCTTTCTAGCTGTCAACACAAATACGGTTAGGGAGAGAGAAATAGACAGATGGATAGACGGAGAAAGAGAGAGAAAGAGGAGGAGGTAACAACTTAACAATGGAGATTTCTAACGATTCATTTACATTTTCTTCTTTCGTCACTTCTCCTTTACGCTGTCTTCCTAAAATCGGGGGTTGACGCTATTTTTTTTTTTGGGGGGGGGGGGGCGACTTGGGGTCAGGCTCATCGAATCCCTTTTCTAACGTCACGCAGCGGAACTAAATCACTAAATAGGGTTCGAATCACCTTGTTCCGGATCGTTACTTCGAAGCTTGACTAACTTACAGCCACCGCACCCACTCTCGCCATTAGCCATTGTTGGAATCGTGCCCTTAACTCGAAAAGGAAAGTGTGTGTGTGTGTGTGTGTGTGTGTGTGTGTGTAGAGGGGAGGCTGGGGAAGGGAAGCGGAAGTGAGAGTTTAAAGATGTAAGATGATGATAGGGTGTGTGAGGGCTTTCGTAACCTTCCCTCCTACTGACGCACTGCACAGAAACATCACATAACAGGCTGGAGATGAAGGAAGGAGTGAAGGGAAGGAGGGATGCGGGGAACACAAATCGTAACCTTCCCTCCTACTGACGCACTGCACAGGAACATCACATAACAGCTTGGAGAAGAAGAAATGAGTGAAGAGAAGGAGGGATGCGGGGAACACAAATCGTAACCTTCCCTCCTACTGACGCACTGCACAGGAACATCACATAGCAGACTGGAGATGAAGGAAGGAGTGAAGGGAAGGAGGGATGCGGGGAACACAAATCGTAACCTTCCCTCCTACTGACGCACTGCAGAGAAACATCACATAACAGGCTGGAGATGAAGGAAGGAGTGAAGGGAAGGAAGGATGCGGGGAACAGAAATAAACACTGGAATCTGCAAAACTATGATTGATTATCGCTCTTAGTTTATTTATTTTTTCTCTGTAATTGATACAAGACAATAAATGCGCAAGATAAGATGGTTAGAGTGTGATGGTGAACAAAAGACAAGAGGAAGAATAAGAAACCAAAACGTCAAGAAAACAAGAAAAAAAATTGAGAAAGCCGAAAAAGAGGAAAAAGAAGGAAGAGGTCAAGAAGATTAAGAATAAAAAGAAGTCAAGAGGAGAGAGAAGCCAATAAGAAGTAATAAAGAATGGCAGCATCAGTGACAACAACAAGCAACAGCAACAACAACAAGCTCCTCCACATAGAAGAAAAAATGGGGTCAGGCTTACATGCAAACCGAGGAAAACAATGACGCTTCTATCACACACGACGAGGGGAGAAAGGGAAGAAAGAAAGGCGTTTACATAAGAGATTGCCACAGAGGAAGAAAAAAATAAACGGGGAGGAAGAGACTCCACCCACATCCACGCACCCAGACACCCACACCTACACCCACCCACTCAGACACACCTACAGCCACATCTACCCACCCAGACACATCCACATCCACTTAAAAAAAAAAAAAAAAAAAAAAGCCCGCTACTTACTGCTCCTAATAAAAACCTAATAAAACCTACACTTCCAACACCACCTTTGCACACACACACACACCTACACAAACTATCACTTACCTCTCTTTCCACCTCTCCTTTCTGCGTCTCCTTCATGTAGTATTTGAGGCGAAGGACAGAAGGGACGTGTTTGTCCAGATTCGTGTGGCGGTCTAGCGGAGGAAGCATCAAGTCCTGTCCTTTAGATGCGCTCCCTCCCTCTGCTCCTCTTCTTCTCTCTACCAGTTCGAATAAGGAGGCATCGAGGTCTCATTCGAATTAGAGGTTGTTCAGCTTAAATTGTTCCCGAGTAATAATCTGTTAAAGGAGAAAGGGAGAAGGTAGGGAAGGGGAAGGAAGGAGACATAGAGGAATAGAAACACTACCCTTCAAATGTGTGTGTGTGTGTGTGTGTGTGTGTGTGTGTGTGTGTCCAGCAATTGTCTTTCGGGTCGTCGACTTGTGTGTGCGGATGGATAATACAGGCCGTGGGCGGGGTGGGCGGGGAGGGCGGATGGGCGGGCGTGCCTTCACAGACACCCCCTACGTTGCCCACACCCCGACGCTTCCCTTACCGTCCACCACGCTAACTCTTCCCTCAACTTCCCATCCCGCCTTAACACCCATACCCCACTAACTTTACTCACGCACTGCAACGCCCTAGACCAGTTCACTACCTACCTCCCATACTCACTACCCCTAAATCTACCCACTCCAATAACCCACTCACTTAATCTTCCATGCCACCCCACACATACCCATACCCATAGCTGTTTCCTTTACTGTTAAAAAAGTATATAAAAAAGAGGTAATTGGATAATGGTGAAGGAACAGTAGGGGGGGGGGGGGGGAAGATAGTAGAAGTATAGTTGTATGGTGAAGCATGTTACCCCCTCGAGAGTTCACGTACCTTCCCAGTTCTCGCCATGTACAACGCCCTTACGTCTTTTTTCAGTATGCCTCACCCCTCCTCCACCCTCCTCCTGCCTAGTGTCTGCCATCTCATCTCCTCTGTCTCCCGCCCACGACTCGCCCCCCACAAAGCCGATGACCCCCTGCGAGGTTATGAATGCGTTACGACATCTGAATAACAAACAGCGTGCGCGGAAATGTGTTGGATTTTTTTTGAAGGGTATTTGTCCTTTTTGTCCTTTGCTCAGTTTAGGAGAAGCGAGAAGCGTGAACTTTTATTTCTATTCAAGGTCATATGTTCATTTTGCGATCAGTTCCGATAATATTAGCATGCCGGATCCACTTCCCCACGCGCGGTTAATTAACGGCTACCTCCAACATACTAATTTCCTGTCCTTATTAGTATTCCGCGACTGTGCCTGGACGAGAAATATATAAATGAAGTATGTGGTCTTTAATGAAGGCAAAAAAATAGGTTACAGGTGTCGTTTTTTATTCTTTTTGTTGGTAATAGGTGACAGCTCTTAAACTTGGGAACTATAACTCAAATACAATTAACCTTTTCCTTATCCCTTTCCTCCTCTCCTCTCTCTCTTCCTTTACAATACTAAGATAAAGGAGTATTGTGATTATTACCTTACAGCCTCTCACGGGGGTAAACAAAAACAAGAAAGGTATGTAGTTAGCTATGACAGTAATTATGAAAATGGCGATGAAAATGATGTTGATGAAAATGTTGACGATAATGACGTTTCTTCCCCAGATGCTGTGACGGGCCTCGGACACCAATTCACCCACGCACCCACGCGCTCACCCACCCCCCTAGCCACCAACATGCCCCGTCGTTCCACCCAAACCCTCCCTCCGTCACCACAACGACCACCACTTCCACCGCCATTATTACTTCTGCTGTTATTAGGGCTTCTGACGGTGGCACAGGTAAGAGCATTGTTATAATCTTACCTGTCAAATTAACCGTGACAGGAATTATGGTGATGGACAGGTGAGGGGAGGAGGGCGTACAGGTGCATGATATGGGTAATGGAATGGATGTGATGAACGAGACTTGGGTGGTGTGTCCGGGTTAGTGTTGTCAATCGTAGGTGGAGGGAGAAGTGGATCCAGTCTAGTTCAGTCAATCCATATAGGAGGGGTGCTTACGGACTTTGTAGGTGGTGAGTTCAGTATACTTCAGTTAGTGGTACGGGCAGGTGGTACATTCAGTGGAGGCAAGTGGTACATTCAGACTAGGCAGATGGTACTTTAGTCACGGCAAATGGTACCAGTGTTTGTTATTTATATTCTATCCCTTGTCTTTTTTTTATGCATTTTTTCTATCATGAACTACAAGAGATTTACATAGATTTACATAGATATTTAGACTATACGAGAGAGAGAGAGAGAGAAAGCTATCTCACTCCTTTGTTCGTATGTTCTATAAATTAATTCCTCTTTTTTTTGTTTTTTATATAAATTTCCTCCCTCTCTCAGTCTCTTGCTTCCCTCCCTCCCCCCCCCATGCATTATTTTCTTTTATCTTTCATCTCTATCTCTCTCTCTCTCTCTCTCTCTCTCTCTCTCTCTCTCTCTCTCTCTCTTCGTTTCCTTCAATTCCTTCTCTTTAGTTTTTTTTCAGTTTCCTTTCCTTCTAAATCCTTCCCTCCATTCCATTCTTCCCTTCAGTCCTACTTCTCTTCCTCCCACTTTTCCTTTCCTTTCCACTTCTTCCCTACATCCCATTCCTCTCTATTTTCTCTTCAATTTCCTTTCGTTTCCACTCTTTTCCTTCATCTTATTCTTTTCTTCAGTTCCTCTTTTCCCTACCCTTTTCCTTTCCTTTCCCATTCCTTCCTTACCTCCAACATCTTCCCTCTCTCCATATCGCCCTTCGCTTTATCATTTTTCTCTTCCGTCCCACTCCCACAATCTTCCATAATCCCCCATTTCAATTCCTCATCTTTTCATCTCGCTCTTTTTTCCTCCCCACTTCATTCCTACACCCTAAGCCTTCCTTCTATTTTCCCTTTCCTTTCTCTTCCCTCCCCCTCCTTTCCGTCCATTCTATTCTATTTCTTCAATCTCTCTCCTCTTCCTTCCTATTCCATCCCTACGTCTATTACCTTCCCTCCCTCACTCACTACGTTCCTTCCCTTCATCTTTCCTCTCTTTTCTCCCTTCCCACACTCTTCTCTTTGTTTCTCTGCTCTTCTTTGTCTCAACTAAAGAAGAGATTTTCGAGTTTCATCACAACGGTTCGCTTTCTCTTCCTCTTTTTCTCTCTTTCGATTATTTTTACTCTTATTTTCCTTTTCTTTCTTTGTTTGGCTTTTTTCTTTCTTTCTGTCTTCTTCCTGTCTGGGTGTGTGAGGGGAGGGAAAGGAGGAGTGGTAGGGGAGGGGGAGGGGGAGGGAGAGGGGGAGGGGGAGGGGGAGTGTGTGTGTGTGTGTTCAATCTGTCTGTTTGTCTGTCTATCCATAATCTATCTACTCTAATGATCTTATCTATCTAATCTAATAACTGTCTATCTTTAATTCTGCCTATCTATCCTTAATCCTTTATCAATTCTCTCTCTCTCTCTCTCTCTCTCTCTCTCTCTCTCTCTCTCTCTCTCTCTCTCTCTCTCTCTCTCCAACGACGTGGATGTTGGACTCAATAACCGCATTAGTAAATTTGCAGACGACACAAAGATTGGTAACTCGGTTCTCACTGACGAAGACAGGCAAAGCCTCCAAGAGGATTTGCACAAAATTTCAGCTTGGTCGGATAGATGGGAGATGCCCTTTAACGTAGACAAGTGCCAGGTCCTTCAAGTTGGAACGAGGAATAAGAAGTTCGAATACGAAATGCGCGGCGTTAAACTCAAAAGCGTTCAATGCGTCAAAGACTTGGGGGTCAAAATCGCGTCAAACCTCAAATTCTCACAGCAATGCATCGATGCAGCAAATAAAGCGAACAGAATGTTGGGCTTCATTAAAAGAAACTTTGTATTCAAGAATAAAGATGTAATACTCCCGCTCTACAACAGTTTAGTCAGACCCCACTTGGAATATGCGGTACAGTTTTGGTCCCCCCACCATGCAAAGGATATTGCTAAATTAGAAGGTGTTCAGCGTCGGGCAACGAAAATGATCCCTTCCTTGCGCAACAAATCCTATGAAGAAAGGCTTTCTACCCTTAACATGTTCTCTCTTGAGAAACGTCGCCTCCGAGGAAAACTGATCGAATGTTTTAAAATACTTAATGGTTTCACGAATGTAGACAGATCAACATTGTTTATGATCGATGACAGTCTGCGCACGAGGAACAATGGCGTAAAACTCAGATGTAGACAAGTAAATTCAGACTGCACAAATTTTTCTTCACCAACGTTGTAGTGCGAGAATGGAATAAGCTTCCACCATCAGTGGTCCAGTGTAACACGATTGACTCCTTCAAAATAAGCTCGACCGTCACTTCCTTCAACTTAATATCAACTAGAGTAGAAGTGCAACGTTTTGGAGTCTTCTGATTAATGTAAAATCACTTAGGTTTAAGGACAGACCACCAAGTCTGGACCATGGGGTCTGTGTGGTCTGATTTTCTATGTAAATCTATGTAAATCTCTCTCTCTCTCTCTCTCTCTCTCTCTCTCTCTCTCTCTCTCTCTCTCTCTCTCTCTCTCTCTCTCTCTCTCTCCTCTCTCTCTCTCTCTCCCAACACAATGAACATCCGGACACACCTTTACCTCTTCTTAATGAGGCGCCCTCGGTAATTCTCTCCACAATTATCTCTCCTTCTCTCCCTCCTTCCTCCATCTCTCCTCCAATGTTCCTTCTATCACGTCTTTTACATCATTTTAGTCTCCCTCTTTGTCTCTCTAGCTATCTGTCTATCAGTCTATATATTTGTCTGTCTATTCGTCTATCTACCTATGTATCTGTCTATCTCTATCTATCTATTTTTTCTTATTTCACTTCTCGCCTCTACTTCTTTATCCTTATCTCTTTCCTTATCTTCATCTCTTCGTTTTATTGTTTCCTCCACTTAGCATCATATTTTACCCTCCTCCTGCCTCTCTGCTTCTCTTCTCTCCTCTCTTTGTCTCCACCCTCTCCTCCACTTACCTCCTTTGCTCCCTCATCTCTCCATCTCTATAGCTCTTTTACCTCCCTCTTACCTCCACCTTTGTTTCGATATCTTCATTTTGTTTAGTTCTTATTGCTAATTTTCCTTTATTTTTCCTTCCTTCTTTGCTTCTCTCTTTCTTGATGTGAACTCCCTCCCTCTCTTCCTCTCCTGTACTAAAAGCTTTCTTCTTCTTCTTCTTCTTCTCTCTCTCTCTCTCTAAATCTCTCTCTACATCTAAAACTCACTCGCTTTATTCGTATTTCTCTTTTAACATTCTTCTTCCTTTCTTTCAACATATTTTTTCCCTATTTTTCTGTTTTCTATTTTTCCTCTAATTACTGTCCTGTTCCATCCCTTTGTCTATTTACCAAACAAACATTTCCTTTTCCTTTCATCTCTCTCTCTCTCTCTCTCTCTCTCTCTCTCTCTCTCTCTCTCTCTCTCTCTCTCTCTCTCTCTCTCTCTCTCTCTCTCTCTCTCTCTCTCTCTCTCTCTCTCTCTCTCTCTCTCTCTCTCTCTCTCTCTCTCTCTCTCTCTCTCTCTCTCTCTCTCTCTCTCTCTCTCTCTCGCTAGCCGGAAGAGTCCCGTTCCTGCCCGGCTTGATAAAAGGGCGTGGCAGTGTTTTTTTTTTTGTGTTTGTTTGTTTGTATGTTCGTCATGTTTGTTGTTGTCAGGCAATAATGTAAAGTGTGTGTGTGTGTGTGTGTGTGTGTGTGTGTGTGTGTGTGTGTGTGTGTGTGTGTGTGTGTGTATACATAGATAACAAAAACTCTCTCTCTCTCTCTCTCTCTCTCTCTCTCTCTCTCTCTCTCTCTCTCTCTCTCTCTCTCTCTCTCTCTCTCTCTCTCTCTCTCTCTCTCTCTCTCTCTCTCTCTCTCTCTCTCTCTCTCTCTCTCTCTCAAGGAAAGACGGAATTAATAACGAATGACTATGAATGAATGAATGAATGAATGAAGGAATAAAAGATAATAAGATCAAAAGGAAAAGGGGAAGAAGAATAAGACAAGAAAAATAATAACGAAAGGAAAACCAAGAAAGTAAGAAATTGAAAAATGACCTTTCACGCTTCTTCATACCCCACGCTCTCTCTCTCTCTCTCTCTCTCTCTCTCTCTCTCTCTCTCTCTCTCTCTCTCTCTCTCTCTCTCTCTCTCTCTCTCTCTCTCTCTCTCTCTCTCTCTCTCTCTCTCTCTCTCTCTCTCTCTCTCTCTCTCTCTCTCTCTCTCTCTCTCTCTCTCTCTCTCTCTCTCTCTCTCTCTCTCTCTCTCTCTCTCTTCTTTCCTCTTCTCTCTTCCTCTCCTCTCTTCCTCTCCTCTCTCTCTCTCTCCCTTCTCTTCTCTTCCTCGTCCTTAATTTTTTTTCTATTCTGTCTCACTTCCCTTTTTACTAGTCGCCTTTTTCATCTTTTTTTTTATCTTTTATGTCCGATTTTTTTTAACCTTTCATTCCGTTTCTCTTTCCTCTTTCTCTCCCTCTTTTCTGTTTGTTCGAGTTATCTTCTAATTCCTTTGCTTGTTCACTTTCCCTTCTGTGTCTCTGCTCTTTTTTCTCCAGTCGCCTTTTTCATATTTTTTTCCCTTTTTTGTTTGACTTATCTCCTATTTCCTTCTTAATTTTATTCTTCTTGTCTCTCTCTTTCCTTTCTCTATTCACCTCTTGCCTCCTTTTTTCGTGTTCTTTCGTCTTCCCTTCTACTTCCTTTCTTTCGCTTTCTTTACACATATCAATCTATTTTTATCCCTGCTTTCCCTTTCCTCCCCAACCCTTCTCTCTCCCTCTACTTCTAATCAATCAATCTCCCCTTTGGTTTTTCCTTTTCTCCCTCCCTCCTTTTTCTTCCTCTCCATCCATTATCTCCTTTCGCTTCGCCCTTTCTCTTCTTTTTCTCCCTCCAGTCTCCAAGCATCCCAACTCTCTCTCTCTCTCTCTCTCTCTCTCTCTCTCTCTCTCTCTCTCTCTCTCTCTCTCTCTCATCCATGGAGAGAAATCTGGTTTAACGCTAAAATTAAGTATCTAGAACAAAAGAGGGAGAAAGGGAAGCAGAGGAGGAGGAAAGGAGGAAGGAAGCAAAGGGAGGGAAGGAGGGAGGGAAGAGAAGTTTGCACGCCGTGTCGAAACTCACTGGAAGAAGAAGACGAAGAAAAAAAAGACGGTCTGAAAGCGTGTCTATAAAAAAGTACATAAGAAAAAAACATCATCAGTATCATCAGCCCTTTCTAAATACGTAGTTCACTGTAGGGCCAAAAACCTTCTTACTGTTCTCCACCTCGCTTGCTAACATGCCGCATCCTGATCTGGTAAACGTTTTATCTTTATTTCTCTACCTGGTCCTCTGTTTGCCCAGACTTTAAGGGTCGTTTTACAAGACATATTGCCGCCCAAGAACACATATTTGACAAAGCTTTCGTAGGAGTTGTGGGCATTTCCAGGGGTAGTTTTATGACCCTGATGGTAGTGTGAGTCTTCTTCTGTACCATGAACCTGAAGAAACACATATTTGACAACGCTTTCGTAGGAGTTGTGGGCATTTCCAAGGGTAGTTTTATGACCCTGATGGTAGCGCGAGTCTTCTTCTGTACCATGAACCTGAAGAAACACTCATTAGAACACAACTAATCCCCTCTTTGACCTTTAGAAATAGGTGATGTGAGAAGCGAATGTCTTATTGTACCAATCTAAGAATTATTATCAGATAGCCTCCCTGGTATTTTGGTTCTTCACGTGTTGCTTGTTCTATGCATTATATGACCTGCCCAAGTTGATTTGTAGCTCATAATCGTCGTTAGAATATCCTCAACTTTTGTCTCGCTAATCCACGACGCTCCCTTCCTGGTGCTCCTTGTTATAACCAGCATTACCTTCCCAATTCCCTTTGTGCGCTTTCAGAAAACCACAATGGAGTAAAAAAAAAAGTTAATTGCGTAAAACAGTGTAGAATGAGAGAAAGCGAGTCCATAGGGTTGAGTGAATACAGTAAAACACACCAAAAAAATTAATATATGGGATTGTAACTCGTAAATAGTGAAAATATGAGAGAGAGAGAGAGAGAGAGAGAGAGAGAGAGAGAGAGAGAGAGAGAGAGAGAGAGAGAGAGAGAGAGAGAGAGAGAGAGAGAGAGAGAGAGAGAGAGAGAGAGAGAGAGAGAACAATAATAATAATAACAATAATAATAATAATAATAATAATAATAATAATAATAATAATAGTAATAATAATAATAATAATAATAATAATAATAATAATAATAATAATAATAATAATAATAATAATAATGATAACGCTAACAAAGGAATCAACAGGTGTAATAACCCATGTAATAATAATATATGTACAAAAAAAAAACATGTTCCAGGTGACAGCACTTTCCATTAAACACAATACCACTTACGCAACATTTATCCTCACCAGACAGCCACTTTGAACCTGCTAACGGCATCATAACTCTCTCTCTCTCTCTCTCTCTCTCTCTCTCTCTCTCTCTCTCTCTCTCTCTCTCTCTCTCTCTCTCTCTCTCTCTCTCTCTCTCTCTCTCTCTCTCTCTCTCTCTCTCTCTCTCTCAGGTGGCGGCGACGGAGGGGCTGACGGAGGAGGAGCTGCGTCTGGTCTTCAAGGGGAGAGACACAGGTAAGATGAAGCAGGTGAACAGGTAAGGAAAGATATATAAGAGAGGGATTTATGTGGCGAGCGACAGGCAAGGAAGAAGAAAGGAGCAAGAGATATGTTGTATAATATTGGTGTCATTCTTACTTAAAGGATATCGATTTCAGGCACCAGTACAGAGAAGGAAGGCCAAAAATGATCCAAGGGCTTAAAAACTTACTGTACAGACTAAAGAAGGTTGATTTGCACTCTCTGGAAAAGTCTGCGAGTTGATTTAATTGAGGTGTTTCAATTAGTTAAGAATATAAGAAAGGCGAGTTAGATAAAGTACTTGTAATTAAAAGACAGTTAGGGCACGTATCAATGGACATATGGTAGAGGTATATAAAATTCTCCTCTACTCCCGAAATTGACCTCTCTTGGCCACTCTTCTAAACTCTTTTTTTTTTTATAGGGCCAGTGATTAGCGGTCTTTCTTTTTCTCACTATTATTATTTTTTTTGCCTTTGATCTGCTTCCTTTACTGTAAAAAAAAAGCTTCAAGAAATATGGATAAAATCAAGATCACGGATTGGATTATGGATGAGTGGAAGATATTAAGTAGATGGTCATTTGGCTGTTGCGGACACGGCTGAAAAAATACATTGAAATTAAAGTTATGGATGGGAAGCTATCATGAGTAGACCGTCTGACCTATTGTACTCTGATATCCTTGTGTGCACCTCAGTGTGAAGAAAAAATGAAACAGTTAAGAATATAAGGTCAAGGAGACACACAGATAAAGGAAGAGACAGGAGGAGACAATGAAAGCGGGGAAAGAGAAAAAGTTACATAGAGAAAAAGGGAAGACAAAAGAGAACAGAGAAAAGGAAAAAGAAGGAAAAAAAGGGAAAACGAAGGACACGCACACACAAAACAACAACATCAATAACAATAACAATTAACACTAAATCCATCACAGCAACACTCCGCAACACAACGCACAAACACCTGTTATTCATTCCGCTACACACACACACACACACACACACACACACACACACACACACACACACAGCTGGGATACGGGCGCGTCCTTTAGCAAAAAAAAAAAAAAAAAAAACGTACATGAAAGTGATATATGGACGTATTTACACTCTACCTCCCTCACACACACACACACACACACACACACACACACACACACACACACACTTTTTCCCACCTCCACTCTCACCTTTTTCTTCTCGTTCTCCTTTTCATAACCTCTTCCCATTTTCCTTTCCGTAACCCTTTCCCGTTTTCCTTTCCAGTGCCCACCTATAGCTTAGTTGAGCCTCAGGTGGCGTGGGGTGGGCGGGATAGGCGGGAGGCAGGCGTGGGTGTGAGCAAAAGAGACACCAGGGACACCAGAGACACCCACGCCCATGCCCACACCACCTCAGGGCAAGGAGACACGCCCACCCTCACTTTGGATGCATTGGGGAGAACGTTTAATTTTAGGTAAGTATTTAGGGTTTGGTCTGTTTTGCTTGTGTCGTAAAAGACAGAAAGAAAAAAATAATGTGACTATTCCATCTTCACACACAAAAATGATCACAAGTAATTAATCAAACACAAAAATCACTTCACCAGTTATAGATAAGAATATTTATGTCTCAGTCTATTTTCTAATGTTCTAAAAGAAAGAAAAAAATAGATATGACGATTCACTACACACACACACACAAAAAGTAATTAATCAAAACAAAACAATACAAAAACAGCTCAGTAATCTTTCTTTCCCTTCTCTCTTTTTCTTTTCTTCTTCTTTTTTTCTCTTCTTTCCATTCTCTCTCGTTCTTTGGTCAGACTCAAGCCCAACAATGATCTCCTGTCGCCTCACTTCGCCTTCCTGGGTCGCCGCGGGGCCGAGGTGGAGGTGAAGGGCGTGAGTGGTACCGATCTCTCCTGCTACTACCAAGGCGTGGAGCAGACGGAGGAGGCGGAGGCAAAGAAGGCGGAGGAAGGAAAAGCCAATACCATCACCAACACCACCACCTCTACAGCCGCTACTACTACGATCGCCGTGGAATTGTGCGGTCGAGTGGTGAGTTTGTTTATTGAGTTATTAAATTTTAATCATCATCATTATCCATTACTATTTTTTTTATATATGCTACTGGGTAAAGGTCTTCCCAACATCTACTTTCTCTTCCTTCCTCACCTTCCCTTCCTACGCAAACACTCCATCTCCATCTTTTATATGTTTATCTCTTCCTTTAATACCCTGCTCCCCTCCTTTCCACATACAAAAAGTAGATAGCAATTTTGACCATTCTTCTAAACTCATTTATGGGCCAGTAATTAGCGAGCTGTTTTCTGATTTCATCCTTTTTTTTCCCCTTGAGCTTGTTCCTTCACTATATATACATATAAAAATAGAACGCCTCACACTTTCCACAATCTATGACCTGTAGCCGCCAAATACTTACGTCCTCCTTCATCTCATTCATCAATAACATGCATTTTCCTCCCTATATCTCCTTTCTTTATGCTCCCGCTTTCACGCACAAGGAACCATATAGCACCAGAATAAAAATCCTCCTACCAGTCCCTTTCCACACTCTCCTTTACCTGAGTCACCGCCGAACACGCCTCGTTTTCTCTGCCGGAGCACAGCGCGGCGTTATCAGGGGACCCTCGCAGGAGTATGTGATCGAGCCCCTGCCCGCCGAAGTCACCCATGCCAGGCGTCGACGGAGCCCCCGCAGCGCCACCTCGCCCCACCTTGACCCCCCGACGCACATCATCTACGCCAGGGACACGGCCACGGAGACAGCGGGAGAGTATTGTGAGTTATTCTAGTGTTCTTGACTCAGGGCTTTGAAAGAGTATACGAGTGTGAGTTTAGTGTGTGTGTGTGTGTGTGTGTGTGTGTTTTACGGTGAAGAAAAGAGTCCAAAGATTGAATAAAAGAATCCGGTAGAGTAAGAAAGGAAGGAAGTGAGAGCTTGAGAGACGGCCGTGAAATGGAAAGGTCTTCGAAGGGTGTCAGTGTGTTCTGGAGGGGAAACAAACGAGGTATGAATGGACGTCAACAATGTAAGGAGAGACAATGTGAGGCGGTAGTGCTACATGGGGTGGCACTAAAAATGAAATAGAAAGGTCTTTGAAGCGTCTTTAAGCGGGAGGAAGGAAAACAAAAAACAGGAATACGCAATGAGGAACAATGAAAGGCGGTGCTGGGTAGGATGAATGGCAGGAACGGTATTAAGGTGAAGGTTCGTGTGAGTGGGCGTGCGTGACAGTCTTCTGAAAGCGTACCGTAAGTAGGTAACTATCATAATGTCCGCCTGAGTCATTCTTGTTTCGTAACGCACACAAAAACACAACAATTAAGAGTGATAAGAAAAAGATGAGACATTGCCCAATATTTTGTGAGTTACGGCACCGACTGAAACATGGCACTATGATTATAAGGTATGTGTAGGTTGATACAGGTAAAAGTGAGAAGATAAAAAGGAGACATTTAAAACATCCTAGGAGACAAGGTAGTGATTGAAACAGTGCATTAAAATTTTAAGGTATAAGTAGGATAATAAAGGTGAAAGAAATATTAGCAAGACACTTCAAATATCTATGTACTAAGACCGTAACCAAAGGAGAGGAGAAAAGCATCAACAGGAGGAGGAGGAAGAGGAGAAGGAGGAGGAGGAACAACAACAATAACAAAAACAATAACAAGAAAAAAACGAACAATGAACCACACTAAGGAACCACACATGACTCTCCCGCTCTCTAGCACAACACGCAGACGACGGCGAAGGAAGAAAAACAAAAGCCCAAAGTCTCAAACCTTCGGGGCTTACACACCCACATTCGAGAAGTTTTTCGTAGAGGCTGTGTTAGTATTTCCATGGGTAGCTTTATGAGCCTAGTGATAGTTTGACAAGACCTCTGCACTATGAACATGAAAAACACTCATTAGAACCAGACTAATCTCCTTTGTAGCCTTTTGAAATGTATGTTAAGAGAGCCGAAAGCGTCTACGAATACGAGCCAATTAGAAGCAAGGAAGAAATACAAAGAACCACACTCGTAACCACAAATCTTTCTCTTTCTTTCCCTCTACAGTACGGAGGTCACGGCGTTCATTTGTGGACATGGGCGGGGCGCGGGCGGCGATGGGGGAGCGGACGGGCCTGCGCTCCTACTACGACAGCTACGAGCACGTGGTGGACTCGCATCTGAGGTCTGAGTGGGACGACGGATACCCGGGCAGGAGGTACGGCGGGTGTGAGGCTGGCGGGGTCGCAGAAGGAGGAGGAATAGGAGGGATGGCGAAGGGGTGATGGGAGGGAGGGTGGATGAAAGAGACAGAGATGGAAAGGTTGGAGAGGTTATTGGAGGAAGAGACAGAATGATGAAAGAGACAGAGGAATGATAGGGATGGAGGGACGGTGGAAGGGGGCAGAGAGGGAGGGAGAAAGAAGGATGAAAGAGAGACAGAGATGGAAGTAAAGTAAATATGGTGGAAGGGTAATGGGAGGGAAAGAAAGACAGAAAGATAAAAGAGACAGAGGGATGGAAAGGAAAAGAGGAAAGGAAAAATGAAAGGAAGGCAAAACTAGGTAGAGAAGGAAGGGATAGATAAATGAGTAGGACATGGGAGAGAAGGATAAAAGGAGACTGAAGGAGGGAGGGGGCTAACATACTGCCAAAAATCCTCACACTGGCAGAAAAAATACCAAAAGATGCCCTTACATAACACCACCTCCATACACACGGCTTCCTATACTACCCAACAGGGAAGAGACGGTGTCGCAAGGGATCGGGAGCGGGAATGAGCAGGGGAAGGACCTGTACATCGAGACGTCCGTGTTCGTGGACCGTGACCTTTACCGACACATGCTGGACAACTTCCCCGACGACACCGAGGAGCAGGTGCTGAGGGTCGTCCTGGCCATGGTGAACGCGGTGAGTGCTGAGTGGGGACGAGGGGTGTTGGAAGGGGTTAGCAGGGTGAGTAATGAGTGATGCAGAGTTTGGAAAAGAATTAGAGTGCTGATTGAAGGCAGTGAGTTCTTGTGAGAGTGCTGAGTGGTTGATGAGTAGAGATAAGAAGTGCTGGAAGGGTCGGAAGGGTGAAGAGTGAATGTTACAGGGATTGATGGGGATGAGATTGTTGAGTGTGTGATAAGGGTAGCATGGGGAAGGATAAAGGGGTTCAATGAGTGATGAAGTGCTAGGAAAGGTGAATGGGTGTTGGAAGGCGCTAACTAGGTGCTGGAAATTGCAAAGAGCGGGCTTAAGAGGTGTTAGATAGGTGTTCACATGCAGTTGATGGGGTAATAGACTTGACGGGAAGGGTGGAGAAGGTATTGCAAGAGATAAATTAGTCTTGGGAGAGTATGAAAGCGGATTGTAATATGGCTTCATTATCTCAAGGCACATACTTTCTCCTTCGATTCCCACATACATAACTTTCTCCTTCATGTTACAACTCATTCACTCCTCCTTTCTTCCTTCCTTCCTTTCCAGCCCTCAGGTTCAGCTCCAATACATTCGGCTTCAGTATCTCAAAGCACGCAATTCTTTCTTCGATTTCCACAGATATAGCTCCTTTTCTCCTTCATTCCTTCATGTTACAATTCATTCACTCCTCCTTTCCTTCCTTCCCATCCCTCAGGTTCAGCTCTTATACATACGGCTTCAGTATCTCAAAGCACGCAATTCTTTCTTCGATTTCCACAGATATAGCTCCTTTTCTCCTTCATTCCTTCATGTTACAATTCATTCACTCCTCCTTTCCTTCCTTCCTTCCTTTCCAGCCCTCAGGTTCAGCTCCTATACATACGGCTTCAGTATCTCAAAGCACGCAATTCTTTCTTCGATTTCCACAGATATAGCTCCTTTTCTCCTTCATTCCTTCATGTTACAATTCATTCACTCCTCCTTTCTTCCTTCCTTCCTTTCCAGCCCTCAGGTTCAGCTCCTATACATACGGCTTCAGTATCTCAAAGCACGCAATTCTTTCTTCGATTTCCACAGATATAGCTCCTTTTCTCCTTCATTCCTTCATGTTACAATTCATTCACTCCTCCTTTCTTCCTTCCTTCCTTTCCAGCCCTCAGGTTCAGCTCCAATACATACGGCGTCAGTATCTCAAAGCACCAATTTCTTCGATTTCCACAGATATAGCTCCTTTTCTCCTTCATTCCTTCATGTTACAATTCATTCACTCCTCCTTTCTTCCTTCCTTCCTTTCCAGCCCTCAGGTTCAGCTCCAATACATACGGCTTCAGTATCTCAAAGCACGCAATTCTTTCTTCGATTTCCACAGATATAGCTCCTTTTCTCCTTCATTCCTTCATGTTACAATTCATTCACTCCTCCTTTCCTTCCTTCCTTCCTTTCCAGCCCTCAGGTTCAGCTCCAATACATACGGCTTCAGTATCTCAAAGCACACAATTCTTTCTTCGATTTCCACAGATATAGCTCCTTTTCTCCTTCATTCCTTCATGTTACAATTCATTCACTCCTCCTTTCCTTCCTTCCATCGCTAAGGTCCAGCTCCTCTACAACGACAACTCTCTGGGCCACAGTGTCAAGTTCGTGCTCAAGCGCCTGGAGATCCTGTACACGGACCCGCCCGGCCTCACGCGGCCCTACGACATCGACCACTTCCTCACCAACTTCTGTGCGTGGCAGCGAGGCGAGAACCCGGAGACGGACGGCGACGCGCTGCACTGGGACCACGCCCTCATCCTGACGGGGCTGGATGTGTTTACCGTCACCTCCACCGGGAAGGTCAACGCGCAGGTGGTGGGTGAGTGAAGGTGGTAGTGGGTGATGATGGTGATGACTGGACGATGGTGAGTGAGTGTAGATGGTGAGGGTGATGCTGGATAATGGTGAGTGAGTGAGTGAGTGAGTGAGTGAGTACTGGATAACGGTAAATGAGTGGTCGTGGTGAGTGGTAGTGGTGATGATGGTGATTAACTGACTGGTAGGGAAGTGACTGACTGACTGACTGACTGACTGACTGGTGCTTTGCTGGGTAAGAGTTGAAAGACGTGTGTGTGTGTGTGTGTGTGTGTGTGTGTGTGTGTGTGTGTGTGTGTGTGTGTATATGTGAGTGGTGAGGCTTACCTGTCTACCACCTGTATACCTTTCCTCTCTATCTCCAATCCTTCATCTTCCTTTCCTCTATCCTCCCTTTCTCTCCACACCTCACACCTTCTCTCTCTCTGCAACCTCTTCCACCCTCCCAGCCTTACCTCACCTGCCTCTCTCCCTCCCTCCCGCCCCCAGGCCTAGCTCCCGTGGCTGGCATGTGCACGCGCTCCAGCTCCTGCACCGTGAACGAGGGGCGCCACTTCGAATCCGTCTACGTCATGGCGCACGAAATAGGGCATAAGTAAGTAGTGAAGAGAGATAGAGAAATAAACAAAACATAAATCAACCGCCTTGTCCTCAACCATTCAACCACCAATCATGTTCCCTCTCATACCTCTCCTGTGTCACCCCCTTTCACTTTATCCCCTCTGTCACCCTTTCTCTTACTCCTTTCCTACTCTTCTCTCCCCTCAGCCTCCTTAAACACTCCCTTCTGCTTCCCCACCCACTTCCCCATTCTTACCCATCTCCTCACCCTCTCATTCCTTACTCCCCTCACCACCTCCCTACTTCAGCCTACTAAACACTCCCTTCTTCTTCCCAACTCACTCATTCATCTTCCCCCCCCCTCCCCTCAGCCTGGGTATGCGGCACGATGGACTGCAGGCGGGCAACAACTGTGACCCGGGTAGGTACATCATGTCCCCCACGCTGGGCTCGGGCAAGATCACCTGGTCATCCTGCTCCCGACGCTACCTGGACGCTTTCCTCAGGTGGGTTGTTGGTCGACAGGTGTGAAGGTTGGTTTGGGGTTGGTTGGATATGGGTTGTTTGTGGGGTTGTTTGTGGGTTGTGGGGTTGAGTATGTGTGTGTGTGTGGGGGGGGGGGGGATATAGTAACGGTTAAGAAGACTAATATAGGACTGAAAATAAGAAAAATATATCTGTAAAACGAATCCCATATACGTTAGAAAATACACGAGTACATACATATAGAGACAGACAGACAGACAGACATAAATTACCTCTCTCTCTCTCTCTCTCTCTCTCTCTCTCTCTCTCTCTCTCTCTCTCTCTCTCTCTCTCTCTCTCTCTCTCTCTCTCTCTCTGCGGTAATCACACAGCTAATCACGTGACCCAGTCTGTAAGCACCAATTCCTTTGTTACCTGAATGAAGCCAATCAAAAATGTGTTTACGTTTAACTGTAAATGTTACCGAGAGTTATGTTCATAGTGACCACACACGTACGCACACAATGGTGACCTGACACACACACACACACACATAATTGGGGAAAAAAGAGCAACCTATCCTGTTCTGCTGTACCCACGTTTTTCAATTATTTTCGCGCATGTATCCGAATTATTACTGGTTGGTGGTTCAATAGTGTTAGTAAAAACAAAAAAAAAAAAAAAAAAACATTCCCACCACTACAACCACCACCATCACTACCACCACCAACATCAACAACAACAGGAGCAAAATTTTTCTTCACTTTCTGTACCTTTCCTTGCTTTCCCACCCCTTTATTTCCTCTTCCTTGTCTGCTGTCTGCTTCTTCACCCCTGTTTCTTTTCCTCTTCCTCTTCCTATCTCTACCCATCTCTTACCTCACAAAACTACCTACCCTTCCTTACTCCTCTCTTCCTCACCTGTCTTCTGCTATACCTTACCTCTCTTTTTCTTCTTCTTCTTCTTCCCATCTCCAAACTTTTCTTGCTTACCTTCTTCCTGTCCTACCCTTCCTTACTCTTCCCCTTTCCTATACCTGCTTTCTGCCACCTTACCTCTCTTCTTTTTCTTCTTCTTCCCATCTCCAAACTTTTCTTGCTTACCTTCTTCCTGTTCTACCCTTCCTTACTCTTCCCCTTTCCTATACCTGCCTTCTGCCACCTTACCTCTTCTTTTTCTTCCTCTTCCCATATCCAAACTTTTCTTGCTTACCTTCTTCCTGTCCTACCCTTCCTTACTCTTCCCCTTTCCTATATCTGCCTTCTGCAATACCTTACCTCTCTTCTTCTTCTTCCTCTTCCCATCTCCAAACTTTTCTTGCTTATCTTCTTCCTGTCCTACCCTTCCTTACTCTTCCCCTTTCCTATACCTGCCTTCTACCACCTTACCTCTCTTCTTCTTCTACTTCACCCTGTATTCAATTCCCTGTTTTACCTTACTTCCCTCTACCACTGAACTCCTCACCCTGTCTCATCCTGCCTCACCCTGCCAATTCCAGGTCCCCGCAGTCACTCTGTCTCCTGGACCCTGCCAAGGCTGAGGGCACACATCTAGACCATGAAGCCACCTCCCTGCCAGGCCAACGCTTCCCTGTCGACCAGCAGTGTAAGTATCAGGGGCGGCAGGACCCCAGGGAAATGTGAGGCGATAGATAGATAGATGGATAGAGAAAGAGAGATTGGGGGGGGGGAAGCATAGTACCAAAGGGAGGAGTAGAAAGAAACGAAATAATTTGTCATGGAGGGAGATTAATGGAAAGGAGAGGGTGTGAAGGGAAGGGAAGGGGAAGGAAGGGAATATAAAGGAGACAAAAAGAAGGGAAGGGAAGGGAAGGGAAAGGAAGGGAAAGGAGAGGAAGTAAAAGGAAGAGAAATGAAGATAAAGAGAAGGGAAGGGAAAGGAGGGGAAGGAAAAGGAAGAAATGAAGATAAATAAAGAAGGAAGTGAAGGGAGGCGAAGATAAAGGAAAGGAGAAGAAGGGAAGGGAGAGGAAACAAAAATAAGAGGGAAAGGAAATAGGGAGCAAAACTGAAAAAAAAAACCGATAAAATAATGAATAAAGAGCGACAGGAGAGTGAACAGGAAGAGTAAAAGCCAGAACTGGGTGACAATCTATACATATTTCAGGGAGTGTACGTGTTTTTTTCTCATGTGTGTGTGTGTGTGTGTGTGTGTGTGTGTGTGTGTGTGGTTTCAATCAACAAAGCAGCGAATACTAGGGATAGATTAGCCACGGAATGCACTTTTTTTTTAGCACACACACACACACACACACACACACACACACACACACACACACACACACACACACACACACACACACACACTTGGATACATTATTTTAGGCTTGCAGCAAAAAACTAAATACACTGACACTCACATTCCACAGCCTAACAATACACACACACACACACACACACACACACACACACACACACACACACACACAGGCAAATCGAAAACACATTTGTATGAAGATAAAGGAAAGGGAAGGGAGAGGGAGGTAGAAAGGGTAATGGAGAGACGTAGAGGAAAATATAAATGGAAGTGAAATGAGAAGGTGTTGATTAGTGATAAGGTCGGGAGAGAGGGAGAGGGAGGGAGGGAGGGACGGAGATATAAGGAGAGACGGAATGGGAAAAAAAAAAGAATTGAAGGATTGGATAGATGAGAGGGACGAATAAACAGAGATAGACAGATAGAAACAGAGGGGAGAAGAGAAAAAAAAACCATACTAGGTAGAAGAATGTGACGAAATAAATGATAAGAAAGAGGGGAAAGGAGGAAGGAAGGAAGAAAAATGTAGAGGGGAAACATATAAGACAAAAAACGTGAGAGAAAAGTGATGGAGAGGAAGACAGGAAGGGAGAGGAAGAGCGAGAGAAAAATGCGGAAGTCATGAAAAGAAAAAGAGAAAAAAGAGAGAAAATTATACGTTAGTTAAGGCAATAAAACGTGAAAATTAAAGGCAGTGAATGGGAAATATTTTCATGATTACTATGAATGTGTGTGTGTGTGTGTGTGTGTGTGTTTTCCGGTCAGTGATGCTTTGGTGTAGTTAATCGGTTTGTGGTTTGCTTTGTTGTTGTTGTTCTCTCTCTCTCTCTCTCTCTCTCTCTCTCTCTCTCTCTCTCTCTCTCTCTCTCTCTCTCTCTCTCTCTCTCTCTCTCTCTCTCTCTCTCTCTCTCTCTCGTCACGCTATTCACCCACCTCAACCCTTTATTGCACCGATCATCCTCACTATATTACTTTTTTTTTAACACTCTTAGTCCAATCCGCCCATCTGCCTTGTATAGTGGTCATCTCTCCTCTCCCTCGATCTCCACCTCCGTGTCACCTTTGTTAACCTTCTAGTCTTTTCTCAGTACTACATCTCCTAAAGATACCTAGTTAATTATCCTTCTTATTACTTTCTACTTCTCTGCTTGAATCCGTTTTATATACCGTCATTTTCTATCGCATATATCCCCTACATTTTATTCCTCCTCTTTCCCCTTCTTCTTTATTTCCTCTCCACCTCCTCGGTCTTCTTCCTTTCCCTCCCATCTGCATCCTCCATCACTCTAAACATCTTATTCTCTTATCCACTTCAAACATCACTTCTTCTTCCTCCCCCTTTTTAATTCAATCATTATCTTCACTGTCGAAACTCATTGTTAGAGCTTATGGTCCTAACTTTGTCGTAACTTCTGTCGTAGCCTTCAGACACTAGTTCCCTTCGTCGTAATTCCACTTCACTCCTCTAAAACCCTCCACCCGGTAGGACTATACTGAAAACGGTGGAGTTAAGTCTTTCCTCTTTGGTCGTAATCTTTCCACACTTGATCACTTCGTCGCAACTCCACCACATTCCTCTCAAACCCTCCTCCCCTTAGGCATGCTGAAACACGGTGCGGGGAGTTACCACGCGACCTCGCAGCGCCTGGAGGACATCTGTGAGGACTTGCACTGCCGGCGAGACCACTACACCTGGACGTCCCACCCCGCGCTGGAGGGCACCACCTGTGGACCCCGACAGGTAATTCGTATACACCACACACGCCTGTAATGATGTCCGAGGCTTAGATGTTTTATATTTTTGTGACTTTGTTTTAATAGGCTTTCTCTATTTATCGCGATTGTCCATTGGTTTACAAGATTTTAATGTCTTTGGCTTACGCTGCTTCAGTATTGTGCTGTTTTCTATATCAAAACAATTTTTCGGTTTATATAAAATTCGTGATGTTAGTTAAACGTGATTCAATTCCGGTTTAAGCGATTCTAACCCTTCGACTTCGTGTCACAGATTTGTCGTCCTAGATAATAAAATGATTTTCCGGTTTCGATAATGTTCGTAACCTCAGTGAATTCCTTCCTTTCCCAGTACACGCTTTTAACTTCTTAAGGGCTGATTTTTTTTTTTTTTTTACAACAAAGGGGCAATAAAAAGAGTGGAAAAAAAAAGCCCGCTACTCACCGCTCCCATAATAAACAAAAGTAAAGAGTAGGCAAGAGTAGAATTACGTTGCCCTCAGTATCAAGGAATCGTCATGGCTTACGTAAGAGCTGTTTCTAACTTCCGCGAACTTTTCCTTTCCAGTGGTGTCGTAAAGGCCTCTGCGTGGACGACACCAACGCCCCTGACCTCCCGCCGGCATCCCAGTCCTCCTCCTCCTCCTCCTCTTCCTTCTCCTCGGCCTTCACCAACGGCCTGGGCTCCGGGGGGCGTGACGGCGGGGCGGGCGGGGAGTGGGGGCCGTGGTCCGAGTGCCGCTCTTCGTGTCTCTACGGCGTGGACGGTGCCTTGTCGTCTGGCAGCTCCGGCCTGGCACTGTCCGAGAGGCGGTGCAGGTAGGTCTCTCTCTCTCTCTCTCTCTCTCTCTCTCTCTCTCTCTCTCTCTCTCTCTCTCTCTCTCTCTCTCTCTCTCTCTCTCTCTCTCTCTGTAATGGCTAATCTTGCAAGCGTAATTTTCTCTCTCATTTGCAGCTCCTTATCGTAAACTTAATCTAATCTTTATCATAATATTCTCTCTCTCTCTCTCGCTCTCTCTCTCACGACCGACCCCCTTCTCCTTCCCTCCCCTCCAGGACCTGCAGGGAGGAGTACCGCTACAGGCTCTGCTCGGCCGTGGAGGAGTGCAGCTCGGGCCAAAGGATGACGGTGCAGGACTACGCTCACGACATCTGCAGGAACCGCGCGCGTGCCTCGGCTCTCCTGACGGGGCGGGCGGTGCGGGTGCCGATGAGAGGTGGGTCGAGTTCTCTTTAAAAACCTGCTCCATTCTTCTCATCCACTACCCTCTTCGTTTTCATCCGCTATCCTGTTTGTTTTCTTCTGTTCGTCCACTAGTTTACTTTTATTCATCCACTTTTCTATTCATCTCATCCACTACCCTCTTCGTTTTCATCCGTTATCCTGTTTGTTTTCTTCTTTTCGTCCACTAGTTTACTTTTATTCATCCACTTTTCTATTCATCTCATCCACTCCCCTCTTCGTTTTCATCCGCTATCCTGTTTGTTTTCTTCTGTTCGTCCACTAGTTTACTTTTATTCATCCACTTTTCTATTCATCTCATGCACGATCCTTTTTGTTTTCATCCACTACCCTGCTTTTGTCTTGTTTTCTTCATCCACTGGCTTTTATTCATCCACTAACCAGCTCGCATTTATTCACTTTTCGATTTATAATTTGCGTGGCGTAGGATAGATTGATAATTAGATAGAGAAAAATAGAGAATGTGTTAGTTTATGTCGCAATTAAGAAAAGAAATAACTAAATAAAATAAAAACTAACTAGACTAACTAAAAGAAACATTTAAACTAACTAACTAAAGGAAAAGAATATGACCTCGATAACCTAAAGTATGACTATCTATGGACGCCAATATACTTAACGCTTGTCTACTATACGTCTATATATTAGTCACCCGCCCCTTCCCTCCCTCTCTCGTGGCTTCGTCCCCTCGGCGCCGCCCTCAGGCCCGACCCAGTGCGAGGTGGAGTGCGAGAAGGAGGGGCGTGAAGGCGTGGAGGCGTCCAGCAGGAGCTTCCCTGACGGTACCGTGTGTCAATCCGCCTCCAACTTCCCCGCCTTCTGCGTCGCCGGCGTGTGCACGGTAAGTGTGTCTGTCTATCTGTCTATCTGTGAATACCTCGATCTAAATGTCTGTCTATCTGTGAATACCTCGATCTAACTGTCTGTCTGTCTGTCTCAATCACACACATACGCACACACTCCAACACCACTAACACCACCACCGTCACCATCGTCAGGAGTTCCGGTGTGAGCCTGACGCCCTCTATGGTGCTGACCCCATCACCTGCCGGCCTGACATGGGCGCCCCGGACCCCCACCGCCCCCTCGGCCCCCTCCCCCGCCCCGCCGCTTCATTCGCCACCACCCGAAACCCCTCCATCGCCACCCACTCCTTCGGGAACCGCAAGTGGGGCCCGTGGAGACCTGCCTCAAACTGCCGCTTCAGGTGACCTTATAATCATCATCTTTATCAGTCATTATTAGTCCACTGAAGAGTAAAGGCCTTTCCCAACGCTCTCCTCCACTCTCTGTGTGATGTTAGTGTACTCAAACTTACTCTGGCTAATGCTCTACCGTCATCTACCCACTTGGTCCTTTGTCTTCCCTGATTTCTACAATGCCTGGGTATAAGCACTCTTCCCCTCTTCTTTACCCTTCTTCCACCACCATAACAAGTCCCCCCTCTTCACAATCCTTCACAATCAGTGCTCTCTCCCTTTACAAGAACTCTTCCCGTCTTCTTTCCCCTTCTTCCACCACCACCTCAGTCAACATAACGTCCTTTCCCCCCTCGCACAGCTGCCTCGAGCCGGCCATGGGCATCCAGTTGGTGAGCCGCAAGTGTCAAGACCGAGGGTGTTTCGGCGTCAATAGAAACATCCAGGTGTGCTCGCCGCCAAGACAGGTAAGTGTAGATCACCTACTTCCCCTGTCCTCATCTCCCTTTTTGAATACTAACGATGGAAACCTGAAACAAACCTACTGCAAACCTCTTACTGATGATTTGATACCCTTTTCATCCGCTCCTACCCTTCTTCCTACCCTGTAACTCTTGAACACTGCCTGCTTGCCGTACACTTCTCTTTACTTGACCACATCTTTCCCCGCCTTCCTCCCCCCAGAATCAGGAGTGTGACAGGATGCAAACGCCCTTCGATTACGCGAGTGATGTGTGCCGTCGCTTCAAGGCCAGCGTTAGCAAGCTCTCCGGCGTGGGCATGCAACTCGCTGGCACGCAAGGTAAGGCAGAAGGCATGGGTGTTAGGTAAGGCAAGGAGTGTTATTCTCTTAGTAAGACAGGAGTTTTTAATAGCAAGACTTAAGACCAAAGAGTAATTCTGCAGTAATATAGACAAATCATAGCAGTGTGTTAAAGTTGCTCTCTTCTTTAAAGCAAGCAACAACAGAAAGGAATCCCTAATATATTTGCATTCATTAAACGACTCTATACAAGACTTTCCGCCCAACCCTGACTCCTACAATTCCTAGGTTACCATTCTTTTTACTTTATCTGTCCATCCATATGTGACCTCCCCCAAGTCCATTTCTTGTTTTTAATCGTCTCATTATCCTATCCTATCACACCAGGGTAAATTCTTGTCTTCACGATGACCCCAAACTCTTTCTTTTCACCCACTAAATCGAGGTTAAACCATTCAATCCTGCCAATATAACTTCCAAATCTTCCTTCTCTCCCCTCTCCAGACGACCCGGACCGCTCCTGCACGGTGGCTTGCCAGGACGCGGAGCTCGACTACCGCTTCTACCGCGTCAAAGGCAGGGACGGCTGGTTCCCCTTTGGCACCGAGTGTTCGCGGGAGCAGCAGGGGCGGGGCATGGGGAAGAGGCGCTCCTACTGCCTGAACGGGAGGTGTTTGGTGAGTGTGTGGGAGGGGAGAGGGGAGGGGGCGTCCGTGTGTGGGTGAGGTGGGGGAATATGTGTGTGTGGGGGAGGAATGTGTGTGTGTGTGATTGAGAGTTAGATATATAGACAATTAAGGACAGAAAGACAGACAGAAAAACAGATTCATACACCCCACCTCTTTCTTACTCCTTCCTCTCCACCCGCAGGACTTCTCGGAGGAGGGAACGCCCTTACGAAACACCATCTACACCGACTACGAGAAGGGACGCGCCCTCGACCTTGAGCCCATCGAGCGCGCCTTTCCACTGGAGCTGCGCCGCCCGGCCCCCTATACGAGCTCCTGGAGGAGGCCCCGGCGGGACGTGGTCTCCTCCTCCCACGCCATCTCCAGCAGCCTCAGCGACCGCCTGCTGCTGCGTCTCGTCGACCAGATCAACATCACCAGTGAGTCACGTAGTCAATCAGTTAGGGACGCGCAGGGGATTTTTTTCTGATTTTTTTGTTCGTCTGTTTTCCGGTCTTCATCTATCGCCTGTCTGTTGTTCGATGTCTATCTGTTTTCTCTCTCTGTCTGTCTGTTTGTTTGTCTGCCTCTGCCAATCTGTCTGTCGGTTTGTCTGTCTGTCTGTCTCTCAGTCACATAATCTGTCAGTCAAAATCTCTTATAATCAATATTACAAATAACAATTTCTCTTCTCTCCCTTCTTAACCATCCTTGTCACAATCAGTCACCTCACCAATTTGCCAACAGATGGCTCACAAGTTGAGTAGTCCATAAGTTATTAAATCACTGTCACTGGCACTCAGTTGATTAATTATTCTGTCAGTCACTCAGTTAGAAAGGAAGTCAGTCAGCTACGAAAAGGGTGGTGGAACAAATTAAGCAGTAATGCAGTTTCTACAAATACGATTGAAAATTTTAAGTGGGCGTTAGATATATTTATGGATGGGAAAAGCCGGATGTAAATAACTGATTCCCCCTCTTCCTCCTTCGCCTCCTCCTCTACCCCCCGATTCTCTTCCTCTACTTCTCAATCCTCCTCTACCTCTCCCTCCTCCTCCAACAGTGTCGTCATTCCGCGGTAAGGGTATTGCGGACTCGACCTCGACCTCTTCGTCTTCCATTGACCTCAAGAACCCGCTCTTCGTCAACGAGATCCCCCCAGACACGCCGGCCACCACGCGAGGGCCTGGGAGGGCGGGGGCAGGGCGGAGCATTGGCCCAAAGTCCACCTCATACACCCTCCGCCCCTACAAGCCGCGGCCCATCGATGCTGTGAGCTTGGGGGCCGTGAATGTATCCTCCTCCCCTTCGTCGTCGTCATCGAACGGGGATTACTTTTGGAGGCTGAAGGTGTCCCCGTGTTCCGTGACGTGTGGGGCAGGTGAGTGGGTGACAGGTGGGCAGGTGTGAAGGAGTGCAAGCAGTGGTGAAGGTTGATGACGCAGGTATATAAGTGTGGGTGAGTGTAGACAAGACTGATGTGGAGGGGAAGGTGGATGAAATAGCTGGGGAAGTGTGGATGAGTCAAGGCAGGAATGATGTGGGGGTGAAAGTGGATGACAGGTGGAGAAGTGAAGGTGAGTTTAGACAGAAACGATGTGATGTTGAAGTGTGGATGAGTCTTGACAGAAATGATGTGGCGTACGTGATAGGGTGGGGCGCGATATATGTAAACAATACATTAGACACTTTCGACTCTCACAACTATCTCCAAAGCCCACAGAGGAGATTAGTCGGGTTGTCATGAGTCATTTTCACATTCACGGTGCACAAACCTTGTCACACTACCACTAGGCTCATAAAACTACCCATGGAAATACTAACAGAACCCCTGGGAAAGCCTTGTCAAATGTGGGTGTTTAATCCCCGAAATGTCTGTGCCCTTAGAAATAGCATCAACCCTCACGACTTTTCCTCTTACGGACTTGTCTCTTGCAGGGGTAGAGGAGGAGATCGCTGTGTGTGTGGACAGGTGGAGGGGACAGCCGGTGGAGGGATGGCGCTGCTCCCCCAGTAAGCCTCCCGCCACCTCAGGGTTCAGGCCGTGCTGGGGGGCCAAGACGAGGTGCCCCGCCCTACCCCCTGACGCAGCCTCCACCGTGCTCGGCAGGTGGCTGATATCAATGCTGCGGGGCGTGACTGACGGTGATTGACGCTGAATGAGGACCTAGCGGCGTAGTGACTGATTCATGAATGTACTGTAGTGGTAGATGTAGTTTCTTTTTAGAGTCTTAGAGTTGAGGATCCTCTACCCCCTTTGACCCGCAGTAAGTTATTAGTCTTCGTACCAAGACTGTGCACGGTGGCGGCCCCAGAGGCCATTGCACCCGCCATACAAAACTTTACTTCTTAGCCAATTCCTATCCCTTAGACTCTCCTAAGTGGGCATGTACAGTATATCACTGGATTCACCAAAGAATCGTCTACAAGGTGATTATAAACAGTATGTATTATACAAATAATGTCATTGTTTTTTCCACTGGAAATAAACGGAATAAAAAACAACAACCTCCTCATTCGAAATCCATTCAGCAAGCTACCTGAGCACGAGTGTCGTTCTATAACATTGTCCAGTGGTGGCATCCCCATTTCGATACGTGGGACGAGCTTGAAAAAAATGAAACGCAGGCGCTGGCAAAAATTTAAATCCCCGCGCACGAGCCTTTTTACGAGTCTGCCAGCTGCCTTCTGTGGGGCCAGCAAGCACCAACAAACAAACAAACAAAACACATGGCCGCGAGTAAACATGAAGATTGAAATGCATAATAAAGTAATTGTGTTTACCTCCGCCACTGTCTCGTCCAACAGTTACAACGACAGGTCACTTACAGGTTTAAGTCCCGGGGTTCCCAACCATTATTTACCCATTATCCTATTTTCCACACCTCCCCTCACTCATTACCTCTCATTGCTCATGTTTCCACAATTACAGTTTAGCACCCATACTTTGAAAACTTATTAATAAATTTGTATGAGGTATATTAGACAAAGGTAAATATCTGGAATAAAAAAAGGGCAGAAAAGGACATATTCAGCCTAACACAATGGGTACGATTTTACTTTTTTTTTCATGGTTGTCCTCCGTCTCCCTATTACCCCCGTAGGAAAGACCAATTTACTCATCTACGGCTCTGGGTTTAGATGGTGTCTGTTAGTTTATAAATTGTTTAGGTAATAATTTTAGGTGAAACAAGCCTTAAAATTTACCGGCTGATAAAACTTATACCCGAATAACACCCACAATGGCGGACGAAAGTTGCGGAAGTAGGCTATTTACCAAACGTTCACTTACATTCCTCCTTCAAACCACTGATAATGATGGTAGTGTTCACCGAAACCGTTTGGTAAATACACATCTTTCGTCTGCCAGTGTAGTTTTCATTCACACCAAAAAGATCGTCATTGTGTGATTACCTCGCCACCTCCTGAGACTCCAACCGGCATCAACTAACGGAGGTGAAGGTCTTGCTGGTGTACTGCACGGCTCACACCCACATACAAGCAAGGTAAATGGTAATTATCATTGTGGCTGCACATATCAAACTGTCAATTTCAAACAGCCGTGAACCCGCGAATAAAAAAAAAAGATCGTGACGTCATAGTGATGGCCGCCCAACAAGTGATGGCGGCGATGCGCGGCGACTTATTAGGCTAAAAAGGACATAACTCTTTAAGCATCATCCCCTAGTGATTATTTAAGCATTATCCACTGACCCTTTTGAAGCTTCTTAACACTACTTACTCAATACACAAAGATATTAACACAGCACTTCATAATTCGCTTAGACGTGTGTGAGGTTCTTTACTTCTGGCAGGGGCGGAGAGAACATGGCTGTGCGCGTGTGTACTGCAACTTTCTGATCATATTTACGTGTCTAGTGAGTTTAAAGCGAGCTCGTGACTTTGAAGGAGGAATCACATGGAAACAAAAACTCCAGGACTGCACTGGGAACTCTGAAGTGATGTTATGCAGCCCCCATCTCGTGAGGTAAGTTTATAATCAAGACACCTATCCTCCCGAAACTGACCTCTCTTTTGGCCTCTCCTTCCGTCTGGTTGTATTGGAACAGCACCTGGTGGACTTTTTTGTTGTCTTATTGTATTATTGCCCTTGAGCTGTCTCCCTTGCTGTAAATAATGATAATAATAAAACTCTCCATCGCTGGTTCCACCCCGTCACCCATAGTTGCCACACCGCTTGTTAATGTAATGACAGACTGAACCTTACAAGCATGTCAGATGAGAACTATACGTGCCTGTTAAGACTATTCTGTATTTTCCATCTCGTTCCGGTGGCTAATATTTTTTCCCGTTAAATTTGAAGCTCGGCGACGTGGCAACTCAAGGCGCCCACACGTGACTCGCCTCTCGAAGGGCTGATCAGCTGATTGGCTTGCTGCGCGTTTTTTTTTTTTTTTTTTTTTTGTGTGTGTGTGTGTGTGTGTGTGTGTCTGGGGTAGGTCAAGGTGATCTCTTTGGTTCTGCTGAACAATACCTATCACCACTTACTCACCACTAATCAACCACTTACTTTCTCAACTCACCACTTATTCATCACTCCTACTCGCTACTTTTACTCACCTACTCAACTTATACTCGCTTTATACTCATCACTTACTCATCTTTACTCATCCCTATTCACCACTCACCATGCTTATTCACCTCCTTTACTCACCTTTATTTAGCCATACAAAAGCTTTACTAGTAGGTCAGAAGGCCAGACCCTGACATTAGTGATTATAACAGCGTTGTCAAAATCCCTGTTCTGCAGTGGACAAGTAATGGCTGATGATCATATTTGTGTCCTTATTAGAAGATGTACACGGTGAGTATAATGGATTCATGTCTAAAGAGTGAAGCGTTTTAGTTTACGGCGGTGATGCCATACGATGACAAGGCTGGAGGCAAGTTGACGGGGGTAAGTCACGCACTGTCAAACCCAGGCTGTCATATTGTGTCGGGAAGGGAAGGATCGAGGCCTCCAGCGGTATTACTGGGAAGACCTTGCAGTGTTACCATGACGGGAAGGACATGCCGTTAGGTTGGTGCATGCATGGCTACAATATTCCTGGTAGATTATAGTGTGATTAAAGGCATTAATTCACACGTCAATGGAGTTTTTAGTGTGTATGAAGACAAGGATTAAGAGTAGGCTACTGCATCGAATCCTATTGGGAGCACATACTTCCCCTCCAGTGCAGTAAGGGTTGGCGTCTGCACTGTTACAATATTCATGATATATCTGATGGAGCTATTGCATTAATGTAAACATCAGTGGAATTAATGTTCCGTTAGGGGGACGAGGAAGGGGAAATGCTCAGATGCAACATGTGGGCACATTATCCCCCTTCCCCCTTGCATTCATACGTTCACCACAACCCTGCTGCACTTAAACTCTTTCGATATAATGATCACACACACACACACACACACACACACACACACACACTGCAGTAGGGAATCGCAGCCATTTGAAATCGTGTGTTAAACTATACTTAAATTTAAGGAATATGAGAAAATGAGATACAATTCTAGATATACGAGCCTGACTCAATCCTGTTGGGGTACAAATGGATAAAAATAGAGTAAGCCTTTTGTTCCACGAGCCTCGAAATATAATGAACGAAAATCTGAGATGTCTAATAATAAAGACTTAATTCTAACAGACTAGAGGAAACATTATATTTGTCATACATATATTTGATGCCTTTCATGTTTATATTTAACTTTTTTCTTGGATGATTATTATTATATATATTTGGTATAAAGAAATATTAACTACTGCAAATAATAGACTTTGCTGTAATCTGATTAAGCATCTTGTACAATCTGTTAATGTTATAAGTATAGAATATAGCGAACCTTTGGATATAACGTCTTGGTGTTCAATTAGTTAATTAAAGTAATGGGAAACTGTATTGGGGCACACATACATCCCCCCCTCTCTCTCTCTCTCTCTCTCTCTCTCTCTCTCTCTCTCTCACGCACACACACACACACACTCTGCAGCTGGGAACACACACGCAGTCTCTTGTGCATGATCTGCCGCTGCTGCAATGCGCGGCGGCGAAGCGACATAGAGGGTTTGTGCAGGCGACGCGTGCAGCCCCGACCTCGTGGAGACAGCCAGAGCCACTCGGGTCTCTACCTCGTGGTCAGGCGACACGGTGCAGGGCGGGGAAGCTGCTGTTTGTTTAGGCGAGACGGTGTGAAGACATGGAGGCTGAGGGCGCAGTGGCGGGGGACGGGAAGGAGAATGCAGCGAATAGGTAACGTTGTATATTTTCTGATTGCCTCTGTGTGTGTGTGTGTGTGTGTTCGCAGGAATGAGTCAAGCTTTTATGTCCCGTATTTTTTTTTCTATATAGTTTTTGGCTTTGCGTAATTATATAGTTTTAAACCACAATTTTAGGGGTATTTTCTCCTCCTTTGTGTTTTCTTTATACACATAGAGAAAAATACGGATGGGTAATTAGACAAAAAAACTGTAATAGTTTAGTTTAGTTCAACTCTTTTTTTCTTTTTAAGTGGATGGATAATCTGCTGCAGTAGGCAACCTAACATAGCCTAGCAAGCATGTGTTCCTCACTTCCTACCATCCACATCTAGTATACAGGATTCTCTATTTCGCGTTTTCCATTTCTTTTTCTTTTTTTTTGCTATCATCTAAATATTTTATTCTTTTCACAGCCTAGTCTACCTTCTGCCTTAGTGTATCATGATCTAAGTTTCCCCAAGTAATTATTTCCTATTTTATAGATATATAGATATAGATAGATAGATAGATAGATAGATAGATATAGACATATATTCGGCACCTGTTGCTTTGATACAATGCGCAACGATCCTTGTTACCAACATCACGAACACCTGGTGTGGTCATATTTTTGCTGGAAAAAAACTTGACCTTTACCATTAGTAAACGAATCCCCATAAAGCTGTAGCACAGGCCAGGGACACCGACCACGTGCCGTGACGCAGCCGTGTATTCAGAATTTCTCTGGTGTGGCATAATGTATCTTTCTCTGAGGCTGCTGAGTAATTTTTATAGCATGTTCATTTTAATAAATTAATTCAATGTATTCATCAAAAGTTCAATGAAAAATTACATATAACGACATTAGTAAAAAAACAAGCAAGTGTTAGTGTTTTTATCTGTCGCTGAATGACAAACTCAACAAGCAACAGTCACTGTGAAGTGAAAACTAAATGGCATTTTCCCGGGTTCAGACGAAAATAGCAACAGTATCAGAGTCGAACATTTACATCGATAGAAAAAATAAATAACAGTAGAGTAAGAACTGAGTGTAGCATTTACGACAAAACAAACAAAACCGCGAAATATAAGACAATAGCATCACCCAGCAGAACTGAGGTGACTTAGCCCTTATCACACCCTCTCTCGTCTAGGCCATTCACTTGAGATATCTTACAAAATAGTAGAATGACAAACCCCGTTCCCTACGAGCTCTCAGTGAACCACTTTAACAGGTTAATCCAACACACACACACACACACACACACACACACACACACACACACACACACACACACCAGTTTGTTGACCTTTTTTGTAAACCGGCCACATATTAAGCGTCACTTTCCTAAAAGACCACCGTTTTGGCCATCATGTAACAGGCGTGTCATTTGGGAAAAATCCTGTTTGAAAAGTGCCGCAACTCATCCACTCAGCCGCCCCCCTCCCGCCCCCCACAACCTTTACAGAGAGAGAGAGAGAGAGAGAGAGAGAGAGAGAGAGAGAGAGAGAGAGAGAGAGATTTACTTTTTATTCCATCCATGTTGATTATAAACATTAACTCGTAATTTGCATTGTTTTTTTGATCATCGAAATCTAAGAAAGAAGAAAATTACGTAATAGTCTTATTTCTTCCAAGTTTTCCGTCGCTTTTTTCTCTCTTTATTTGTTATGATTTTTACCGCAGCGTAAAGGTCACAGGCAGCACTTAAGACGTCGGCCCCGCTCCGCCTCGGGTATTCTGGCCGCGGGGACACGCATGCAAGGGTGTCACCGCTCGTACCTCACGCCACCGACCTATGAATAGCACGGCAAAGGTTACTCATGCATGCAGTACTGACACACTCTTGAGATAATGAAGAAAACAGATCCTCGGTATATAGAGAAACAAGCAGCGTTGCCAAATTATCGTACTCATCGCACTGCATTTTCGTAGTTTCTGGCCGATAACTATAGCAAAAACAAACAAACAACAATCAATAAATAGGAGTTTTAACGCTAACTTCAATTTTCTATCGTTATTTGAGTAGGTACGAGAGTTTGAGGCTTAAAAGTAATAAATACGATGTGGTGAATACGATAATCTGGCAACGCTGCTCAGAAGAGAAAAAAAATAATAGATGAATGATAAAGGATTAGCAACGACGCGAATACTTTAAATAATAATGAATTGGATCCTCAGAATAGTGAAATACGTAGTGAAGAAATAAGGAAAGAAGTGATGGTGAATAATGGTAAAATATTAGTAAGATAGTAAATAAGAAAGTTTATATGACGTAGTAAAGAGAGGAATCTGCATAATAGTCGAGAAACTCATAAAAAGTAGTAAATAAATGTATCTTGGAAATTGTCAAAGAAAAAAAGTATTGTGAAGTGTATGTAAATGTCGGTAGGTTTATAGTGTGTGTGTGTGTGTGTGTGTGTGTGTGTGTGTATAAGTTTCCCACACACGCCAGTCACGCTTTTTCTATGTGTGTGTGTGTGTGTGTGTGTGTGTGTGTGTGTGTGTGTGTTTAGGTAAATAAGGCGGAGTAAAGGAGCATGCAAGATTCAGATAACACACACACACACACACACACACACACACACACACACACGAACACGAAGGCTCGAATGGACCATATAATCAATGTAAAATAAAAAGAAAGCAAACATAAGGAAACGAAAGAAGAAAAAAGAGGCAGAAAAGAAGAAAAAGTTAAGGACAGACGAGGTGAATCTAATGACAGCATCCGCCTTTGAAGAAGACGAAAAGAAATACGAGAGAAAAAATGGTGTGGTAAACATGAATTTTTAGCGTTTTCTCTTTTCTTTTTGCTTGTCATTGACGGGTCTTTATATTTTCTCTCTCTCTCTCTCTCTCTCTCTCTCTCTCTCTCTCTCTCTCTCTCTCTCTCTCTCTCTCTCTCTCTCTCTCTCTCTCTCTCTCTCTCTTCCTCTTTTTTGATACTGATTAGACCTTGGCACGTTGCTCTATCATTCTCATGCACACACACACACACACACACACACACACGCACACGAACGCTTGCCTGCCTCGCCCCGTCATTATGATCTCACGCGCCTCTCCAGCCGCCAGTTCTCTCCTCCGGCGCCTCTCGTAAGCTCCTCCGGCAGGCTCCTCCTCCTCTTGCCTCGTATCCGTGCGGTGAAGATTTTGTCGAGTTTTCACGGCTGGACAATTGTATAAAGAGGTGTACAGGGAGAGATAGAAATCGTCTCCTCTACCAGTGTCTCCTGAAAGCTCCCGTCAGGCTCGTTCACTCGTTTTATTGTGGGTGTGAAAGTAGAGTCAGGTGACATTCATAGGCATACAGAAAGAGATAGAACTTGCCTCCTCCAATAGTGCCCTCTAAAAGCTACCCCGTCAGGCTCGTTCTCTTGTTCTTCCTGCGTGTGGTGTGAAAATTTTCATAGCTAAGTACTGGAAACAGGTGCACAGGAGACATTTGAGAGTTAAAAGAAAGAACCTACAAGACCCTTTTTTTCTGTGATCTAATGTTATCTTATGCTTCAACTCTCGGATCCATTTTCGAGTCCCTCTGCAGTTCACTCAGGCGTGTCTCGCTGTTTGGTTACGTGTTTGTGAAGGAATGCGACCCAAGTGGTTTGTAGTGCGTGGTGCCTGGAATAAACAGAAAAATAAAATGCAATGGGAAGAGTTGAGTGCTTTGAAGAGCCTCGCTATATATAACCTGCTTCCTGTGGTGCCCGGAATGAACAAAAAAAGAAAATAAAGCCAAAGAGTGTTAGAGAAGAAATCACGTACAGCTTATCAAAGAATACGGACAAACAGGATGAGTTATAACGTGCGACACTTCTGGAGTGGAAACGAAAGATATAAGCATTTATGTATGTGGTGCCCAAGAGAAAAAAAAATGTGTGTAGAGTTACCGTATAGCAAGTGTAGAACAGATCACTTACAGCCAAACAATAGCAACACGTGAAATACTTTTGAGGCAGAAAAGGAGGATCTGAAACACTACATTGTACGGTGTTCACGGCAAAGAGGAATTGGAGTGCCGTGTGACTGGTTGGGGAAGGCCTCGCTCTCTCTTCTCATGTGTTGTTAATCGTGTCGAAAGAGGATGCCTGTGCTTCTATGTGGTCTCTCCTTTTCATTGCGCTGTCGTGTCCCTCCTTAGCTGCTGACTGGAGACGCCTCAATGTCCTATCTTATGTGTTTTGCCGTGAAAGGGAATCATACGATATCCCTTTATTGTGTGTTCAGTGCTTTCTAATCCCCGTTCTTACAAGAGTTAGGGGCTGCGCAAAGCTTCGGGTGGGGAAAACCTCATCTTCTCCCTCACCAATGTACGTATTCTTCTGGACGAGGACATGTGTGACCCTGCAAGCTTCCGTCCTGGTGTGCTCTGTGTTCTCATCCAGCTCGCTCTCTTTCACAAGTTACATGACTACGCTAAGCTTATGTTTGATGAAGTTCCACCTTCTCTGGAATCCTTTGTTACTGTTCAGCACGCCAAAGAAAACGAGTGTGTCCTGCGGTGACCTCTCTTTGTGTTAACGTTTTCGTCCTCCTCGTCTTCATCCTTTGAGAGCTGGGTGGACGCGCAATGGCTCTCCTCCCTTCGTTATTTCTGTGTTTTTTCTGCTACGTCTCTTGTCCTATCTATCCTCCTCGTGTCCTGTCCGTTTTCATCTTCCTCCTGTGTTAGTTAGGTGACCACAAAGGGCGTCCGACTAACATATGACCGCTATTGATGTGTTTGTCGCTGTGAGCGGCACCTTCATGGCGTGAAACCTTGCCCTTCCGTGTCTTGTGGGTTTAAATCTTCCTCCTCCAGTTGTGAGTTTCCCAGGGCGACCAGCCAACACCCCACCGTCTGTAGTGATATATATGAATGTGTTAATAGTTCATGGAGAAACCTGTGTGATCTGAAACCTTGCTCCTCCGTGTCGTGTGGATGTTAATATTCTGGTGTCAGGCTTCGGCGAACGCCCAAGGGTTCTATTCTTAAACATTCGCCACCCAAGTACACATATTTGACAAGGCTTTCCTAGGAGTTGTGGGCATTTCTAGGGGTAGTTTTATGACCCTGGTGGTAGTTTGACCCTCCTTCCTTATCATCAGTCTAAAAGAAAACTCATGAGAACCCGATTGAGCTCCATTTTGGGCTTTGGAAATAACTATGTGAGAGGAGAAGCGTCTTAGAATACCGATCCACGTCTCATTCTATCGTCTCTGTTTAGGTGTTTATAGTTTGATCTGAAATTGTGAGATCTGAAACCTTGGCTGCCCGTGTTTTGATGAGGCTTGATTTTTATCCTTCAGTTGTTGGTGTCACAGTGTACAATACTTAGACACTTTTTCTTGAGATACACCGCTCGAGATGATAGTTCAGAAAGATAAAAAAGTGCTGTGTTGTGTTGTGATGTGTTGTTGTGCGGGTGGAAAAAGATTATGAAGTTGTGACTCGACGTGATGGAGTGTTGATCCTGAAGAAATAAAAACAATCGACGACATATTTCAAGCAACACCATAATTCATAAGTGAAATAATGAAATAAAAAAAAAACGAAAATAGGAGGAAAAAAAGGATGTTGACAGTATATGCTGATAAGTGATCATTAAACTTGTAAGAGAAAAGAATAAACAAAATATGGACTTGAATAAATATACGGATAAATTTTAAGATTGAAAATTGAGTGGTTAAAAGTGAACACAAGGACATATATAAAAGAGGAGGGACAAAAGACAGATCATGAAAATTATAAGGAAAATGGAGGTTGACAAAAGTGATTGAAACGGAACACTGAGAAAGGATAAAGAAGAGGAATAAAAAAGAAGAATATGATAATGGAAGTTGAAAAAATGGAAAAAAAGAAAGGTTGACATAATGAATGATGAAAACTGAATAACCAGAACGAAGAGGATAAAGAAAAAGGAAAGAAAAATCAATAAAGGAACGATGGAAACAAGCAAAACGGGGAAAAAAAAAGGTTGATAGAATGAAGACAAATAATAACTGATCACCAAGAAGGAAAAGAAAGAGAACTAGGAGAAAGAAGACGATAAAATAAAGAAAGAAGAGTGAAAAGTGACAAGTGGCCATCAAAGGTGACATACCCACGCATTATAAGCCTACAGTAAAAAAAACCATAAGTAGCACATTCCGAAGCCTCATTCTCAGCGATCAAGTCCGAACACAATACGAGACTAAGGCGAACTAAGCAAGAGGAACCATTGATTACAGCCACTCACAGGAAGGGTAAACGAGCACTTCGAGATTTCCGGAAGCTCGTTTGACTGGCATAACGGCCGCCTATCAACATCAGTGATCTCTTATACCCGGCTTCGAACTAACTTTCAAACCACCGCGGAATTGATACGACCTCCTAATCTTCGACATAACCTTTCTTCATGGAGGCCCAATTGCTGAGAAAATGACGAAAACACCTGGAATTGACGTCTAATAGTAGAGCAGTGACCCTAATTTGACATGGGGCGCACCAGGAGGGGAAGACGGGACCCCCAAACCCACCCTGCCCCATTATGGTCCCACACGAGACCCCTCCCGAGAGCTGTCGCCGCCGCCGCCCTCGCTGCCACCGTCGCCTCCAAACCAGGGTCGTCCAACTCGCAGAGAGGGTGAGTTGTGGAGTGGCGAAGGAGAGAGCGCTGTCGTGTGTAGTGTTGTGTTTCTGCTGTGTTGTGTTGAGTGGTGGTGACAGGCGGGGGTTGTGTTGACGGGGTAAGGTTTAATGGTTCTACTTATGGATAATCAAAGGGGCAGTTAAAGTGTTATAGTGATGTGGTGCTTGTGTTGTGTTATGATGCGTTGTCCTGCGGGTGGAAAAGGAAAGATTGCGTAGTTGTGAGTCGACGTGATGGAGTGTTGATCCTAAAGAAATAAAAAACAATAGACGACATATTTCAAGCAACACCATAATTCAACATGAGTGAAATAATGAAACCAAGTAAAATTAATCGTCCAACTATATGTTAAATAGTTAAATACGTACAATACCATGCTCGAGCTTACTAAATGGTAACTTGAAACTGTGATGGCCAAGGTAAGGAATTTTGTGTTCGTATCATAAAAAAAAAAATGGAGTAGGAGAGGGATAAGGAATGGGGTGGAGAAGGAAGTGTGTGTGTGTGTGTGTGTGTGTGTGTTCAGGGACGCTGTTTATAATCCATGACTTCATCCTGCGAGCAAAAACAAGTCTATTAATTCACTTATCAAAACAGTAATTATATGCAGCATAGTTTAGAGCCTAGTAATCACACCGTTAGCTCGCGGATTACAAGGGTAAGCCGAGCGATGCCGGACACGAGAAGGAAGTGACGAAAAGGGCACACACACACACACACACACACACACACACACACACACACACACACACACAGAGCTCCGCAGTTCAGTGGTTAGCACGCTCACCTCACAACCGAGAGGATACGGATGTGTAGTCTGCCCCATGTCCACCCAGCAGTGAATGGGTTCCGTGTGTCAGTCGGGGGGGGGGGGGGGGTCTAGCCTCCCAGGTGTATGTGGCTGCGAGGTTTCAGTCGAACATAAATGACCTAAAGCACTTGTGAGCTCCAAATTCAGGGAGGGCACTGGCTGGCGATCACGAGTCTGTCTTGGTCAGGCCGTGGTGAATTACACGCCCACAGATATTGTGTATATGTAAATCAATCAATAGTGTTCACGCTCCCATATTACCGCTTTATATACGTACTTCATGACTAGGATTATGAAAAGTGAAATAATGAATGGTACGTAAGCGATTGGATTCAAAGAAGTTGTCACATTAGTAAAACACGATGCAATACAGTTTACACGTAACTTACCGGTATTTATAAACATTAACGTATCCTCATTTGTTGCAGAAGACGGCTGCCGTCGGCGGTGGCTAACCCGGGCACCCCACAACGCGGGGGTGGCGGCGGCGGCGGTGGTGGGGGCGGCAGGCAGAGCCCCTCCACCAGGATACAGCGCATGCGACTACTGCTCAGGTGGATTATTATTATTATTATTATTATTATTATTATTATTATTATTATTATTATTATTATTATCATTATCGTTATCATTACTATTACTATTATTATTATTATGTCACTAATTCTCTGGTGAACTGATTGTATGGCTTGGCTTTCTGACGATGTAGCTAAATGTGGTGTGACACGTGCCAAGACTTATTATTCAGAACTGTCGTGACTTCATTTGCGCCATGTCCCGTAAATTGAGACTGATGACTTATTTGTAATGAATTAATGTGCCATGACCTGTCAACTGTATATTTTTATAGCGCCCGATGACTATGTATTTTGTGATTTATGAGGTATGACAATATTTGCTATGGTTTACGTAGATAATGATTTGCGACATTCTCCTCATCAGTCACCCTCTTCGTACTTGATGTTTTCTATTCCTTAAATTCCGCCGCCGTGTCGCCTCTCTTGTTATCTTTCATCGCTATTTTCACAACTTCTTTTGAATTTACTAACTTCATCCTTCTATCCTTCTCTCTCCCAAAACATTCTAAACGAGAACATTTCTTTGCTCTTCAACTTCATAATGAAAGAGTTCCAGTATCTACATTCTTTCATCCCTTTCACTGGTAAACACTGGAACAACCTTCTTCCTTCTTTTCTCTGTGTTTCCCATGACTTCAACGCTTCATATGTAAAGTGAAGTGTAAAGAAACTTGTCTAGTATTTCTATCAAAAAACTGATTATGCTTTGGGTACCTTTTCTGTTTGTCTATTTGAGTTGCGTGATGCGGGCGTTTTTATACTTTGTTTGCCTTTCGGTCTGCATAATTTACTATATAAAAAAAAAACCAATGTGCTCTGACCTGCAACTTGTGATAGACAACTGATGACTGATAATGCTTGACCTAATGCACCAACACCCAGAATTTATGGCTGATAACTGACTGACTCGTGACTCGTAACACTTGACTTTGTGTGTTGACTCTATGTTTCTTTTTCCTTGTGTGTGTGTGTGTGTGTGTGTGTGTGTGTGTGTGTGTGTGTGTGTGTGTGTGTGTGTGTGTGTGTGTCAAGGTAAAATGTGGTCACGTTCTCAGTTTTTTCCTCCTTAAATTTCTTGAGAGAGAGAGAGAGAGAGAGAGAGAGAGAGAGAGAGAGAGAGAGAGAGAGAGAGAGAGAGTTATCTTACCCTTCCTCCTCCTCCTCGTCTACCTCCTTGCTCTCCCCTAAAATCATCACGCTATATTTAGAATTAGATAGGCCTCATCTCCATTATCCCTGACTCATTATTAGAATGGACATCATCTTAGAATATGAGGTGAGGAGGAGGATAAAAATTATTCATGGGTTGAGAAAATCGTCGAATAAGGATAGACTCGAGTTTAAATTTACATTCTTTACATAGACAAAGCGTGCCATGAGTTGACTGAAGTTTATAAATGGATGATGGAGTGCAATAAGGGGGTGAAGTTCTACAGGCACACCCCCCCCTCCCCCCCCCAAAAAAAAAAAAAAAACCAGCAGAATAGGACTCATAGTAATGGGTTTAAGAACGATTTCAGATTCATTAAATGCATGTAAAGAATTTATGTACCAGTAGAGTAGTGGATGAGTGGAATAGTCTTGGCAGTCATGTGGTGAGTGCCAATACAACAGACACCTTCAAGAAATATATAAATGCATTGAGAGGGAGGATTTGTGGTGTTAGGATTATAGAAGCTTATAGAAGATGATTAGAGCGAGAGCGAGAGTTTTTTTGCAGACTCCTTATGTTCTTATCATCATAGTTATCATCCTTATCATCATCCTCCTCCTCTCTCCGTCTTCTTTCCTCCCTTTCTTCCTCCTCCTCCTCCTCACTCAATCTTCATCAGAGGCTATCATGTGATAATCCCCCTTCACTGTCGGCCTGTCTCTCGCCGCGTTACTGCCCCTAAGCGGAGGTGTGATTACGTTCTACCATCAAAGAAACCACCAGAGAGAGAGAGAGAGAGAGAGAGAGAGAGAGAGAGAGAGAGAGAGAGAGAGAGAGAGAGAGAGAGAGAGAGAGAGAGAGAGAGAGAGAGAACAACCTAACTACCGTTCTCCCCTCCTCTCTTTTATCTTGTCCTCTTCACAGTTTAATTCTCTCTCTCTCTCTCTCTCTCTCTCTCTCTCTCTCTTAGGTTGTTGTTTTTGATTAGTGGCCTCATTTCCCTTCCTCCTCCTTCCTCTCCCTTCCTTTCCTCTTTTCCCTTCTCCTTCCCTCTTCCCCTTTCCTCTTCCCCCTCCTAACTTCCTCTCCTCTTCCGCCTGTCCTTACCTTCATTTCTTTCTCTTCTTTTTCTTCTCTTTCCAGTTCTTCTAATCTTCTTTACTCTCCCCTCCTCTCCTTTCTTCCGCACCCTTCCTCTCCCTTCCTCTCCTTTCCTCTCATTTTCAATTTCTATCTATATTCTCCACTATCTTTCATTCCCCTTCTTCTCTCTATATTTACTTCCTTCCCCTTCCATTTTCATCTCTTATCCCTTTCATTCCCTTCCCTCTTCTTTTTCTCATTTTCCTCCCTCTCCCCTTTTATATATTTCCATCGTATCCCTTCCATTCGTATTCGCTCTCTTCCGTTTCATTTCCTTACGTTCTTATTTTTCCCTTCATTTTCCTTTCCTTTTTTCGTTTTTCTTTTCTTTCATTCCCATTGCTTCCTTTCCCTTCCATTCAATTCCTTTCCCTTCCTTTCCTTTCCCTTCCCTTCCTTTCCCTTCCCTTCATTTCCCTTCCCTTCCCTTCCCTTTCCTTTCCTTCAATTCTCTTTCTTTATTTTGTTTCCATCCCTTTCCTCACTTTCTTACCCCACCAGGTTTATTTCCTATCCCTCCCTTCCCCCTTTCCTTCCCTTCCTTCCCTTCCCTTCCCCTTTTCCTTCCCTTTCCTTCCCCTCCCCCTTTCCTTCCCCTCCCCCTTTCCTTCCCCTCCCCCTTTCCTTCCCCTCCCCCTGTCCTTCCCTTCCCCTTTCCTTCCTTCCCCTTTCCTTCCCTTCCCCCTTTCCTTCCCTTTCCTTCCCTTCCCTTGCTTTCTTTTCCCCTTACCTCTTTCTCTCTCTAATCATTTCGTTTCCTTCCTTTTCCACATTTTCCTTCCCCTCCAGGTCCATTCCCCATCCCTCCCTTCACCCCTTTCCTTTCCTTTCCTTGGTTTCCTTCCCTTCCCTTTCCTTGTTTTCCTCTCCCCTCACCGCATTCTTTCTCTCCATATTCTTTCTTTTCCCTCCTCACTTTCTTACCCCACCAGGTTCATACCCCATCCCTTCCCTTCCCCCTTTCCTTCGCCTTCCCTCCCCCACTTCCCCTCTTCTCTTTCCCCCTTCCTTTCTCCCCCCTTACCCTCTGAAAACATCTGCATAACGAATTGGCGAGATATTTATGTTTTTTGTGTAATCAAAGCGAATCGCCCAAACTCTCCAACCTTTTCCTTTTTGTGTATTTTTTTTTCTTCGTCTAAGATTGAAGTTATTATATGCCTGCGCGCCAGTCAGGAATTTATTCAGTTATTATTTGTTTAGTTTTCTCAAGGAATATTGTTGGGCGCGTGAATTTTTTTTTATAATGAGGGTTTTGTGTGTTTTGTTTTTCTTTCTTGCCTTGTAACTTTTCTTCTTTTTAATTATCCTTTATTTGTCAGAGTGTGCGTGTGTATATACCTTCAATAATCTTTTTTTTATATATATTTTTAATTTCTCATTTTTCCTTCTGATGCTTTTTTTTCTATTTCATCGCTTTTCTTTTTCTTTGTTTAGTTTTTGTTTTGCTTTCTTTATTTACCTTGTTTTTCTTTGTTTTCCTCTTCTTATTTTTTCTTACTTTCTCAGTCTCTTATTGTTTTGTTTCTTTTGTCCTTTTTGAATACGTTTGTTGGTTCTGAAATCCGTCATGCTTTCTAATGTTTAATGTCTTTTAATACACTATTTTATTGAAGTTGTGTTTTATTTTGTTTATTTTTTTTTTTACTTCTTTTTCTTTCGGCAGTGTCAACGTTTGTAAAAAATCTAATAATCATCAACATCAAATCATCAGAACTTCCTCCAAGTTATTTAACTCTTTTTATAAATATTTTTTTATCTAACTTGTATGTTTATGATATCTTTTTATACTGCACTTCTCTGTATGATTTATGTAACTTTTCTTGGTATTTTCTTCCATGGGTAGAGATTGTACATGCATTTATATATCATTCAGTTTAATTTCTTTTCTTTCTTAATTCTTTCTGTATTTCTTTGTTTATCTCTAACATAACGTTCTCTTTTATGCTACACTTCTCTCTATATTTGACCCTTCTTGCTATTTTCATCTGCATATAGATAGAGAGTGTGGATGTATTTTAACTCATTTCACTCTTTCATTCTTTTCCTTCCTTCTTTATTATTTCTTTATTGTTTATCTCTTTCATGACATTTATTTTCTTTTATACTTCCCTCTTTATGTTTAACCTTTCTTTCTATTTTCATCTTCATACAGGTAAAGAGTGTGCATGTATTTTTATTCACTTCACTCCGTATCATTTCTCTTCTTTCCCTCTTTTTGTTTCTCTCGAGGGCGTGTGTAGGTACGTCCAGCCGCGGCCACCCCTCATGCCTCGTCTGTTCCCTCGTATCATTGAGCGGGATTAGCGGTGATTACGGCCTGACTTACGGACAGGAGGGAGGAGGGTTCGTGAGAGGGGAGCGAGGCGGGGAGGGAGGATGGGCAGGGAAATGAAGGAGTGGAGAAAGGAAGGAAGGAAGAAGGGAAAGAGAAGAGTGGGCGGGAGAGAGGGGAGTGAGGCGAGGAGGGAGAGAGGACGGGAAGGCAGGGAAAGGGAGGACGGAAACGAACGGAAGGAAGGAAGGAAGAAGGGAAAGCGAAGGAGAGTGGGCGGGAGAGAAGGGAGCGAGACAAGGAGGGAGGGAGGGAAGGAGGGAGGACAGAAAGGGAAAGGAGGGAGGGAAGGAAGAAGGGAAAGAGAGAGAGAGAGAGAGAGAGAGAGAGAGAGAGAGAGAGAGAGAGAGAGATTTTTTTGGTTTGTGAGAGGAAGGATGGAAGGAAGGAAGGAAGAAGGGAAAAAGAGGGAGAGTGGGTGTAAGGGAATGAGAGAAAGAGAGGAAGAGAGTGAGAAAGATATTTTTTCGACATCTTCCTCTATTTTTTATGTATAGGAGCAGCGTCTTAAGTGATTTTCTTTTTGTGTGTGTGTAATTATGTTTTGTCCTTGCCCTACCTCTTGTTCTTTTTTAATGTACAGGAGCAGCGTGTGAAGTATTTTTATATATAGTTTTGTTTTTATCATCCCCTGCCTCGTGTACCGTAAAAAATGAATATATCACAGTTTCCGTCTCGCCTTCAGGATGCGGTCAGTCATTGGTCGGGTTGAGGCCGAGAACGCCGGTGAAGGAGACACGGCGAGAGAGGGCAGCTCGAGAGGACCGCTGGCTCGCTTCGCCCAGCGCCAGAACCTTCCCCGCGGCCAGCAGCGGAAGGTAGATGAAGTTATGTATTTCCTCCCAAAGACGACAAACACGACAAAGAACACATACAACCCATAGATAACCAGCAGACTTACATGATTATAAGTGGACACAGACTCCAAAGTTATCTAGTTACTCCCAGGACAACAAATAACAGACGAATACCACATACAGAACCCACAGACTTACAGACAAACGAACAGACTCTTTTAGAACCACAGATAACGAACAGAGGAAACGAACAGTTGTTACACACACACACACACACACACACACACACACACACACACACACACACACACACACACACACACACACACACACTCTCCAGACTTCCTGTAGCTATGTCGTATGTCTGGTCGCGTGTCCAGGCGTAGGGGAGCCTGAGCCAACGCGTGATGCGGGCAATATGTTCCGTCATATTCAAGTGTTTCGCTGAAAATTACAACTTTCTCGAGAAGACGGAAAGTCAATAGGAAGCCAACGCTCAATTGAATTTTGCTGACTCAAACATCTCTTTCTATCTTCTTCCTTCTCATCCTTTTCTTCCTCTTTTTTCTTCTCTTTCTTTTCCTCTTTCTCTTCCTTCTCTTCCTCTTCCTTCTCTATCTTCTTCCTTCTCTTTCTTTTCATCCTTTCCTCTGTTTTCTTCCTTCCTCTTCCTCTTCCTTCTCTATCTTCTTCCTCTTTTTTCTTCTTTCTTTTCCTCTTTCTCTTCCTTCTCTTCCTCTTCCTTCTCTATCTTCTTCCTTCTCTTTCTTTTCATCCTTTTCTTCCTCTGTTTTCTTCTCTTCCTTTTCCTCTTTCTCTTCCTTCTCTTCCTCTTCCTTCTCTATCTTCTTCCTTCTCTTTCTTTTCATCCTTTTCTTCCTCTGTTTTCTTCTCTTCCTTCTCTTCCTCTTCCTTCTCTATCTTCTTCCTTCTCTTTCTTTTCATCCTTCCTCTTTTTTCTTCTCTTCCTTTTCCTCTTTCTCTTCCTTCTCTTCCTCTTCCTTCTCTATCTTCTTCCTTCTCTTTCTTTTCATCCTTTTCTTCCTCTTTTTTCTTCTCTTCCTTTTCCTCTTTCTCTTCCTTCTCTATCTTCTTCCTTCTCTTTCTTTTCATCCTTTTCTTCCTCTGTTTTCTTCTCTTCCTTTTCCTCTTTCTCTTCCTTCTCTTCCTCTTCCTTCTCTATCTTATTACTTCTATTTCTTTACATCAATTTCTTCCTCTATTTTCTTCTCTTCCTTATATTCCTCTTCCTTCTATATCTTCTTCCTTCTCTTCCTTTTCTTCCTCTTTTTTCTTCTCTTCCTTTTCCTCTTCCTCTTCCTCTTCCTTCTCTATCTTCTTCCTTCTCTTTCTTTTCATCCTTTTCTTCCTCTGTTTTCTTCTCTTCCTTCTCTTCCTCTTCCTTCTCTATCTTCTTCCTTCTCTTTCTTTTCATCCTTCCTCTTTTTTCTTCTCTTCCTTTTCCTCTTTCTCTTCCTTCTCTTCCTCTTCCTTCTCTATCTTCTTCCTTCTCTTTCTTTTCATCCTTTTCTTCCTCTGTTTTCTTCTCTTCCTTCTCTTCCTCTTCCTTCTCTATCTTCTTCCTTCTCTTTCTTTTCATCTTTTTCTTCCTCTGTTTTCTTCTCTTCCTTCTCCTCTTTCTCTTCCTTCTCTTCCTCTTCCTTCTCTATCTTCTTCCTTCTCTTTCTTTTCATCCTTTTCTTCCTCTGTTTTCTTCTCTTCCTTCTCCTCTTTCTCTTCCTTCTCTTCCTCTTCCTTCTCTATCTTCTTCCTTCTCTTTCTTTTCATCCTTTTCTTCCTCTGTTTTCTTCTCTTCCTTCTCCTCTTTCTCTTCCTTCTCTTCCTCTTCCTTCTCTATCTTCTTCCTTCTCTACCTCTTCCTTCTCTATCTTCTTCCTTCTCTTTCTTTTCATCCTTTTCTTCCTCTGTTTTCTTCTCTTCCTTCTCCTCTTTCTCTTCCTTCTCTTCCTCTTCTTCCTCCTCCTCTTCCTCCTGTAGTGAATGGGTACCAGGTATTAATCGGGGGTTGTGTCCCGTCTCCTGGGATTTGTTCCCTTCTATAATTCCTTCCCCTTCTGTCTCTCTCCGGTATATGACCACAGATGTTGCGCCGACTAAACGAAACTTTCCAACTTTCCTCTTCCTCCTCATTTTCCTTATCCTCTTCCTTCTCTTCCTCTTGCTCCTCCTCCTCCTCCTCTTCCTCTTCCTCTTCTTCCTGCTCCTCCTCTTACCATTCTTTCTCTACTCTCTACTCTGCCATTCCGTCGTCCGTATATGCAGTATGGAGGTTTACAGTAGGGAGAGAGATGGTAGGAAAAGTTATAAAGGGTTACAGAGGGAAAGAGATGGTACTGTTGAAGGAAGGCTTTCAGAGGCGTAGGTTTATTACAGGTATAAGAAGGTCCTACCCAAGCTTACATAGACGTGGGTCGATATCAATAGGAGGGGGATAGATTTACGGCAGGAAGGGGTAGATTTATTACTGTGGAAGGGAGATCTATGGAGCAAAGTATATTGCGGGTAAAGAAAGGTACTGCAGAGGCTTACAGGGACGTGGTTTGATATCAGTAAAGTGAAGGATGATATTTAACAGGAGAGGGGAGGGAGATATTACTATTGAAGAAAGACTTATGAAGAAAGGAGAAGGCGGAGATATGTTGCAGGTAAAACAAGATAATACACAGGCTAACAGAGACATGGATAGATTTAAACAAGGGGAAGGAAGATGTACAGTAGTAGGGGATATACTTATTACTGTGGAAGGAAGACTTATGGAGACAAAGGTATATTATTAGGAAAGAGAGGTATTACAGAGGCTTACAGAGACATGGGTAGAGATCAGTAAAGTGAAGGAAGACATTTAACAGCAGAGAAGAGAGATATAATACTGGTGAAGGGAGACTTACGGAGACAAAGGTATATTATTAGGAAAGAGAGGTATTACAGAGGCTTACAGAGACATGGGTAGAGATCAGTAAAGTGAAGGAAAACATTTAACAGCGGAGAAGAGAGATATAATACTGGTGAAGGGAGACTTATGGAGATAAAGGTATATTACAGGTAAAAGAAGGTCCTACACAGGTTGACAGGGACATGGGTCAAGATCCGTGGTGTGGTGGTTAGCATGCCCAGACAGCTGTTACCCCTCCCTTTCGGGCCGGTCAATAAATGGGTAACTGGAAAAACCTGGGGAAACTGTGTTAATCCGACTGTCACATTGGCCCTGTGTCCCGATGCAATGGGCTCTTCCCACCACGGGCTCAACGGCCACACGCGATTATAGCGTGTGCCCCAAACTTTACCTTTACTTTCTATATAAACAACTATAACGGGTTAACAGCTGCACCAAACTGAAAGTAATTAACAGTGAAGTGTGTGTGTGTGTGTGTGTGTGTGTGTGTGTGTGTGTGTGTGTGTGTGTGTGTGTGTGTGTGTGTGTGTGTGTGTAATTTAATGAAGAAAAAAATACCGAACTTTCTTTTCGTTTATGCGTATACAATCACTGCCATTTCTTGGTGAGGGAAAGCCAGACATATACGGCTGTAAGACTCGTGAGACGTGGCCCCTTCCACTTCCTTATGAGCATACGCATACGTCACTGAATGGCGGAGAGATGTGTAAAGTTAAAGGCAGACGTACAGGGACGAGGGAGATCATGCAACGGACGAAGAAATGTATACAGAGATTGGAGTATTTTTTTTACAACAAAGGAGACAGCTCAAGGGCACAAAAAAAGGAAACTATAATAAAAAAAAGCCCGCTACTCGCTGCTCCTACAAAAAAGAATCAAAAGAGGTGGCCGAAAGATATGTTATAGGTAATGTACACAAGGATGGGCAAAGAGATATTAATTACAGGTGACTGAAATTATACACAGACGGTGAAAGAAAATATAGAAGTTTGGAAAAATCAGAATGCCTATAATCATTGTGTTCTCTTTAGCATACCTTCGTAAATCACGCTCAGTACGTAATTATCTCATTCTTGTGCTACATAATTATTTTCTACCAACGAGAGAGAGAGAGAGAGAGAGAGAGAGAGAGAGAGAGAGAGAGAGAGAGAGAGAGAGAGAGAGGTTGCATTACTAGTTAAACAAAATACAGACAAGGATATGAATATTTTTTGTGTCTTATTTCACACGCACACAAAAGTCGGCCTCCCCGCTGTGTGTGTGTGTGTGTGTGTGTGTGTGTGTGTGTGTGTGTGTGTGTGCGTGTGTGCGTGTGCATTGTAAAATATTTATATACATCATTTGGTTGCCTGAAGACAGTAATAGAACAGAAACTTGTGATTTTGCACTACTGGAGGTGAGGATGACTGTGGCGGTGGTGGTGGTGGTGGTGGTGATGGCGGTGGTGGTGGTGGTGGTGGTGGTGGTGGTGATGGCGGTGGTGGTGGTGGTGGTGGTGGTGGCGATGGTGGTTTTGGTGCATAATGACAGCAAATTGAGCCTCCTTGATTCTTTATATTTTTCCGCTTCCGCCTCCTCCTCCTCCTCCTCTTCTCCTCCTCCTCTTATTCCTCCTCACCCTCCCGTCTCCCTCTCCGTCTTTCTAAACCTCCTCCTCCTCCTCGTCCTACCCTTCCTTTTATCTTTATCTTTCTTGCTCCACTTCCTTCCGCTACTGCTTGCTTTTCCCTCTCTTCTTCCTTCTCTGATACCTCCACCTCCTCCTCCTCCTCTAACCTCTCTTTCTCCATTCTCTACTCTTCCTTCTCTCACCTTCTTTACTTCCTCTTCTCCCTCATTTCCTCCTAATCGACTTCGCATTTTCCCTTCCTTCCCTTTTCCTCTCTCTCCTCTCCTTCCTTCCTTCCTTTCGGTGGTAACAAAGTCGAGCTATTTTTCGCACTTCCTCAGCCCCCCGTGGTCAGTCCCTTCCTCTTGGGCCCCTCCTGGCGCAGTGGGGTCGTGATGTAGCTTCTCCGCGGGGCTGAGGGCGGAGCGGGGCGTGGCGAGGCGGAGGGGAGGTCCGCGGCAGTGTAATTCCTGCGTTGGTGAGCGGCGGTCGGTTCTTAGACAACTAAAACTCCTTATCTGTGGTGTACTAAGCCCCCACGTGGTGTTGAAACCCTTCCTCTGACGCCTCGATCACCACTTCATCCTCATCCGTGATTCCCTCAACGTTTTGCTCTCTCGCGCCCTCCTGCCGTGCACATGAAGTTCTTAAAGCAATTAGAACTCGTAACGGTAGTGTCCTAAGCCCTCCTATGGTGTTTAAACCCTCCCGCTGACGCCTCAACCCGCCATTAAGTCCCTATGCGTGACACGAGGGTTTTTTTCCGCATTCCTTTCGTGCATGTGGAATTCCTGTTTACGGGTCTCAACGACTGCATTTTCCAGACCGCACGTGGCGTAATAGACCATCACTAACGCCGCAACCCGCTGTTTAGTCCCTGGGAAGGATTACGTTGTTTTCATCTCGTGTCTTCCTTTCGTAAACGTGAATTTTTGGGGAGGGGTCTTGTGTCTTGTTCACGCTGTATGGAAATCTCTCTAACGCGTCAATCCACCACTTAGTCCTTCGGCAAGAGATCTTTTACTTTTTTTTTTCTCGGGGTCTCTTGTTTTCGTGTACGTGAAATTACTGGGTTGGGTCTTAGGCGTCTTCATATACTGTTGGTTCACGCCGTCCATAAATTCTCTAACCAACACTTCAATCCACCACTAAGTCCCTGTGCATGAAATCCTTGACCTTCGTATCTCTCATCATCTCCGTTCGTGTACCTAAAATTCCTGGGTCTAATCTCGGCATCAGGACCTACTGTTGCACCTGTCATACAAACTCTCAACTAACGCCTCTACCCCCTACTTAGGTCCTGGGCGTTATACCTCTGACGTGCCTACATCTCGTGATCTCCTTCCGTGTAGGTGAAATGCGTGGTTCTCGCCTCCCTGTTATCCTCACGCCACGACACACATGCTTGCTTGGCCGGGCGACTTTTGTTCCCCCGAGTTTTGAGTTGTCATGGCAACTGTGACGCTGCTTTTGCGTAAACACAGAAAGCATAGACCCTTGCCGTGCATTCGTGTACCCGGAGGCGAGGAAAGACACCCCGGCCTTTTAAACATCCAATTCACTAGCCAGATACTTTTGGCGAGAGTAAAAACGAGTAAAAAAAAATACTATCAAAAGATACAGTCGATAGTCTTCAGCCGCCGCGGTTAACTCAGTGAAGGCTGGAATAGAAGACGGGGTTGGTGGGCGACAAGGCAGCCATACCTATCCTCCCTTGTGCCCCAAAATACCTCCTAGACACTTTAGGAGAGAGTAAGAACGAAAAAATCTTAACCATCCAATGTTGGTCAATACTTGCGTCAGCTCGCCTTGGTTAACACTGAAAATTAATGGAGAATAGATGACGCATTTAATTACTCTCAAACCCCAGCCAGACATTTTTGGAGAGAGCCAGAATGAAATTAAAAAAGTCACTATTCAATGTTAAAGTCAATTTTCGCATCAGTCCGCCATGGTTTAACGCTTAACTTAACATCTGCTTAACTTCTTAGGAACAAAAAGGCCCGCTTCTAACCTACCTACCTTCTCTCGCCTCCTTTACTTCCTCCTCCTCCTCCTCCTCCTCCTCCTCCTTCTGCACTTCTTCCTCTTAATCGACTTTCGCCTTCCCGTTTTCCCTTCTTTTCCTTTTCCCATTCCTTCCCTTTTCCCCTTCCTTCCCTTTTCCCCTTCCTTCCCTTTTCCCGTTCCTTCCCTTTTCCCCTTCCTTCCCTTTTCCCCTTCCTTCCCTTTTCCCGTTCCTTCCCTTTTAACCTTCCTTCCCTTTTCCCCTTCCTTCCCTTTTCCCCTTCCTTCCCTTTTCCCGTTCCTTCCCTTTTCCCGTTCCTTCCCTTTTCCCCTTCCCTTTTCCCCTTCCTTCCCTTTTCCTTCTCTCTCTCCTTCCTTTCGGCGGTAACAAAGTCGAGAGCAAGAACTAATTAACGAAACAGAAAAGCCCCTGCCATTCACTAGTTAATACTCAACGTCAGATCATCATGGACGCTGAAATGAAATGGCGAAAAGGCGACCGTATCTATATTCATCTTTAAACGCCCCCAAACCTTCAGCCAGACACTTCAGGCGAGAGTAAGAACGCGGGAAAAAAAGCCAATACCGAAAGTTACGGCCAGTACTCACGCGTGTCGGGTTGCCGTGGTCAGCGGAGTGGGAGAAGGAAATCGGACACGGGGTGGGTGGACGATCAGGCAGTGGTGGTGGTGCTGGTGCTGGTCAAGGAGAGTGGTGGTGGTGGTGGTGGTGGTCAGTGTTGCCAAGGTCTCGGATTTCCAGCCCAATTTAGCTATTTTTATAAAGGCTTCGCTTGAATGATTTGGAAGTCGTGAGCGCCGGGTTTTCCACGGCATGACACATATTATTCATGTCTACGGATGTTCGTGTTTCTGCCTGACTTTAATTTATTAGACTCTGAGCCCATCTGCCGTCTGTATCTTTCCTCCGTTTCTGTTTTGCTCCTTAGATCTGAATTCATGACTGCTGTTGCATGTTACTGTATTGGCATCGTGCATGTTCTTGTTATCTTCATTATTATATTCATTCATCTCTCTCTCTCTCTCTCTCTCTCTCTCTCTCTCTCTCTCTCTCTCTCTCTCTCTCTCTCTCTCTCTCTGTATATATATATATATGTTAATTTTATGTAAGTCTATATTTAGATTCCGTGCAATGTATTGGGAAGTTGCGGGCTGCGGGTTTGTTTATCATAGATCACAGTTTTCTGTTTATCAGGTTCGGCTATAATATTTAGGTTCCGCGGGAAATATTAAGAGTCCCGAGTTGTGGGTATTTTGTAATAAGTAATACATTTGCTTATGCAAGCGAATTACCGGCTGCATATAGAGATCACCTCCTCTCATGTTGGGCTATTCTTGGGGGGCTGGTAAAATCTGCGGCGGATAACTGCAGCTTACATGACTTGGCAACCCTGGTGGTGGTGGTGGCGGTGGAAGAGGAGAGTGGTTGACCGCGCTTGCCTACCCTCTGCTGATACACGCGTCTGCTGTGGGCGGGAGCAGGTGTGGCGCTGCTGTCTGCTTGCTGGCACCTTAACGGCCTTAGCGGGTCACACACACCTGTCCAAAGGGGGTAACAGGTGTTGCCCCGAGGAGTCTGTATACGGTTACCTGTGACTTACCTGAGGACGAGGCCAGGAAGGAGCGATATGTCGTTTTATTCCGGTAAATTGCTTGGTTGTTGGTGTTGTGTTTGTTCCGTGTCGGTTTTGTTTGGCCCGAGTCTGTCCTGGGTTCGTGATCTTGTGTTTATTGGTGGGCGGATGTTATTTTATGGGTCATTCTCTCTCTCTCTCTCTCTCTCTCTCTCTCTCTCTCTCTCTCTCTCTCTCTCTCTCTCTCTCTCTCTCTCTCTCTCTCTCTCTCTCTCTCTCTCTCTCTCTCTCTCTCTCTCTCTCTCTCTCTCTCTCTCTCTCTCGTGGCTTTATGACTGCATGACTGTCTGTTTGTCTTGGGTCTGTCAGTCTGTCGTATGTCTGTGTCTGTTTGTTAGTAAGTCAGTGTACGTGTCTGTCTGTGTCTGTCTGTATCGGTATGTATGAATGTCTGTATGTACGTATTCGTGTGTGTGTGTTTGCATGTTTGTGTCTTGTCTGTTTGCCCGTTTGTTTGTCTCAATGTGTATGTATGTATGAATGAAATAGTGTGGGCATGTATAGATATCTACTTTAGTCTGTCAATCTCTGTCTGTCTCTTGATATATGTTCTCTTTTTTTTTCTTTCTCTCTTTCTTCTCTCGCATATTCTTGTCGTTTCAATACATGTAATCTTATAATTTTCTTGTTTTTAATCAGAATTTCCTTGCTGTTAATCTGTAGCTTCACTAACCATAATTTGAATATATGAGAAACATGTAAAAACTGAGATTCTTTACTTTACTTTCAAATTCATTATTTCCAAATGTTTACGTGTGCTTCCCTGTGTGTTTGTATATCATTAAGTGTGTGTGTGTGTGTGTGTGTGTGTGTGTGTGTGTGTGTGTGTGTGTGTGTGTGTGTGTGTGTGTGTGTGTGTGTGTGTGTGTGTGTGTGTGTGTGTGTGTGTCAGATTTGTAACCTATATAGTGTAAACAATGTGTAGCCAGTAAACCTATCTATCTAACTTATCTATCTTTATTTCTCTATCTCTTTCTCTATATTTTTTTGTTTTATTCTTCCCATCGTTCATTTTTTTACTATATGCATCAACTGTGTGTGTGTGTGTGTGTGTGTGTGTGTGTGTGTGTGTGTGTGTGTGTGTGTGTGTGTACTCAGCGACTCGTGTTCTCTGCTTGTAGACAGAGGCGGGCGCAGGATGAGGAACCTCCGGGGCTTCGTTGGGATGGTGAAGAAGGTACTGAGTGTTCCGTTTGTTGTGTCTTGTGTGTGGTGGTGGTGGTGGTGGTGGTAATGAAGGCTTCCAAATGGCAACCAACAAAAAGAAAGAGCAAAACAACACCAACATTTATATACACATGCATTTCACACCCACAACCTTATACTTTCCCATTTCACTTTCACACCTCATCACTTCATCACTCCCTCACCCCACACCCTCAACCCTACTTTACCCCTTTACTTCTTCACCCCAAGCACTCACCCCGCTCTCCCCCTTCACCTCCTCACCCTTACTAACTGCCTGTGCCTTAACTACCTCACCCATGCTCCCTCCCACCTCCCCCGTATACCGACCATACACCCACAGTAACGTTGGGGATGAGGATGAGAATATCGAAGTGTTCAACAAGAGAGGGACGGAAGAATAGTTAGTAATATGACGGAAAAGGGAAACAAAGTAAGGGATAAATAAGAAGGGAAGGGGCAGATAGGGGAGCAGGGTATAGGCTGTGTTGGGAAGGGGATGGGAGGGAAGGCAAGCAGAATCACTCACTCTTTCTCTTTGCAAACATGTAAGATAAACAGGTAAAGCTAGAAGACAGAGTGGAAGGAAAAAGAGCAAGTACTAAGGAAACAAGGCATAGGCTGGGGAAGTTAGAAAAGGAGAGGAGAGAGAGAAAATAGTTCCCTGTCTCTTCCTCGAAAACCACAAAGTAAAAAAATGAGAGGAAGGGAAATTAGCAGGTAGGGAAGCAGTGTATTGGCTTGCGTCAAGGAGAATGGGAAGGAGGAAGGTAAACACAGTAATAATCGTCTCTTCGCAAACATGTATAAACAGGAAAACGATAGAAGACTGAATAGAAGGAAGAGGAGCAGGGAGGAAAACAGAGATCAGGAGAATGGAAGGGGACACGAAGGCAAAAAGGATAATCATTCACCATCTCCTCTTCGCAAACTTGTAATATAAACAGGACAAAATATAGAAGAAAAAAAGGAAAAAAAGAGGAGTAGAGGGGACAGGAGCAAGCAGGAGAACAGGAGTAAGGAGAATGGAATAGGAAAGGAAGGGAAACATAATCACTCTTCATCTCTACGTAAACAGGAAAAAAAATTAGAAGGAAAGAAGGAAAAAGAAGAGTAGAAGAGAGAGAACCAGGTAGGAAAACAGGAGTAAGGAGAATGGAATAGGAAAGGAAGGGAAACATAATCACTCTTCATCTCCTCTACGTAAACAGGAAAAAAAATAGAAGGAAAGAAGGAAAAAGAAGAGTAGAAGGGAGAGAACCAGGTCGGAAAACAGGGGTAAGGAGAATGGCAAGGGAAGAGAAAGGCAAACACAATAGTCACTCACCATCTCTTCGCAAACTTGTACTATAAAAAGGAGATAGATAACTGAAGGAAAGAGAAGAGTAGAAGGGGAAGGAGAAGGTAGAAGAACAGAAGTAAGGAGAATATAAGAGGATAAGAAGGCAAAAAAGATAATTACACTCTATCTCCTCGTCTCAAACTCGTACTATAAACATGAAAAAAAGAAGAAGAGTAAAATGGGGGGAGCAGGGAGGAGAAGAGTAGTAAGTAGAAGAGAAGGAGATAAGAAGGCAAAAAAGATAATTACACTCTATCTCCTCTACCTCCTCGGGCGCCGCATCTAATCAAGTCTATCATTGTTATTACCCCGTTCCGTGTCTGGGGGTCATTAGCTCGGAGTCCGTCGTATTATGCGCAGTTTTCCCCGACGAGCCGCGTTAATGAATGCATAATGACCGGGAGAAGATGCCCCGAAGCCCTTTTTCTCGACCTGGTGGAATGAGCAACGATGAGGGCTTCTCAGTGCCACCCAACACAAAGAAAGACTAGAGCGAGGCCAACACACGCTTATACATTCATTCAACACCCTGGTTCATATACATTTCCCCTTTACCTACTGACACTAACTCACTCACTAACAGACTAACATTCTTACGAACACTTATCAACACACTTATTAACACACTAACAGTTACTGACATTTACCATATAACACAGTAACTAACCACGACCTAACTGATTTCCCCCGCCCGATTTCCCCCAACCTCCCCACATATACCTGCCATACACCCACGATAAGGCTGACAATGAGGTTGAGCAGGAAAACAAAGCAAAGTTGCCAGCGGATCTTCCTCCTCAGAACATTGCATTTATCGATGTCAGACCCAAAACTGTCGTACCCACAAAAATAACGATAATCAAAGCTAGTGTTGCAAGTGTTAAGTACTGTTCTTTATGTTTTTAACCGCTCTAGTAACGCTGATCAAGAAAGGCATCGTTGTGGTTCCCCCTCCTCGCTCGCTCTGAAGGCCGAAGCAGCGCGCGCCGAATCCTCCTTCGTGTTGGGCGTCTTTGTTTTCCTCGTGGTTCGGGAACGATTATTAATAGGATTTCCAAATGAGAGTATAATGGTTTCCAGCGATGCGGTCACGTGAGCCACAATAGTATAGTCTCATTATTTGCTTAGTTTTGTATATAATCTTTCTGGTTCTTTTATGATCTTGTATTATCCTTGTTTATTGACCTACTATATAGCTTACTTATTTTATTCTTTTTCTTTGTTTGTCTTATCTCTTTCTGTTTTCCTTTTTCTTTATTTCCTTCTAGTTTACTTTTTTTTTTTTTAGACTTTTACCTTATTTCCCTCTAGCTTACTTTTTTCTTTCATTTTCCTTTTCTCTTTGTTTTCCTTTTTTCTTTATTTCCTTCTTTCTTACTCTTTTTCTCCTCTTTTTTAGTTTCATTCATCTGTTTGCCTTTTCATTAATTCCTTCTAACTTACTTATCTTCCTTTTTTCTTCATGTTATCTTTTTTTTTCTTTTTCTCATTTTCTGATTTCTTTTTTTAATTCTTCCCTTGCTATTTTTTTCTGGCTCTTTTGTTATCTTGTATTAGCCTTGTCTATTATCCTGCTAGCTTACTTATTTTTTCTTCCTGTTCTCTATCGTTATTTTTTTCTTTATTTCATTTTCTGTTGATCTTTTTCCTTATGTCCTTACTATTTTTCTCTCTCTGGTTCCTTTGTTATCTTGTATTATTCTTTATTGTCCAATTAGCCTACTTATTTTCTATTTTCTCCTTTTGTTTTTCTATTGTATTTCTTTTCTCTCATATTCGGTCTACCATTTTTCCTTTTTTTCTGATTCATTACCTTTCAACTTCTTAATTTTTATCCCATTTTCTTTTTCGGCATCATTTTATCCCATTTTCTTTTTCGGCATCATTTTATCCCATTTTCTCTTTCGGCAACAATTTATCCCATTTTCTTTTTCGGCATCATTTTATCCCATTTTCTTTTTCGGCAGCATTTTATCCCATTTTCTTTTTCGGCAACATTTTATCCCATTTTCTTTTTCGGCAGCATTTTATCCCATTTTCTTTTTCGGCATCTTTTTTTATCCCATTTTCTTTTTCGGCATCATTTTATCCCATTTCTCTTTCATCAAGAATATATCCATTTTCATCCCATTTTCTTTTCGGCATCATTTTATCCATTTTCTCTTTCGGCATCATTTTACGCATTTCTCTTTCGGCACCCATTTATCCCATTTTCATTTTCGGCATCACGCTTCTTCATCTTCATGTGCAGGTGCCGTGACCTTGGACCTTTAAGCCTCTAGCCATGGAATTTACCCTGCGTGCCAGTGTTCGTGACCCCGGTAATGTCGGGTCTCGCCTGACGCATCGCTGCCTCTCGCTGGCCCACTCGAGGACAGACTCGCCCGTCACGCGACCCGCCGAAACTCGACCCGCGGCGACTTGTAGAACAGCGGGGATGCCGGCGGAGGGGGCGACAGCTGGCAGATGCTCGCTGTCGTCGCTAGGTGAACAGGTCTTCCAGCGAGCTCGGATTGTTGTTGCAGATACTTGGAGAGAAGGCAGTGGGTAGAAACGTTTGAGTAATGGGGTAATGTTATCTATCTATCTATCTATCTGTCTATCTATCTCCATTTTTAATCAAGCTCATCTCCATGCTGTCCACCTTAATAATGCAAGAGTCAACAAGCATCTTCACTCTTACATCCCTTTCATTGATCATCTCTGTAACAACCCTCTATCTACTGCATATTCTAGTCCTTCCAATGCCTTCAACCCCTTCAAAAGACGAGGGGGTGTAGTTATCAATGCGCCTCTGGAATAAAAGTAGATTACTCCCTTATTTTTTTTGGGGGGTGGAGGGGGGCGCGACCTCTGTATTCCTTTGAGCTCAGCGTGTGGGCAGTCTTTTTCTTCTACAATTTTGGAGTGCCTGGGTCTGTCTCCCTTCTATAAAACTAGCTATCTGTATCACCATTTTCCTTCACCCCAAAAAAGAGGTCACGTTGGTAAAAAGGTCACGTTGTAAATAGGGTCACGTTTAAAAAAGGTCACGCTGAAAAAGTCCCGTTTAATAAAAGGTAACGCTGAAAAAATGGTCATGTTGAAAAGTCCCGTTGAGTAAAAGGTCACGTTGGAAAAAGGTTACGTTGAATAAGGTCACGTTGAAGGAAAAGGTCACTTTGAAAAAAGGTCATGTGAACATCGATCTGCTCCTCTTCGGACTCAGAGTTTTCATATCATAAATCCGAACATTATGTCTCTGCAATCAGCCCTGAATTCTCATCCTCTTTCTCCTCCTCCTCCCTCTCCCCTTCCCTCCTCCTCCTCCTCCTCTTCCTTTGTCTCTCCTGATCCTTCCCCTTTCCTTTCCATCCCTCCGATTCATCAAAAAACTTTCTTCTTTCCCTTTTTTATCTTTCCTCCCTCTTATCTTGCCCTTTTTCCTTCCTTCCTCACTTTACTAAGCCTTCTGCTCTCTCTACTCTTCCTTACCTCTCTACTCCTCTACTCTACTCCTTCCCTACCCACCTTCCTCCTTATCACAGCCTTTTTTTCCCTTCTTCTCTTTCTCTCTTATCTTGCCCTTCTTCCTTCCCTCCTCCCTTTGCTAAACCTTCTACGCCCTCACTCTTCCTTACCTCCCTCACTCTACTCCTTCCCTACCCTCCTTCCCCCTTATCAAAGCCTTTTTCTTCCATTAATTCTTCTCTTTCTCTCCCATCTTGTCCCTTCCCTCCATCCTTCCTTATCAAACCCAGTCGGCTCCCAGTCCACTCAGCTGTCTATCCTCTCTTTCGGCCTTTTTTCTTCCCTTCTCTTTCCTTCTCATCTTGTCCCTTCCTTATCAAACCCATTCGGCGCCCAATCCTCTCAGCTGTCCATCCTCTCTTTCGGCCTTTTTTTCCTCCCTTCTCTTTCCTTCTCATCTTGTCCCTTCCTTCTATTCTTACTTATCAAATCCAGTCGTAGGCTAGCCCAGTCACCATCTCATCTTCCCTTTCGGTTTGGTCAATAAATGGGTACCTGGGGAAACGTGGGGAAAGTAAACTGTGGTAACCCAGATGACACACTTAACCTATGACCTCTATACCTATTTTTTCCCTCTATATTGAATCTTCTGTCGTCTGTACTTTATCTACCTCACCCTGCTCGACCTATTCTTCCTTCATACTCAGAGGTCGTTGTCCCCTCACCCCCCTTCCTCCCCCTACAACTCCCCTCTTCCTTCCCCTTCAACTCCCCTCTTCCTTCCCCTTCCTTTGTCCCTTCCCTATTCATGCTCCCTTTGCCCCCTCTCCCTGCCTCTTCCGCCCCTTCGTTCACCTTCCTTTCCTTTCCACTCCATCGATACTTCCTCCTCTGTCCTTTGTCCTCATCTCTTTTGTTATTCTTTTTTTTGGTTCCTTTTTTTCTTGTGTTCCTGTCTTTGTTTCGTCTCTTCGATTCTTATTTTTCTTCCTCGTGAACTTATCTTGATGTTCTTTTTTTTCCTGGTATTTTTTTTTCGTGTACCTTATATAGTTTTCTTTGCCGAATAAGCCATCTGTTATTATTATTATTATTATTATTATTATTATTATTATTATTATTATTATTATTATTATTATTATTATTAGTATTAGTATTCATTTTCATTATCCAACACTTGTTCTTTTAGCTTTTTTTCCTTTTCTTTCCTTTTCTAAATCTCTCCTTCCTCTCTCCTTCCCTTTCTTCCTTCGTTTTTTACATGCTTACATATTTTTATTCCTTGCTTCTCTTTTCTTCTCTTCGCCTCATTACTTCTATCCTGCATTCATTCTTTCATTCCTTGTCTATTTTCTTCCTCCTATTTTCTTCGTTTTTTTCTCTTCTCCCTTTTCTCCCTTCGGCTCTCTCCTCGTCTTCCATCTTCCCTTTTTTTGCCTCCTTCACCTCATTGGTCATTCACTTCGGTTGGTCTCTAATTTAATTTTTTTCCTCGTGTTTCTTCTTTCCTGTCTCTCATTTATCCTTCACCACCTCTCCCTCCCTTTCTCATTTCCTTTCCGACTCCTCGTTGACTTCCTTAAAATTTCTTTCTTTTGCCTTTCTCTTTCTTCCTGTCTTCCTCCTGTTCTTGTTTCTCCTTCCTTCTTCCTTGCCCTTTCTTCCTCTCCATCACGCATTCTTCCCTGATTCTCTCCCCCTTGGCTTCCTCTCTTCTTCCTTCTGCCTCCCCTCTTCTCCTTTCTTCTGCTTTCCTCTTTTTCGCCTTCTCCTGCACCTCCTCCTCCTCCCGTTTCCCTTCTTCGCCATCACCATTTCCTCGTTGGTTCTTTCCCTTGGCTTCCCCCTTCCATTTTCGTCTTCTCTTGCTCTCCTCTCTCTTCCCTTCTTCCCTTCATCCCTTCCTCCCCTTCGCTAAGCCTCTCCTTTGGTTTTCTTTTCTTCCTTTTGCTTCCTTCTCCCTTGCGTTCTTCTTCCCTTGCTCCTCTTCCCTTCTTCCCTTCATCCCTTCCTCCCCTTCGCTGAGCCTCTCCTTTGGCTTTCCTCCCTTTCTTTTGCTTTCTTCTCCCTTGTCTTCTTCCCTTGCTCCTCCTCTCGCCTCCCTCCTTCGCCATGCAACCTCCGTGTCAGGCCTGAGTTAGGTGGAGCATTATCTGGGCTTCGTACGGGCTCCACACTCCATCTTCAGGGCGTGGACTTAAGCCTTCCCTCCGCCTTGTCTTTACTTCCAGGCACGGCAACAAGGGGCGTCGTTTGGCTGATTTATTTTCCTGTTTTTTTGCTTTTTATCTCGTTTAATTACTTTGTGTTTTGGACGTGTGTGTGTGTGTGTGTGTGTGTGTGTGTGTGTGTGTGTGTGTGTGTGTGTGTGTGTGTGTGTGTGTGTTTCTTATGGTTGAAATTCCACCACAACAAAAGGGCGTGTTTCTTTTTTTTATTTCTTTTTAATCACTGTCTGGGTTTTTGTTTACTGTCTGTCTGTCTGTTTCTCTCTCTCTCTCTCTCTCTCTCTCTCTCTCTCTCTCTCTCTCTCTCTCTCTCTCTCTCTCTCTCTCTCTCTCTCTCTCTCTCTCTCTCTCTCTCTCTCTCTCTCTCTCTCTCTCTCTCTCTCTCTCTCTCTCTCTCTCTCTCTCTCTCTCTCTCTCTCTCTCTCTCTCTCTCTCTTGGAGGAGGAGGAGGAGGAGGAGGAGGAAAGAAAAGTAGGAATGAAAAAAGAAGAAAATGTCGGAGGAAGAAAAGGAAGGAGGATGAGGGAGACGAGGAGGAGAAGGAGGAAGAGAAAAAAAAAAAAAAGCAAGAAAAAGTAAAAAAAAAAAAAAAACTATCATAAGAGAAGTAGATAATAAAAGAGTAACAAAGAAAGGAAGGGGGAGTAAAAGCAAGCAGGAGAAGTAGAAGCAAGCAGGAGAAGTAGGAGAAGCATGAGAGTAGAAGTAGGTAGCGGCGGGTAAAACGGGCAGGCAGTCACGTAAGCAGGCAGGAGGAAGAAGAGGGGGAGGAGGAGGAGGAGGAGGAGGAGGAGGATACCTACGTCACACAGCCTCTTAACTTTTTTTTCTCCTTTATCTTTTTCGCATTTTTTTTTTTCAGTCTGATGGAATGTTTCTTTTTATTTTTTTTCGCTTGCATTTTTTAGCTCATTTTTCTTCCTTTTCTTTTTCTCCCTCCCTTCCTTCCATTTTTTCAGGGTATTCTTTTTTTTTTCATCTTGATCTTTCTTTTTTTTTCGCATTTTCATTTTTATTTTTTTCAGTCTTATGGAATGTTTTTTTTCATCTTTTCTATTCCTACATTTTTTTTTTACATATTTACTCATTTTTCTTCTTTTTCCTTTTTCTCCCTCTCTTTCTTTCTTCCATTTTTCCAGGCAAATGGATAAGACAAGGTAGATAGACAAGTAGGTGGGTAAGTTAGGTAAGGTAAGGCAAGGGATGCAGGTAGGTGGGTAAGGCAGGTGGGTGAGGCGGGTAAGGTAAGTCCAGGTAGGCGTAGGTGGGTAAGGCAGGTAGGTGGGTATGGTAGGTAAGGTAAGGTAAGGCAGGCAGGTAGGTGGGTAAGGCAGGTAAGTGAGTAAGGTACGTAAGGTAAGGTAAGGCAGGCAGGTAGGTGGGTATGGCAGGTAAGGTAAGGTAAGGCAGGCAGGAAGGTGGGTAAGGTTGGTAAGGTAAGGCAGGTAGGTAGGTGGGTATGGTAGGTAATGTAAGGTAAGGCTGGAAGGTAGGTGGGTAAGGCAGGTAAGGCAAGGGAGGCAGGTAAGGCAAGGCAAGGTAGGTGGGTAAGGCAGGTAAGGCAAGGGAGGCAGGTAAGGTAAGGCAAGGTAGGTGGGTAAGGTAGGTAAGACAAGGCAAGGGAGGCAGGTAAGGTAAGGCAAGGTAGGTGGGTAAGGCAGGTAGGTGGGTAAGGCAGGTAAGGTAAGGCAAGGGAGGCAGGTAAGGTAAGGCAAGGTGTGATCTCCCATGCCCCGCCTCCTGCTGCGCCGCCTCGGGGGTCGTCGCCAGACTGTTGGTAATTGGCGGGAAGGAGGGCGAGGTGGGATTGGGTTTTATCGATTTACCATTCTCTCTCTCTCTCTCTCTCTCTCTCTCTCTCTCTCTCTCTCTCTCTCTCTCTCTCTCTCTCTCTCTCTCTCTCTCTCTCTCTCTCTCTCTCTCTCTCTCTCTCTCTCCCCACCCCCCCGTGTTGATCGCGTGGGCGTGAGTCGTATTAGTCTGTTGCATGAGGAGGAGGAGGAGGAGGAGGAGGAGGAGGAGGAGGAGGAGGAGGAGGAGGAGGGGGAAAATGAAGTGAAATAGTAAGAGGAAAAATATTTAAAATTTAGAAAACCAGGAGGAGAAAAATTATACAAGAACGAAGAGGAGAAGCAGAAGGAAAAGGAGAAATGAAAGAGGAGGAGAAGGAGGAGGGGAAAGAAGAGAAGGAGGGGGAGGAGGAGGAAGAGGAAGAGGAAGATTAGTATAATTATTAGTAAGTTTGTTTCCTCACTTATTTTTTGCTGCCCTTGAGCTGTTTCCTTTACTATAAAAAAATAGGAAGAAGAAAAGGATGAATAATAACAGTAATAAAAAGAAGCACTACCACCATGCAAACAACAACAAAAACAACAGTAATAAAAACAATCAACCCGTACCACCACCACCACCACCGCCATCTTTGTGTCACCTGTGCTATTTTTGGGTCACTCACTCTACTTGTAAAATCTATGTCTGTTCTTACCTCACCGCGCGTCTTGTCACCTCTGTAAGCCTTCACTATCCACTAGAGGCGAGGTATACAATCACCTCTAATCCGCTTACCCACCCCGCCAGTCCACCGCCCCATCAGGTTAAGCTCAGCATGTCGAGTGTTCGCGTGTGCCATGTGTTCGCCTCGCTGGGTCCCGTCACGATATGTTTTACTGAGTTAGTTCACACACTTTCGCCTCTTGTAGCTGTTTTGTGTATTTTTATTTTCTTGGTGTCTCTTAATTTTTGTTTGTTTCCGCATTTCTATCTTTTTTTTTTCTTTTCCGATCTGATTGAATGTTTTTTTTTAATTTTTTTTTTATTCCTTCGTTTTTTTTCGTATTTTTCTTTCTATTTCTTCGTTTTTTCTCCCCCTCTTCCTCTCTTCCATCTTTCCATCCATCCATCTATCATACCTTCCTTCCTATAATTTTTTCCTTTCACTTTTTTTTCTTTATCTCTCTCTCTCTCTCTCTCTCTCTCTCTCTCTCTCTCTCTCTCTCTCTCTCTCTCTCTCTCTCTCTCTCTCTCTCTCTCTCTCTCTCTCTCTCTCTCTCTCTCAGATGAAACAGATTTTTTTCTTTTTTTTTCTTTTTTTTTCTATTAAGGCTCATGTGATTTTTTTCCTCTCACGTAATTTTTTTTTTTGTTCCGCGTCACCTGTGTATCACCTGTGTGTGTGTGTGTTGCTTTGCTGTGTGTTGATCGTTGGTCCTGTATGTTAATAACTGGCGGGACTTTGGGAACACCTGTCACCTCGCTGTGATATTGTTATTCTTTCTTTTTTTTGTCTTCACGTGCTCAGTAAAGTTATTAAATGTTTTTGTTGTGATTTTGGGCTCGTCTGCTTTGTCTCCTTGTGTGATATGTTGTCTGTGAATTCATTTTTTATAGTTTTTTTCTTACTGAAGTTACCGGACTGACGCCATAGGGTGCAGTAAATAAGCCAAAACAACAACAACAACAACAACAACAACAACAACAACGCAAAACACCCAACACACACACACACACACACACACACACACACACACACACACACACACACACACACACACACACACACACACACCTGTCTGAGCTCCAGTTTAGACCAGCACATACTTTATTTTCTCCTGGTCTTCCGCCGCCACCGATCATTCAACACCGCCGTCCATCAGCTGGGAGGCGCCGGTGGCCAGGTGATGCATGACATAACAACGGCAGACCAACTCTTTGACCCTTTTATTATCAGCAGGGCAATAAAACCACTCACGCATCCCGCTCTTCTGTTTCGGTACTAATCTAATCTCGGCGTGGATTCCCGCACGTACACCTGCAACCAGTGTGTGCAACGGCGTGCTAGTAAATTGTGACTATCACCCCGTGGAGTGTAGCGAGCGAAAGACAATTATCTCGCGTGTTGTTGAGGCCGCTTCTTCTGATTGTATAACTGGAAAGAGGGTGAGAGAAGTTGTATCTACTCTTGTGGCGCTAACACTCATATTATCAAACGTTTGGTGCTCTTGTGACGAACGTTTTATAATGCCAGAGAGGAGCTACCACGGTTGTCATGAGTGTTTTCCCCGTTCACAGTGCGGAAGCCTTGCAAAACTACCACCAGGGTCGTGAAGCCACCCATGGAAACCTCTACAACTTCTGCGAGAGCCTTGTGAGATAGACAGACTAAGCCTTCGAAGAGTTTATTATATGAACTAACACTCTTGTAATGTCTCTAATGGTGAGGTAACCGTGGAGAGAGCGAGCGAAGGACTATATCCCCGCGTGGTGTAGCTAAAGAGAGGGCGAGGAAGTCTATGTTTCCGTGTGGTGTTGAGGTGGCGCTAAAACTCTTATAATGCCTCTCATGGTGATATAGCCGTGGAGAGGGCAAGCTAAAGACTACATCCCCGCGTGGTGTTGAGGCCCCAGCTACACTTCTCATGGTGTAGCTGTAGAGAGGGAGAGAGAGTGTATTCCCGTTTGGTGTGGAGGCTCCTGCGAAGTCTCCATGATGGTGAGGCCGCCGCTGTTCCCGATGGGCGGTGGCGATGGTGCTGGCGCGCCCGCCCCGAGGATGCTGCTTCGTCTCGGCTCAAAGTTCCGCTCACGGCGCCGGGATGACTTCTTCAGCGACGACACGGACAGTCAGGTGAGTGCGTGTGTGCGTGTGTCCTCCGCGCGGCAAGCAGGCGAGGACGGTGACGCCAGCTTTTTCCTACAGCAAGGGAGGCAGCTTGAGGGCAAAACACAAAAACAGCAACAAAAAATCCCACTAGACGCTGCTCCAAGAAAAGAAAAAAAGAACGAGGAGCCAGAAGAGAGGTCAGTTTCGGGTGTTACTAAGAAAACGCTGGTATAAAAAGGCTACGAGGAAAAGAAGTTAAAAGGACGGGACCAGGAACCGCACTTGTTGCATGAGGATAATAGACGTAAAGAAACGTGTGCGAGAGGCGGTCGATGCAAGGAAAAGAGATCGGACTTAGCAGTTCCAAAAATATTCGAGGGGGACAGCAACGTTGCCAGATTGTCTTACTCAGCCTCTTATATTTACCGACTTCCGACCCCAAAACCGTCTCGTGGACCCCAATAAGGAGATTCACTTATAAATATCGTTAAAGTAGTTAACTCCTGATGCTTCTTGGCAATAGTTAGGCGTCAGAAATCGGTAAATACAATGCTCTGAGTACGATAATTTGGCAACGGTGGGGGACAGTGTCATTATGGAGACTGCAAAAAATAAGAGAATAGAGTTAAGGAAAAAAAAGTCAGGGATCGAGAGGGCGAGTGTCATTACGGAAACTCCAAAAAATAATGGAAAAGAATTAAGAAGAAAAAAGACAGTAATATGAAAACACGTTATATACACCATAAAACAAAGGACTATTATTTACATGGAGACTACAACGGATAAAAAAAAAAAAAAACAGTGGCACAGGCTCATGCTCTTCACATATTCTTTTTTTTATATTTTTTTCTTCTCGTGTGTTTTGAGCGGCCCAGTGGTGCATGATTATTGAGTGGAGGTGTGGGTGGGTGTGCGTGGATGGGTGTGGCAGCCTGGCGTGAGTGGGCGGAGGAGGAGGAGGAGGAAAAAGAAGAGAGGGAATAGGAAGGGTAGGAGGAGGAGGAGGAGGGAAGCGCCCTGTATACCCCTTCGAGAATGCCGTTGAATGTGGGAGCCAGAGAAGGTCAGAGGTTGGGGGAAGGAAGGTCAAAGAGGCAAAGAAGAAGAAGAGGAGGAAAAGTGATGAGACGGAGAAGGTCAGAGTTTAGGAGGGCGGGAAGGTCAAGAGCAGCGGTCAGGAGTGTTCGACATCCTGCGACGCTGAAGGACGAAGGATTGTTGGAGGATTCTTGCGTCACTGAGATCCTTCATTGCGACGTTAGAGATTGAGATGAAGACATGACAGAACGGTGTATATGTGTGTTACTCATCCCGGTGGTAGTGTAAGAAACGTTTAAATAATGTTGGCTCTAAAGGACCATACTCGCTTAGTGCATTCGTGGATGTTTACAAGCTAGACATTATGCTTCTTCATCTTCCTTCTCTTCCCTCGTTAACCTTTTCCAGTATGTAGTTATCTTCAGCTGTGGGTCTTAGTGCCTCCTGTTTATTGTGTTTTGTGATTTTTTTATTATCTTTTTGTAGTCTTGGTCTGTAAATCTTTAATAATCATCTTTTCAATCATTTTTTTTCCCTCCTTGTTTCCTTGGCCTTCTTCAGTCTGGTTTTCCTCAGTTGTGGTTCTTGATTGGTTCCTCCTCCTCTTGTTCACTGTGTTGATATGTGATTGAAGTCTTTTTTGTATTCTAGGTCTGAATCTTTAATCTTTTCAGCCTTTCAATTTGTTTTTCTTTGTGGGTTAGTGTATCTCACTGGCTGCGTTTATGTGATTAATGTTTTTTTTTAATTGTTTTGCATTGCGCTGTGGTTTTATTTTCTTTCTTTAACAAATCGTCTGTTTCAGTATAATTTCCTTCGTGCGTTGGTGCATTCTATTCCCCGTGTTGATGTGTGGTTTTCTCTCGTGGTCGTAGTCTTTTATTTCACATCTCACTCTTGTTTATGTTTCGTGGTATTCTTTTCGCATTCTGTCGGTGTGTCGAGATCGCATGTTTCCCAGCACGCCTAAAAAAAAACTTATGCAGTGCCCTCAGTGTCTCATGTGCGTGTCCGTCCGTCCCGCCCCAAGGCTGTGAGGGTGGCGGCAGAGGCTCGGCGTCGGGAAGCCCAGCAGAGACGAGGCTTCTGTGGAGTACTTCCTCTCTGTTCCTTCGATGAGTCTGTGGGCGGCGACTAAAACTGAAAGGATGCGTTATCAGTGGGACTTTACTTTTTATTAAGGATCCAGTTTCCAAGCACTATTATATTTTTTTCTATGCTATGATCTGGCCAAATTGGGTGACTGTTGAATTTTATCTTATATGGAGTACATAATTAGAAAAAAACTGTACTAGACACTCAATGTACACGTCATGGACCACACAAAACCGCATTAAGACCTATAAGCTGGCATTGTAAGACATTTTCGCTTCTCACATCAATTATTTCTAAAGGCTAAAGAGGAGATCAATTGGATTCTTATGAGTGTTTTTTTAGGTTCTTGCTACTGGAGAAGGGTCAAGCTACCACCAGGATCATAAAACTACCCCTGAAAATGCCCCAAACTCCTATAAAAGCCTTGTCAAATACGGTAACTTGGGCGACGAAATGTTTCAAAATACGACCCATAGTAACTAGACGCCCACGTATAGAATTACCACATCGGCAAGAACATAACGTATACAGCATAACGTACCTACTGATTATCGTAAGTGTGTGTACATTACCGTTGCCAGATTGTCGTACTCAGAGTATAGTATTTACCGGTTTCTGACGCCTAACTATTGCCCAGAAACATCAGAATTAACTATTTTAACGATAATTATAAGTGAATCTCCTTATTGGGGTCCACGAGGCAGTTTTTGGATCGGAAGTCGGTAAATATAAGAGGCTGAGTACGACAATCTGGCAACGTTGGTGTACATGCTGGCGGGAATGGTGGCGTGCAAATCAGTTCTTCCCAGCAGGGGACGCGGGAGCCGGACGTGGTGATCCGCCTGACGACAATCAACAAGAGCTCGAAGGACGAGGTGCGCTACAGCTTCACGACGGGGCGCTACGAGGCGGTACAGGATGAGGACCCGCTCCTGGACCTTCTCACGCTGCCCTCCCGCGTCGTGCACAAGAGTGAGGCGCCCCTGGCCAAGCTGCTGATGCTCCCCACGCTGCCCCCGAAGCCCCCGTCCCCGGCGCCCGATTCCCCAGGTAAGGCAGCGAAGGTTTTTAAGAACACAGCAATGTACTGACGGTCTTAGAAATTCCTCGAAGTAATTTGTAAGGAATCATATTTTCAGAAGTTACTTATTATTCTCACACGTACAGAACACATAATTAATCAACATTTTTATAACTATGTGGCTGAAATTTTCCCCTCGTATCCGTTGTTAATGGCGCCGTAAGTGTGCTCATATTTCGCCTTATGGATGAACCGGCCCTGGGTAAGACGGGCAAGTAACCAGGTGGAGAGATGAAGTTTGATGATGGACACTAACGTCAGTCAAAGAGGTGGAGAACGTTTGGAAAGGTCTTTGTCTTGTAGTGGCTAGTAGTGGCTGATGATGATGGTGATAGTGTTGCGAATAGGGAGGGAGTTCAGAGGCTAGCAAGGCACGAAAATAAAATCACAGGTTGAATGTACGCGGCAATGACTGGCAGGAATGCAAGATATAATGAGCTGAGTGTCGTGAGGAGCGATAAATCACCCGACGGGGGCTGCCGGACAACATAAGCATTGCGTGAGGGAGGAACATGGCAGTCAAAGCAGGGGCCAGAAAAATTAACGATTGTTTGAGGAATGCATGCGTGCGCCCCTCCCTCTCACACAGCGGCAAAAACAGCAGGCCAAGGACAAAACAAAAAGCCCCCAACTCGATGTCCCCACAAAAAAGAAGACGGCGGAAGAATAACCTAAAAATCATGTTTATTTAAAGAGTTATCTTGATACTCTTAGCAAGTTCAGAAGAGCAGTTGGCATAATATACAAACAACTGAGAGACCGCAGTACACGAGAATATAAATACTTCAATCATTCCCGCACGTAGGCACAGCAGAGCACCCCAATGCAAACGCGTGAGTGAAGCCTTGCCGGTCACTACACCTGCTCTCCGCCGTGCGTGCATGGCGAGACACGTGTCGAGACTTGAGGTCCTCGTAATTGTAAGAGATTAGACGCTGTAATTGTCACGGGATGGCGCTGCCTCACGCTCACTGCTGCATGCTTGGCGTTCGCTCCCCAAAGAGCTTGAAAGAAGTCGCGTAGTGTGACGACTGACCTTTAGAGTTTACAATTTAATTTTCCTTGCCCCTCATAATTGCCGATTATCACGTGGTGCTGCATGCCTGGTGCGCCCCACCGGTGTGTGAGAGACTTGTTCATATGCAGCCAAGTATGATATTTCACCTTTTGGCCTGTGGAGCTTTGGATATTTTGTTCGTTGCCTCATGTACGAGTGTGTATCCCAGACCAACAAAGTCTTTACATAGGAAGTTTTATTTTTATTTAGCATTAAAGGAAGCAGCTCAAGGGGGAAAAAAGATGATAGTGAGAAGAAATGCCCACTAATCACTGCCCCTGTGAGAGAGTTAAGAAGAATGGTAAAAAAAGGTCAATTTCAGGAGGAGAGGCACTTTGATACTTGATAGACGTGATTGCTCTGCCTCGCGCTTCTCGGAACGTGCTGCACAGGAGGGCGAGGGTCGTGTAATCAGTAGTGTGATGGCCGTATTTCAAGCTCTTCGTTACTAATTATGTCCGTTATTAGCAACTCATAAACCAACGTCGGCTACTTAACTATTTTTTATCCCTATTTGAATTCCACGTACTTCACTCCAATTATTTTTTTCTAGGCTAATTTGCTCCATCCCATTACCCGCTGAGAAAATTAATACCCTGCATATAGCCAATAGCCTGCGAAACTAGTTCAGAGAAGGCTTGCGAGGAGCGAGATCTGGGGCGGTATTCTCAGACGCTTCCACCTCGCACATCAACTATTTTCAAAGGTCGAAATGGAGATTAATCGGGTTTTCATGAGGATTTTTTCACATTTATGGTACAGAAGAAGAGTTAAACAACCACCAGGGCCATTAAACTACCCCTAAAAATGCACGAAACGCCTGCGAAAGCCTTGTAAAATATGTGTAATTGGGCGCCGAAAGGTTTGAGAATACGGGTCCTGGCGCGCTGATGTAGGAGCTGATGAAAGAGTGGCCGAGGGAGGGAGGGAGCTCGTAGTGTGTGCGCCGATTTAATCTCTGACCTGACTTTTACTTTCATTGCTCATCTGTTAATAGTTTTACGCATAATATGACCGACCCAAGTCCATTTCTTTGTTCCTAATTATTATAATCACTAGAATCGTCATTACACGTAATATACTTAACTATTTTTTCTTGTTCCTAATTATTATAATCACTAGAATCGTCATTACACGTAATATACTTAACTATTTTTTTCTGTTTCCTAATCCATAACCTCTTCGTATCTCTTAGTGTTATAGCTTATCTTCCATTTTTCTTTCCAGTCCGCTTTGCACACCTCTTAGCTCTTCATCTAGATACCATGTGCGGTGCCAGGTTTAGGAAGTATGCAAGGATACAATTTTACCTACATCGCTATAAAATCTGCGGCAGTTTCATCAAAAATGCGTCCAGCAGGGCCTTAGTGTCATAAAGTCTACGGTATTTGGTGCGAGGATTTCATCACTGCGTCCAGCGGCTTAGTGATTAAGGTCTACGGCATCTGGTACGGCTATTTTATCACACCAGAGAGTTGAGGTAGCTACAGGGCACACCTCGGATGGTCATGAACTGTTGTCCTTCATCCACAGGAGACTCAGAGGCGGAGGAGAACGTGCATGAGTTTCGCCCGGGGGAGACAAGACACGTTACCTACTCGGTCCGTCCCAGGGCAGACACACAGCCCAACCCCTTCAACTTTAGTGAGCGCGTCTCCCAGACCACTAGAGTCTCCAAACGGGTAAGTGCCTCGGGTCTTGTTCGGTCATGTATTGTGAGGCAATCGATCCTTTTCTTCCTATTTGTTTCGTGAGGAGGACAAATGAGCTCAGAAATGCTTCATTGCCTATGTTCAATATCTTAAATGAGTGTCTTTACATAGGAAGTTTTTTTTTTAGCAGTAAAGGAAGCAGCTCAAGGGGAAAATAAGATAATAGTGAGAAGAAATGCCCACTAATCACTGCCCCTATGAGAGAGTTAAGAAGAGTGGTCCAAAGAGAGGTCAATTTCGGGAGGAGAGGCACCTTGATACTTGGCTTCTATGCTATTGTAAGTTTGAAGTGATGATGGTGAACAGGAGTTGGAACATGGTGACTGGTGCTGCATGAAAACTATAACCACACAAAAGCAAATTACACCAAGAGCAAGGAATAATAGTGATGCCTCTCCCATCTTCCCTTCACTGTCCCCCTGCGCACCATGTTTCCCTGTATGTATTTTTATCCTTCAAATCCTCCTTTCACTGCCTCTTCAAGCACTGTATCTACCATCATGAGTCTTTATTATGTTCATCCTTCACTGCGCCTTTAACCCGGTAGCAGTGACCGGCCAAATTTGTGGCTTTACCGTGTAGCAGCGACTGGCCAAATTTGTGCCATGATATAAACCCCCCAAAATAGATGATACATAATCTAATCACAAATGCTTTGATATATATTATGAAATGGTTTGTGTGAGGGGTGATTTTTTCTCATTTTTCTCGCTTAGAGGGACCATTAAGAAACATGATCCTCGCTGCTACCGAGTTAAATATCATGCCCTGTCCTAACTCTGTCTCTCTCCTCCTCCCTTCACTGCCTCTTCAAGCACTGTATCTACCATCATGTGTATTTATATATGTATCCACCCTTCACTGCATCATCTTAACTCTGTCTCTCTCCTCCTCCCTTCACTTCCCTTCTAAATACAATGTCCTCTATGCAGCTTTATGTATCACCTCCACCCTCCAGCATTTCCTGAGCTCCTTGTCCTCGCCTTCAGAGCCTGGGAGTGCAGACCTCGCCACCACCCTCCACCACCTTCTCCCGCTGTGTCGGCCTCTACAAGATCTACCAGGCATACAAAGCTGACTATCGCAAGACACTGGAGCTGGAGATGGAGATGGAGAAGAAAGACAGGGAGAGGGAAAGGGAGAGGGAACGAGGAGCACCCAAACCTAAACCAGTGAGGGAGAGATGAGTGAATAAGAAGTGAAGCATAAAGAATGTGAGTAAATGAATTGATGAAGCAGTTAATACCCCTCCCCACCCACCCCTTACCCCTCTGCAGGCCCTGGACCCCATTGTAGTAGTGAAGCCGCCCACACCGCCGCCACCCCCGGGGAAGCTGGGCCCTGATCTCCGCCTGCCGGGGCTCCTCTGGGCGGCGAGGGTGGTGGAGAGGATGGTCAGCCAGAACACTTACGATGACATAGCTCAAGGTGTGTGTGACTGTGTGTATGTGAGTGTGACTGTGACTCTGCGTGTGTGTAAGTGTGTGTGTGTGTGAGAGAGAGAGAGAGACAGAGAGAGTTCTTCAATTCACTCACCTGCAATTACTTCTCCCTTGTTCCCTTCCTCACTCTCTCTCTCTGTTCCGTAGTAATGTTGACTCAAGCTCCAAACTCTATCCACATATTTGTTTATTTTCGTGACTTATGTTGTCATTTCTATCTTAAACAACATCAGTAACATTAGCCAATCAGTGACTACTCCAGGAAGGGGACATTGTTTAAGAGCAAGCTGTTTGGAAGTTAAGTACACCATTATAGATTTTCAGCACATACTTTTAAGTCACGAGTTTCTCTGGTTCCCATTTCTGCCAGTTCACTGTTACAAATTTCAAGTACTAAGTTACAAGTCAAGTTTCAAAGCATTATATTCATTCATCCACACTTCAGCTTGGGCAACTCCTCTTTTCTTAGCAGGAGAATGCAGCGTGTAGTGTAAATTTACCTCATCTTTATTCTCCTTATTCAGATTTCAAGTACTGGGAGGATGGCAGTGACGAGTTCAGGTATCTTGAGGGTTCCCTGCTGCCCCTTTGGAAGTTCCACCATGACCGTTCCCGTGCCTTCATTGTGTCTGACGTGTGTTGGAGTCCCGTGTACCCCGACCTCCTCGCTGCAGCCTACACCACAGGTCAGTGCCAAGGGAAAAGAATGGGAAAAAAGGCATAATTAGTCAGGTAATTTATTGACCATAGAAAAAGTATTAAAAAGAATTAAAACATCACCAAGCTGCAGGAGTGGAGCAAAAAGTGGCTGCTACAATTCAATGAAGAAAAATGTAAAGTCATGCACTGTGGGAGGGGATATCCAGTATACCAACACCACATGGGAAACACTCCACTAGCCACCACAGCGGCAGAGAAAAACCTGGGACTGTTATGTTACCAGGCTACCAGTGAAGGCAAGATCCGTGCCAATCGCAGCGGATGGGTTAACGTATACAGAATATCTGATACACAATTTCAAATAATATATAGATGACATATGAGGGAGAGAGTGATACATTGGGGGTGATGAAACAGTGCTGTGAAGAGGTTCGGGCCCCACCCATACTGACATCACATTTGTGTCGGACTATTATAGAAGGATTAGTTGAGAATGGGACTTAGTAATGATGCAGACTGGACACAGCTGATTAAGGTAGTACAGATGGGACAGAACAAGAGGCTGTGTGTAGGTGTAGGTAATGACAGTAGTATGTAGTGACTCATGCTTTCAATTTCATCTTTGCCGTAGTTACATCCAGTTCTTAAAGGCTTGCATTTGTATTAACATGGCTTGGTTCTCTTGCACAGGGGACATTGGAGGGCCAGAGGGTGGAGGGATGTTGTGTCTGTACACCCTCAAGAATCCTGCCACACCAGAGAGGGTCTTCCACACGCCATGCGGTGTTCTCTGCCTTCACTTGCACCCAAAAGTAAGAGCACAGTTGGGAGAAATAGGGCAACACAGAGAAATGGGAAAGAATGAATAGGAAAGGAAGAATATGAGAAAGAAGGAGAAGGAAAGGAAATATAGGGGAAAGAAAGTGAAGAAAAGGAAGAATATGAGAAAGAAAGAGGAGAGGAGTAAGAGGAGGAGGACGACAAAAAGGAGGAGAGGAGGAGGAGGAGGAGGAGGTAGGGAGGTATTGTGTGAAGAGGAAAGAGGAAGAGGAGAAGGAGGAGGAACAGGGTTGGGAAACTGGGGCGGGTAGTAATAGTAGTGGTAATATTATTATTATCATTATTATTATTATTATTATTATTATTATTATTATTATTGATAGTAGTAGTAGTAGTAGTACCTGTAGTAGAAATGCATAATACATAGTTGTAAAAGTAGTATCTGTAGTAGTTGCAGTAATATAGTAGTAGTAGTGGTTGTAGCAATGATGTTGATGATAGTAGTACTCAAATTAAATGGTGGTATAAGTAGTAATAACTGTGGTATAGTAATTAGGCCAGTACTCACTCTCTATAGTTTTTCCTCTGTCACACACATCTGCAAAGCTAAGGTTCGCCAGGTATTCACTGTCTATCTATATATTGTGCAGCACGGATATGTGGTGGCGGCGGGCTGGAGCGACGGCACGGTGGTGATGTATGATGTGAAGATTCCCACCAGGCCCATCACCATCACCTCCACCTGCCTCAACGAGAAGCACCTGTTGCCCGTCACACAGGTAAAGACCAATTATGACATGAACTTGAGGTTTAATGTTTTATCCATTTATCTAAATCTCCAACGTCCTGTCTCCTTGTTGGATATTTCATCAATGAGGTGGCCATGGCAGAAGCATCGCTAATTTTCCCTGGCCCAGCACTCCATTTCACCACATTTATTCCCTTTCCTGCCAGCTCTATCTCTTTTTGCCCCCCCACCATATTCATCAACTCTATTCTTCCGTGATTTCACTGGTAGTTTACTCCTGATATCCTCCCTCAATCTTACCCTCCTACACTCTTCAAAAGGTCATCTTCATCCATTATTTCATGTTTAAACCCTTTAATCTCATCTAATCTGTCTATTTTTTTCTTCTTCTACACACCTTACATATCCTACTATTTGCTCATTTAACTTTAACACTGACTTCTTGTAATCTTTTTTGTCTGTGTCCTCCATCTCTGAAGTTCGGTAGGAAGATATGAAGCTTGAGGGAAGACCTGTGTTTCATCTATGTCTTCCTGGATATTAAGTAGAGTAGGCACAGTAAAATACATGTTCTCATCAAGTTACAGTGGGGCACATTTCTTCATATCATAACTGACTCCTGTTCTTCTTTTCGGTTCAGTGGATGGAGGCGAGTGTGAGGAAGACCAGAATAATTGTCTCTATAGCCCTGGATGTGGAGTAGGGAAGGCACTTTAGGACACATGCCTTAAATACTTAATCCGGTAGCAGCGGGGATCATGTTTCTTAATGGTCCCTCTAAGCGAGAAAAATGAGACAAAATCACCACTCACACAAACCATTTCATAATATATATCTAAGCATTTGTGATCAGTTTATGTATCATCTATTTGGGGGGTATAGATCATGGCACAAATTTGGCCCGTCGCTGCTACCGGGTTAACTTCTTTCCATTCATCTTTTAGGTTTGGCAAATAGAGATGGTCTTGGGACGATGTTTTTTTCTCCTTGTCCATGATAGTTAGAGTAGGCACAGTATGATACATGCCATCATTGCTCCCTCTCCTCCATATTTTAGGTTAGGTGGATGGAAACAGAGCCCGGGGAAGACCTTTGCTTCTTCTCGGTGTCCCTGGATGGCCGCCTCACCCAGTGGCTGGTGCACGCCATGGACCTACAGCACATGCACATCCTGGACTTCAACGTGGTGGAGCACCTCAGTGGCAGTGTGCCTGTGCGTGACAAGGTGCCTCTTGAGGGTAGGGTGTCTTCCTCTTGTCTGTCATAATGTCATAATGTTATTTGTTTTAACTTCAGAAGGAAAATTTCATTAGTCACATGAGCTTTGCAGGTATTCAATACGGGATATCACGACACCTTTCAACCTAGATTAATAAAATGTTTAATTTACATACTTCTGTCACCTTTGTATGTAGCGGCTAGTCATGGGCATTGTTTTATCTCATTTTTCTCTTAACCCGCCTCTTGTACTGTGAACAAAACTATGATAGAACTGGAGATAGTTTTTTTATGGAGCAAAGCCCAGCTGGATACACCAAGATATACAAAGATATGGTGTGACTATGAGGAGCCACCCAGGTTGCACATGGGAATTCCTAAAAAATGTCATTTATTATTTGCCCTAACCCAGAGTCATCAATTACTTCTGCTTCACTTTCCCTTTGAGAGGCATGGAACACGGTGGTTCAACTATGGGCCTATAGCTGTGCATTGATATTTTGTTGCCTGTAAACTCTTGTATTAATATTTTAGTTTATTCTGCCTAAAAACAAAGTATCTGTGACTAAGGCTTTGTAGTATATGAAATAATACTAGGTTACTTGCAGGCCTTGCCTAGAACTCTTGTATCACTGAAAGAGCATGTATTATTTTTTACCTTAATATAAATTTTAGGTATAAAAAAGAAAAAAAAAGAATGGAAGGGAAAAAAAGACATAATTGAATATGTGGCCCTTGATTTATAAGTTTAGGGATGAAGTAGCCCAGTGTGTCAAAAGTTCCACCACACTGGTGTAAAGTATCACATGTTTCCTCTTAGCACTAATGTAAACAGAGTATCATTTAAATGTCCAGATTCATTTTCATTTAAGAGAAGTACAGCATCTTATGTATTCTTTTGGCAATCTCTTTCAGGAATTTGTAATTTTGCATTCTAACCTCACTCTCCTTCTAAGAGGATTCAAAAATCCTCTCAGCAGTCCCTTTCACTCACTGATTGCGGCATTTAGATTCACTCAATGTCTATCTCAGTGATGCTTTACAGGAGTGGCTACATCCATGGCCTTCAGACCTGATGACGTAACAGTTGTGGTAGTGGGTGTGGACACAGGTGTGGTGTTCCAGTGCTCCACCACCTGCCCCACCCACTCCCTCTTCGTGTACCCCGCCCACTCCTCACCCGTCAGGAAGGTGGCCTGGAACTCACACCACCACCAGATCTTCCTCTCCTGCTCTGTTGACTGGACTGTCAAGATCTGGCTCCAGCATAATGTGTGAGTAGTCTTGTATCACTATTGTAGTATATCATGCTTTAGGATAAGGCAGTGGTACACTTTTACCACTGGGCAGTCTCTAAATCTCAAGCCCTAGCAAGGTCAGGAACCACTAACTCAATGAATCAGTGAACTGGTGAGCATGCCCCTCACTAAAGGCTCATTGGTGTCAAGGTCGCCACTGGTGGTGCTGGACGTGGGTGGCGCGGTGGCAGGGGTCACATGGTCACCCTTCAGCAGCAGTGTATTTGTGGCGGTCACAGACGAGGGGCGAGTGTATGTGTACGACCTCTTTCTGAGGCGCTGCCGGCCACTTTGTGTGCAGAGCTTGCTCCAGCGGCGGCGAGTGGCAGCCACCTCTGTAGCCTTCAATCCCTTCCACCCCATCATTGTAGTGGGTGGAGAGAGGTAAGATCTTAATTCATAAGTATGGCATCATGAACATGAAAAAACAATGGAATAACTAATGAAACATGGGAAGTCATGTGACTGTATCAATTTGATAGACATCTTGAAGAAGAGATTATATAAATTCATGGAAAAAAAGTGTAGGTGCTGTTAGATTTACAAGAGCTGCCCTTTTATGTAGACCAACTGGTCTCATGCAGACTTTTTAGGTTCTTATGTTTTTTTTTTTAAATATCAAAAAGAAAAAATAATATATATATATATATATATATATATATATATATATATATATATATATATATATATATATATATATATATATATATATATATATATATATATATATATATATACACAATTTAGTCAGATAAATAACTTCTGAATTTGTTGTTTTTTCCAACAGAGGCCATCTTGTTGCCCTGAAACTGTCACCCAACTTGAGGAAGCCTCACAAGGATGCCAAAGGAGCTGACGCTCAGCGACTGCGGGAACTTGAGGTGTACAAGATGGAGCGGCTCATTGCTACCAGCAACAACCAAGGCTGAGCACAGCCGTGGCCATCCTGAGGCTGTGATATAATGAGGGCAAGATTAAAGAAAGGGCTACTGGGGCTATAGCCTTGGAGTGCCCACAAGACAGACAAGATAGAAGGTTATGCCTCACAGCATTGGAAATCAGCCTATTAGGGGCCTCCACAAAATACCATGATGCAGAGGCACCTCAGAAGCTCTAAATTTAACTTCTGTGTTTACAAAGTCTTCAGTCCCTCGCCTTTTTAGGACTGGCAGAGACACAACAAAGCTACAATGGTGCTGTTACGAGGCAACAAGTGTCATGAGGTGAATCTTCCAGGTGTGCAGATGTGTTAACTGTTAACTGTTGTCAGGGACAGGCTATTATGATGCTCTCCTGAGGAAAAGACTGTCCTGAAGGTGTATCCCTCAGGCATGCAGACTTGCTGGTGCTTGACTGGCCATTACCAGCTCAAGGTGGTATCAGGCACATGCACAACAATGCTACAATGAAGCCCTCCTGAGGGGGAGGTGGTGACACAGTGGTCAGCTTGGGCATGGTAATCCCAGGGACCCAGGTTTAAATCCCACCACAAGCAGCTGGCAACCTTCAACCATCGCCTGGTGACAAAAGATTACCCACCTGGTGTCCAGATCTTCGATCAACCTTTATTTCAGTGATTTCAGTCAAGAAGAGCACCAGGGGTCAGCATGGCCCAGGCATAAGATATATCACAGCAGCAACATATAATAAAATTTGCTGGTGCCACAAACAGGCTTGGGCCATCTTCCAAGCCCCTAAAGAGAGCCTACCAGCACTATGAACGGACAAATAAAAATAATAAAAATAAATAAAGGAGTGTCATGAAGGTGTATCCTCCATGTGTTTGTTTGGATAACCACTTCCAGCTCAAAGTGTTTCTGCTGGAAAACATTTTCAAGAGGTAACAATGGCATACAGCAGGAGACATGTTAGCTAGTCAGGTGGAAAAAGACAGGATCAGTATTGTGAGAAGCAGCTTCAGTGTATTGTTATTGCCTTCAAGAGGATTCAGTCCCCATCAGAGGTTCTAATGTTTTCTACTTCCTGTTATCTGTTTTGCAAGGTGAGCAAAGGTCTGACTAAGTCGTAACAGTTTTGAATATCTTCTTTGATTGTCAAACTGTTGATTTTGAAGCTTGATTCAACTAAGTGCTCAGGAGACAAGTCTCAGAGCCACAGTGATCTTTGCTTTATCCTCACACCTATTTTCCCTGATTTGCCTTTTGTACATCTCAGAATGTTTGAGGGAAAATAACAGTTTTGGCAATTAACGTTCACTATTTGAACCAAGGAAGCTAGGAGTCAGTTGCTGCAGGTGATCAAATAGCACAATTTGTAAGTAGCATCCTTCTTGGTAGTATCATTCCAAATTAAATTGGCTCACTGTTGGGTATGAGCCTCATCCACACTGGTCAGTTTTGTACTATTGGTTCATTGATAATTTTGTTTTGTGTCTTCCTTTACTCAAATCATCTACTTCTTCCTTGGTCTCCCTCTCTTTCTACCCTGTACCTCCATTCTCATTACTTGTCTTCCTACATAGTCTAGTATCAGGAGATGTAATGTAGCACAAACCAAAATGAAAAAAAAAAAGTGATGTTCCAGATGAGTGAAGATCACATGGTGCAGCCACTGGTTCCATGGATAATTGGGATAAAATTCAAGTAAGGCAAGGTTATGTATCCACCAGATTCTCACACTACTCAGGACACTGCTCTTCTTTGACAACAATGCAGTGTCCTCACGTTACCTTGTAACTTTTTAAGTGCTCTACAAATCAATATAGCTACCTGATGAGTGATTAATGTTATGTATGCTGTTAATATTTAACATAAGTATCAAACAATTTTTTAAGGTTTTGTACATAAAGAAATTTGGCAAAATAAGGATTAAAACCATAAATAATATTGATACAATATAAAACTAATACTTTTAATTATATGTTAAATTAAATTAAGATGAAATTGATTTGATAAGAATAAAATATTTATTAAAAAGTTTGAACATTTTTTCTAAGTACTAAAATACATTACATCAAAATATATCCTAAAAACATTATGCTCTCAATAGTCTTAAATGATAAGTTGAAGCATGAATTAAATTTTGCTAAAGATTCAGGAGTACATGCACATTCTGATGCCTGTGCCAGGTGGCTGATTAGCATTCAATAAAAATTTGTGGAAAGGAAATTAATTCCTGCATCTTTTCCTTCACATACTAAATATACACACATTAACGTTTGCCTTTATTTTGTAGATCTTTTGTGTAACCTGTATCTCATTCTATAAACAAGTATAGAGTTCTCCTATATTATCATATTACAAACTATAGTTGTATATGTATTTCTTTTTCTATGTACACTATACATGTGTAGTTATTTATACTTTTACAGTGGGGGTAGCTGCCAGGCACTGACCTTCTCCCTTGTAATATTTTTCTAACAATAAATGACTACAATACACTGACATCAACAATCAGTGGCTAATCATATACCAGCAGGTAGTGCAGCCTGTTACAGCAAGAGCCAAGACAGCTTTATACCGAAGCAAACAGGGTGCGTGCTGTGGGTGGAGATCCTTTACAACAGCAAACAAGTAAGCACTCAACATGAATCTTCACTTTTAACTCATTTAAATATTGAACAACCTGCTGGAATATCCTTAGAGTGAAAGTTTATTTTTTTTCTTTTTACAATATTTTCTTATTTGATTTATCATTTACTCATGTACATTTTGGTAGCAGTGACCATCAAGAGTCAAAAGATACCAAAAGATGCCAAAGATACTAGCTCCTCATGCTACCATGTGTGCTGGCATACAAGGTGTGTGGTGTCTTAAGATGACCTCAAAATTTCTGCCAGTAAATCATTTACTTTAACAGTAAACATAAGCATCTTAATTTTTCTTTTTAAAGGAAACTTGATTATAGAAATACAGGAAAAATTTCAAGATTTGCATTTCCAAACTCTGAGCCATTAGTGTGTGGAATTTGATCCTCAAGACTATAGTCTACTTTTTAGTTTTGACTGGTCTTGTGAATTGTACATGGAGTCAATGATATCTGAATATTTTTCTAAAACAAAGCTTCTTTTCAACTTCAGTGTGTTATTTAGTTCACCTGTAGGAAGAGAAAAGTCGTGAGGCAAGAGTGTCCAGCGCTGCACTCTCTGTGCTCTTGATATGGCACTCTCCCCAGAGTGTTGTATCTGGGGAGAGAAAAAAGTAATTGGAAATCCATACAGAGGAGCCAAGACTGGTTGATATACAGAGGTGAGCAAGTGCGGTACTTAGTGCGGTAGTACCGCATCACAAAAAAAGTACTGCACTACTGCAAAATTTGTGAAAATACCGCACTAAAAAATCCTGCTGTACTCTTTTGCGGTACTATGAAAACTATCGAAGATGACATTTGCAGCGCGGCATGCTCACAGAATTTTTTTTTTTTACAGTGAATCGGACTCGATCAGTCAATCGGTATCAGTCGTCAGAATCAGTGATTCAGTCATTCTGACTTTTCAGTTATTGTTCAAAATTAAATACTGAATAGACAGACTAAACTACTACACTGCGAGTCTTCTTTAACCCGCGCGGTGCCGGCCATTTCGACCCTGGACCCGTCCATGGTGTCGGCTTATTTTTTATTTATTTTTTATTTTATTTTAGCATACCTCTCAATTCCCTCCTGTATGGCAGTAGCCAGAGCTCCTTGGGGGTTCTGCTCTACCTCAGCCAAAGCCTCAGTCACTGTGTGCACGTGTGGAAGCCCGAGGGTCACCATTGCTTCCCGGCAAGGTGGAGTCAGTGTGCTCAGTGGTTCTCCGGTGTCCACATCAACCTCTGATTTCAGAGTCAGCAACATTGACAAATACCTGTATTAATGTGATTCTTTGAATTGCATACATAGAGAAAGGGGCTATGTACATTAGAGATAGTGAATGTGTAACTTCACACTTATAAATCAATATAAATCAATAATATAAATGTGAATAAAATTAAAATTTGTAAGAGATTCCTGCAAGCCTGTAATAAGGGCTTTTTTTAATACACTCCCTTATAAAAATGAAGATTGAGCATTTCCTAATTAATAGGTTGCCTCATGACAATATTGAAAATATGTGAAATAATTAAAGAGAATAGGTCTGCAGTGACCCATTAAACATGAGGTCAGATGTCACACTTAACCTGCAACCATTCATTTATGTACGTACTCAATTCTGAAAACAATCTTTCTTAGATTTTATCTTTCACTTACTTTCTTTTGTCCCCAATCAGCATTGCATTACTGATGAACGGGAGTTCCTTCAACACTGCTCTCTCAATGAGCACCGGGGGAATGTTCTCACCTCCAGCTGTGATGATAAGCTCTTTGATGCGTCCAGTAATATATAGATATCCTTCATCATCAAAACTCCCAATGTCACCTGTGTACAGCCATCCCTCGCTGTCAATCTGCACCAAAGAGACAATGTATTGCAGCCATACAGAAAGGTAATTAGAAAGTTTTGCAGAGCTACTACACTGCCCATGTCATTAACCAACATTTACACATAAACAGTTAGGGGGGCAGCATAGTGGCAACAAAATTGTCTGTGCTCATGAAAAGGGAGATAACTTAGGGGAAGGAAATTGCCAACCAACTTCCATAGGTATTTGCTCTGCACAAAGGCAGGTGGTTGCACAAGCTGTCTGATGTTCCAGACATACAGTGATGTCAGACAAGTTCATTCCTGTGGGCACTGTGAACATATGTCTGGATCAGAATGAGCAGCAATAGAAAACTAAATGACAATACTTTTACAGTAAAAGGTTAACAGCTTCAAAATTTAGTGGAATAGATTACTGAATGGAAGTATTGACAGGGGGAGAGAGATAAGTTAACAAGAGGTATCTCATGTAGGCTGATATGCCTACCAGTCACCCTAAAATACTTAATCCTGCTTTACTACCCTTTCTTCAAACATTCACTATGTATTATCTATCTTCATCCATCATAGGCCCTTCATGCGCACCAACTGTTCCATCCCTGATGGTGACATTTTAATTTTCTCTCCTTCCTGATATTCCCTCAATAGTTTTTAAGCCCAGTCCACACAGGCGTAGAATGTCCGTTACATACACATACAAAAGCGAGGCAGAGGCAAGTGAACGAGCGGTGGATGGGCAAAACTCTCGCCTTTGTCTGTGTTTGTGGCGGAAAGTGTGTGCCCGTGTGGACAGAGCCTTAGGAATAAATTTCAAGGGTAAAATACATACTAATTTGTATTGATTTTTTCTCGAATCCTCGCCTAAACTTTCCTTTACATTTCCCTTTGCTACCATAAAACTTATCAAATTAATCTATTCCTGAAAATAAACAGTAAAAAGACTGATGAAGAGGTAAAGAGGTGTTTGCAAGGCTGAGCTGAGTGAGGATGCTCCATGTGAAACATCAGAGATGAGACAAAAGATAAGAATAGTTCAAAGGTTTTTTTTTACAACAAACATCATATCAATGTAATCCAGACTTACTGTTTCATTTGTTTTATCTGGCATCTTCAAATACCCCATGAATATGTTTCGTCCCTTCATTAATATTTCTCCTTCTCCGGGCCGGCATCCGTCAAGGTAACTTAAGCGGGATTTAATGTGACGGTCAATCTACGGAAAGAGAATTTGTTTGTGTAAGCAAACTGTGAATATAAGAAAACAAAAAGTCAGTATTTTCTCAGTCTTACATAACATGATGTTACTCCAAAGTGTATAACCCTCTTAGGGCTCTTCATTTACATGTATTTAACAATCAAAAGACAATTCATCAAGTTACATATGAGTTATACATGTAGAAAATCTAAGAAAAGTCCTCTTCAATTGTCACTTCAATTACATTACATTCAGTCATTTCAATGCCCAAACATGTGACTACTAATTACCTTGCCAACACTTCCAAGTTTCCACGTTCCTCCCTCAACCGTAGACATTGAACCTAAGCTCATGCTCTCTGACAAACCATAGCCCTCCATAATGGGTAGATCCAAGCTCATGAAGTACTCCAGAACATCCTTGGAAATTGGTGCAGTTCCTAAATAGTAAAGAAAGGCAATCACTTACACATAAATAAATAACATTTGGCTAACCTAAGAGATGGAACTTTCCTCATAAATGGAAATAAAGTGAAGTCAGATGATAGCAGCCACAAATGGGAGACTTGCTGACATTAACTCCCTTGAGTGGGAGGGTTTCATGCACACATGTTTACTCAGTATCTTCCATGACCCATTAAAGGCAAAGTTTGGTTCTAATCTACAAGACTGTCCCCTTTATTGTGATCATTTGCCATTAAAGCAGTTTGACTGATGGCATTAGGTATTTCCCCACCCACTAAAACTCAAAAATAGACTTAAAACAATACCTCAACAGTTTAAAATCAGTGAATTGCCAACCTCAAAATAAAAGTAACAGTATAAATAAAACTTGATTGCAAAGAGGCTCACCTGAGACCAAGCTAGTTGCACGAGACATGCCAATTGCCGCCTTTACTTTGTTGAGGATGAGTGTTTTTGCGAGTGCATTGGCCATTGTCTCATATGCTGTTAAGGTTCTAGGGAAAAAAAATCGATGTGCCAAGTTAACAAAACACACTATGATAGCTAAAATTTTGCAAAGGAGCAAAATAATGGTACATATATAACTGCATAGTAAAAGCAATGAATAGTATACACCAACATGTGTTATAGATGATACAAGGCATAGAGTTCAATGTAATATATCCAAGCTTGTTTTCTGTAAGCTAGTGGGCCCATACTTATAAATACATAAGCCGTTTGACTTATGTCTCGTCTCAAAGGCAAGTTTTCACCATAGCTGGGGCTCCAGCCGCCACGGGTACAGGTAACTCTATTTACGCGAGTATTGTGTCCTTGAAGAGGTCGCGTAAATAAAAAACAATGTAAATCAAACAAGAGGTAGGTTTCTATCGAAAAATAATTATTCACTTCATTCAGTGGAGAGAGAGAGAGAGAGAGAGAGAGAGAAAAACATATCACCGAGATATCCACTCAGGCACTCAGTCTCACCCTTACTCGTGTGAGGAAGAAATGAGGGACACCATGTGCGACTGGCTAGTATTGGTACCGGTACCGAGCAGTCTGGTATCGATACCGTACCATATAGCTGGTACTGTTAGCACTGGTACTGGTACCGGTACCTGTCCACCCCTATTGTTGAGTAGTGTGGCAGCATGGGTACTGTATTGTTGTTCAAGTGGCGCGCGGGAAGAACTGAGCTCAGCTGTGTGGCCGCGGCGCCGTGTGAGTCCAGTTGCGTGAGACATCCATAAAATATCGCGTATAAGTGAAAAAAAAAAGTGTAAATTAAACATTTATTTGGATTTTGGACCCCGCGTTATTACAAAAATGCGTAAACCAAACACGCGTAAATCGAGTTACCTGTAGTGGGAAATGTAAAGTTGCCAACAATGGCAAAATCAGTTATCTCATATGAAAATTAATGGGTAAGAATACCTTAAAATGGTGAAAGTATTGAATAGAAGTACATCATATCCATAATAATAGGGTTTTGTAAGGCTATAGTGAGCATTTGAATGTAAAACGATTTTGATGAGGCACGCTGGCTGTCTGGCAACACCCGTCAATGTTTACATTTGAAGGTCGAACCTCAGACGAGACCTAAGATTATTCCTGCCCGGGACCAACTTTAGCTACTCACGCCATGTCTCAGATTCACACCCGGCCAGCTCCACAGCGCCGGTTTGGGCTCTTAAGATGAGCCTGAGACGAGGTGTTACCTTTATAAGTATGGGCCGTGATGTCGGAGATGGCTTGCCTCTTCCTAACCTCTCAATGGGTCTGTTGTATAGTCAGAAATGTGTCATTTTTAAAGTGTTCTGTGATAGTTTGTTTCTTCTTTCTTTCTTTCCAGTCTCTCCATGAATATTTTTTTGAGGAATATTTGATTTACATTAAAATACAGTGAAAGACGTTGAAGCATGATTTCTGTTCAAGCATATCACTATAACTCAAAGATCATAATCACCATCATTATCAACTTATTCATAATGTATTTCACTGCATAATTTTCAGTCATTCCTTTTACGGTAAAGAGGATCAGACCTTCCTTCCTTTATGGCATTATAGTAGTTCAGCCCATGATATTTGGCCCAGGAGCCAACAGCTTTCTTCAGACCTCCTACTTGAGCCCCAGCCTCCTGCATCTTTTCATACATCTTTTCCCAGACCCTCGGAACAGCAACGAAACGAGTAGGCTGAACCTGGAGTTGAGATAAGGTTATTCGAGAGTGTGCAAGTAATAAGTCTTTTTAGCACAAGTTTGATATCTTTTTTAATAAAGAATAAAAAAGCTAGACAATGGTCTGATTACCAAGTAAATAATTTCTATAACAAGGTAAAATATTGTAGCTTTTTTTATCCAGCCAGACTTAACAAAAATTAGCAAACAACATGCACAAATAAGATGTTACCATATTTTTTATATCCAGGGACAATAAAATTAAATTACAAAACTATATACAGTGGTCCCTCGTCTATCATGGAGGTTAGGCTCCAGAACCCCCCGCGATAGGCAAAGTAGCGACCTTATATTTATTTTATTATTTATATATATTTTAAAGCTTTATAAACCTTTCCCACACTCTTATTAACCTTTCACACTCTTATAAATACTTTCTACACTCTTAAACCTACATAATTTTAACGAGCCCCATGCGTAACTGTGCATGCGTGAGGAAGCCACATGCATAAAAAGATGTGTACTATGTGTATCATTAGCTATTAGTAAATAGTTGAGCTGAAAGTGGGAGTTCAGTTATAATTATCAACCTACTTCAAGGAGGGTCTGTAGTAGGGTGCCCTTCAATGCATCTGGCTGGGCAAAATACACAAGGCCAGCACACACGGTTGCTATGTAAAGGTCTAACAAGTGGGCTGCCAGGTGGCTCAAAGGAAGGTAGGACAGTGCAGATTCTTGACCCATTATCAGTGACCAGTCTTGTCTGTACTTGTAGACTGCCCAAACTATATGATCTTGTGAGCACATTACTCCTTTTGGTGGCCCAGTTGTCCCTGAAAAAAATAATAAATAAATAAAATAAAATAAATCAGAAATACCGTGCTTCTATCTTTTTTTTTACTTTGATATACTATGTCTTGATATCTATAGTTTTTTTTTTAACACTTCCTTTCACTCTAAATATATGTATAGGGTTTCATATGATGTTCTCATGGTTATGGAGAAGTTTGAATATTTGCATTACTTTGCTCTTGAAGCATATGTTACTATCTATGGAATAAAAATCAAAGTGTAGATTTACGAATCGCATGCATCCTCAAAAATGATGCCTTACCAGAAGTGTAGATGAGCGTGCAACACTGGTTCACTGCAGCCAAGGAGAGTCTTTCATCCAGGTGTGTGTCCCTCTCAGCCATGCCCACGGCTAAGAGCTCGGGCCAAGACAGTACTCCAGGTGCTCCTGGGATGCCAGACCACTGAATGATGGCCTGAGAAAAATAATATATATATATATATATATATATATATATATATATATATATATATATATATATATATATATATATATATATATATATATATATATATATATATATATATATATATATATATATATATATATATATATATATATATATATATATATATACACACACAATTTAGTCTTGTTTTCATTACATTGATATTAAAACTACCAGTTACAAATTATAAAAATATAGAATATACAAGAACTTTTAACCTTTATGTTAGGAAGGAAGCGCTTGACAGCTAGAAATTTATTCAAGCAATCTTGGTCCTCTACAACAATTATTTGAGCTTCACAGTTGTCAGCCAAGTATCTGCAGGCCTCTGGAGAGTTGGTGGTGTACACTCCTGTGGAAAGCCCACCAGCAAACACTGCTCCTGTGTGAGGATGACATGAGGGAATGAACTTTTGGACACATTACTATCTATGACTCTGATGCCCTGTTCTCTTTATGAAATCCCCCTTGCAGAAGTCTCTAGGGCTCCCTGTTGGTGCCCTTCCTTCTTGAAGCACCAACACCTTGCATGCAACCACAGTACTTTCTTTCAAATGCATTCATTAATTACAGCAGTCCATCTGATCTGTGGTCTCCCAGACACCCAATGCAACTCATTTTTTGAAAAATACAAATAACTGCAAAGTCAAGTGGAGCTTTTTAAAATCAATCATTAACCAACAGGGCCATGTGCTGGAGAGCGTTGCCTCATCCACCCTATGATTGGATTTATGGGGTCCTCTGAGCATGTCTCATTGAGTGCCACCTTCATATTACAAGTAATTCATGGCAGGATTCATTGGTTTTCTTGAGCTACGGGCTCTGTGAGAGCCTCATCAGCTTTCTCCACAAGAAGGATTCTTACACATACAAGCAGGTGAGCAAGTTCACCTTTTGGGTTGCCTGCCATATCCTCAAATAGCCAGAGTTGGCATTCACTTTTTCTCACAGTAATGGAAGCAACTAAGGGCGCGCACACACACACACACACACACACAAAAAAAAAATCTTCACCCCCTCCACACACTCCTAGGTGCTGTTTCTTTCCCTAAAAAGGTTAGTGTTCAAATGGTGCCATAAGTTCCACTGTTTGCTTTTTGCTATACGGCCAAGTACCAACTATAGATGACAGGGTTTTTGTATACTGATGGAAACAGAATTATAAAAAAAATCCTTATACATGTCTAGTATATATTACTGGTTTTACCCCCCCCAAAAAAAATTGTACAAGGAATCTTTGGACTCCAAAGGTATCTACTTACCATAATTGGCTATGGCCCATTCAGGAGAATTGAAGCCCATGATGCAGACACCATGGAATCTCTCTAGACCCAGCTTGATAAAGGCCTTGGCAACGGTCCTGGCTTCCTCAAAATATTGCTTGTAGGTCCAGTATCTAACACAATACCTTTTAGTTAGCATAATTATACATATCACCTTTCCTTTCTGATCTCAAAATGCATATCATTAAATTCATGATTTACACACAGGAGCAAGAAAAATGTAAATCGACATGCATACTTCCACACTCCTCTTTTGACGGCCAGTGCATTATGCTGTGGATACTCTTCAGCGATTTCTCTCATCATGGTGTATACAGACTTGGGTTTGAAAGATGCAGCCTCCTCATCTGATAACGCAAGTTGTACAGCTCCATCTGCATCCCAAGTCTTGAAAGATGCAGCTGGGATGACCTTGACAAGATACAGATGAAAACAGAGCATGAAACTTTATTATGATCTACCATTTGCTTCATTTGTCTCTCACTGTATCTGCTGTTGATAAATGATTTCTCAGTATTTATATATATGGGCCGTATTACAGGTCAAACCTGAGAAGTTTTGGGCCCCTACAAAGGTCAGTTTTGGGGCCATACTACAAGTCCAATCCAAGATGTTTCGGGTCCCTACAGAGTTGGGGATTAATAACTCTGTAGGGACCTGAAACTTCTCGGATTGGACTAGTACCGTAATACGGCCCCTAAACCAACCTTTGCAGGGACCCGAAACTTCTCGAGTTTGACTTGTAATATGGCTATATGTATAATATGTATAATAATACCAAACGTTTGCCACACTTACTTGGTCTGGGCCATTCCGATAAAGCCTGCTGCTTCCATCAACATCAGCCATTGTGTTCTGAAAGAGCTAAAATCATGAGCAGGATTCAAAGTTTGGGTTAGTTTCTTTTCTAATACTTAACTTTTAATACTGCTGATAATATCAAAAACTTTAATTTAGGATTTTTTTTATTGCAATAATTTTAAAGAAGCAAGACACTGTATACTACAAATACTGAAAATGTAGGCCTCATGCTAGTGAGTGACTTAAAATTATCAAGATAGAGTGTACTGTTTGGGAGATAAGGCAATGAAGCTGCATGAACAGGATAAGAGAGACTTGTTGAAAGAGGCTCAAAGAGATGACCAACTACATACAGTGCTTCAACATAGCAATTATTTTCAATGCCCATTTCTCATTCTTTGCTAACACAAGTATCTCAGTCCATGTTGCATCTCTTACTTAATCTGGGACTAATGGTGAACTATGATGCATTCACTTCCCTAACCCTCTCTCCCTTCGAGTCATTTTAGATATTCAGGTAAATTTGACATTGCTTCTCAGAATTTCCTCAAGTGTATGTAAGGGAGAGTACACAAGCATGCAGCAGCCCTTGCCACCCTAATAAAAGCCCCTCTATTTACCTCCTAAAACTAAACCTTTAACCTGAAAACTCCTACAATCCTAAAACCCCTAAACTCATAAACCTAAACCTATAACAGTGGAATGGGCGACATGGACCTTGGCCGCGTAGTGTGGCAGATCAGTCCCTGGGGGTTCAACGCTCCCAGCTGATTGATAGTGGATTGGTAGTTTCCCGTCAACCCTACCCAAGTTTGCAGTGGGCTCATTTACCACCAACGATGTCGGAGGATATTTAAGATCAGTTTGACCACAGACTTGCCATGATTGTGTTGTTAAGTGTCTGTGCATATTGTAGTGCCTTTGCTTACGACAGTGGGATTTCTGGCGAGAATATAAGACTGTTGATAACCTCTTAATTATTAGTTTTATAGTAGAATGATCAATAAACTGATTAGATATATCAAGGATGACAAGCCAGCTTTTGTTGGTGAATGAGATTTGTTTTTAATGTAGCTTTAGTGCCCTGAGTGGCTGCCCATCAGTGGTAGGGAGTGGCAGCCTGTAACGTTAGCCAAACCTGCAGCACCGAGGAGGGAGGGGAGCAGCACACCTTATCCACTTATCCAGGCGACTGTCACTGCCTGGAACACAACGAATAGCACTAACTCATCCTCTGAAGCCGTGCGCTCGACCTGTTGGACTTGTGAAAGTTGTGCCACGGCCCACGAGTCTTGTGTGGCCAGACGATAAGATGCGTGACCTTGGGCCGGGAGATGATGTGGTTACCAGGGCATGGCTTTTGTCTTTAGTTTTCGATCTTTTTATTCCACTATCGGTCTCTACTAGTCTATACCCCACGTGACAGCTGAGCAGGCTTCTATACATAATTATTAGCTTGGTATCATTATGGAGAATGTATCTCGTTATAAACATGTGCTATTTAAGATTTGAGACAAGCTCCGTGGACCTTCCATTCATAAAATGCTCTATTTAAAACGTGACCAACTAGGCTGCATTGTGTAGTGCTGAGTTGCCTGATGGGCGAACCTCCCATAACCCACTTAATCAGTAGGGTATCTCTTTGGCCGACTGGATAAGGAGTGGCTCTCCCGTTACGCTGGTCGCGGGTTCGATACCCGGCACCGGCAAACCTTTCCTTGTCTTGATTAATTTCTCGTGTGTTTCGTTACACGCAGTGGCTGTGTGGGGGTATAGTAAGAGAAAATTCTGTCATTTCAATTGTAGAATAATCTCGGAGAACAATATGCTCCGTGGATTTTTTTTTAAAGATTTGTGACTTATGTTCGGAGGCGATTTTGACCCTATGCATATTTTTACCTCGGGACGTACCCTACACCATTAGAAGCAGAAAAGCATGCAGATTTAGGATCTTGGCTTGTAAAACTGATGCGACGAAAATTATGTCTGCGCGTGGAGTGTCTGCGCGTGGTGCCTGCATGTGGTGATCTGCGCGTCTGCGTGTGGTGTCTGCGAGTCTGGGTGTGGTACGTGTCTGCGCGTCTGCGTGTGGTGTCTGCGAGTCTGGGTGTGGTACGTGTCTGCGCGTCTGCGTGTGGTGTCTGCGAGTCTGGGTGTGGTACGTGTCTGCACGTCTGCGTGTGGTGTCTGCACGTCTGCGTGTGGTGTCTGCGAGTCTGGGTGTGGTACGTGTCTGCACGTCTGCGTGTGGTGTCTGCGCGTCTGCGTGTGGTGTCTGCGAGTCTGCGTGTGGTGTCTGCACGTCTGCGTGTGGTGTCTGCGCGTCTGCGTGTGGTGTCTGCGCGTCTGCGTGTGGTGTCTGCGCGTCTGCGTGTGGTGTCTGCGCGTCTGCGTGTGGTGTCTGCGCGTCTGCGTGTGGTGTCTGCGCGTCTGCGTGTGGTGTCTGCGCGTCTGCGTGTGGTGTCTGCACGTCTGCGTGTGGTGTCTGCGCGTCTGCGTGTGGTGTCTGCGCGTCTGCGTGTGGTGTCTGCGCGTCTGCGTGTGGTGTCTGCGCGTCTGCGTGTGGTGTCTGCGCGTCTGCGTGTGGTGTCTGCGCGTCTGCGTGTGGTGTCTGCGAGTCTGCGTGTGGTGTCTGCGCGTCTGCGTGTGGTGTCTGCGCGTCTGCGTGTGGTGTCTGCGCGTCTGCGTGTGGTGTCTGCACGTCTGCGTGTGGTGTCTGCGCGTCTGCGTGTGGTGTCTGCACGTCTGCGTGTGGTGTCTGCGAGTCTGCGTGGGTGTCTGCACGTCTGCGTGTGGTGTCTGCGCGTCTGCGTGTGGTGTCTGCGAGTCTGTGTGGTGTCTGCACGTCTGCGTGTGGTGTCTGCGAGTCTGCGTGTGGTGTCTGCACGTCTGCGTGTGGTGTCTGCACGTCTGCGTGTGGTGTCTGCGAGTCTGCGTGTGGTGTCTGCGCGTCTGCGTGTGGTGTCTGCGAGTCTGCGTGTGGTGACTGCACGTCTGCGTGGTGTCTGCGAGTCTGCGTGTGGTGTCTGCACGTCTGCGTGTGGTGTCTGCGAGTCTGCGTGTGGTGTCTGCGAGTCTGCGTGTGGTGTCTGCACGTCTGCGTGTGGTGTCTGCACGTCTGCGTGTGGTGTCTGCACGTCTGCGTGTGGTGTCTGCGCGTCTGCGTGTGGTGTCTGCACGTCTGCGTGTGGTGTCTGCACGTCTGCGTGTGGTGTCTGCACGTCTGCGTGTGGTGTCTGCACGTCTGCGTGTGGTGTCTGCACGTCTGCGTGTGGTGTCTGCGCGTCTGCGTGTGGTGTCTGCGCGTCTGCGTGTGGTGTCTGCACGTCTGCGTGTGGTGTCTGCACGTCTGCGTGTGGTGTCTGCACGTCTGCGTGTGGTGTCTGCACGTCTGCGTGTGGTGTCTGCGAGTCTGCGTGTGGTGTCTGCACGTCTGCGTGTGGTGTCTGCACGTCTGCGTGTGGTGTCTGCACGTCTGCGTGTGGTGTCTGCGAGTCTGCGTGTGGTGTCTGCACGTCTGCGTGTGGTGTCTGCGAGTCTGCGTGTGGTGTCTGCGAGTCTGCGTGTGGTGTCTGCGCGTCTGCGTGTGGTGTCTGCGAGTCTGCGTGTGGTGTCTGCGAGTCTGCGTGTGGTGTCTGCGAGTCTGCGTGTGGTGTCTGCGAGTCTGCGTGTGGTGTCTGCGAGTCTGCGTGTGGTGTCTGCGAGTCTGCGTGTGGTGTCTGCGAGTCTGCGTGTGGTGTCTGCGAGTCTGCGTGTGGTGTCTGCACGTCTGCGTGTGGTGTCTGCGCGTCTGCGTGTGGTGTCTGCACGTCTGCGTGTGGTGTCTGCGAGTCTGCGTGTGGTGTCTGCACGTCTGCGTGTGGTGTCTGCGCGTCTGCGTGTGGTGTCTGCGCGTCTGCGTGTGGTGTCTGCGAGTCTGCGTGTGGTGTCTGCGCGTCTGTGTGTGGTGTCTGCGCGTCTGCGTGTGGTGTCTGCGCGTCTGGGTGTGGTGTCTGCGCGTCTGCGTGTGGTGTCTGCGCGTCTGCGTGTGGTGTCTGCGAGTCTGCGTGTGGTGTCTGCGTCTGTGTGTGTGGTGTCTGCGAGTCTGCGTGTGGTGTCTGCGCGTCTGTGTGTGGTGTCTGCGCGTCTGTGTGTGGTGTCTGCGCGTCTGCGTGTGGTGTCTGCGCGTCTGCGTGTGGTGTCTGCGAGTCTGCGTGTGGTGTCTGCGCGTCTGTGTGTGGTGTCTGCACGTCTGCGTGTGGTGTCTGCGCGTCTGCGTGTGGTGTCTGCACGTCTGCGTGTGGTGTCTGCGCGTCTGCGTGTGGTGTCTGCGCGTCTGCGTGTGGTGTCTGCGCGTCTGCGTGTGGTGTCTGCACGTCTGCGTGTGGTGTCTGCGCGTCTGCGTGTGGTGTCTGCGCGTCTGCGTGTGGTGTCTGCGCGTCTGCGTGTGGTGTCTGCGCGTCTGCGTGTGGTGTCTGCGCGTCTGCGTGTGGTGTCTGCACGTCTGCGTGTGGTGTCTGTGCGTCTGCGTGTGGTGTCTGCACGTCTGCGTGTGGTGTCTGCGCGTCTGCGTGTGGTGTCTGCGCGTCTGCGTGTGGTGTCTGCACGTCTGCGTGTGGTGTCTGCGCGTCTGCGTGTGGTGTCTGCACGTCTGCGTGTGGTGTCTGCGCGTCTGCGTGTGGTGTCTGCGCGTCTGCGTGTGGTGTCTGCGCGTCTGCGTGTGGTGTCTGCGCGTCTGCGTGTGGTGTCTGCGCGTCTGCGTGTGGTGTCTGCGCGTCTGCGTGTGGTGTCTGCGCGTCTGCGTGTGGTGTCTGCGCGTCTGCGTGTGGTGTCTGCGCGTCTGCGTGTGGTGTCTGCGCGTCTGCGTGTGGTGTCTGCGAGTCTGCGTGTGGTGTCTGCGCGTCTGCGTGTGGTGTCTGCGCGTCTGCGTGTGGTGTCTGCGCGTCTGCGTGTGGTGTCCGTGCGTCTGCGTGTGGTGTCTGCGCGTCTGCGTGTGGTGTCTGCGCGTCTGCGTGTGGTGTCTGCACGTCTGCGTGTGGTGTCTGCGAGTCTGCGTGTGGTGTCTGCGCGTCTGCGTGTGGTGTCTGCGAGTCTGGGTGTGGTACGTGTCTGCACGTCTGCGTGTGGTGTCTGCGAGTCTGGGTGTGGTACGTGTCTGCACGTCTGCGTGTGGTGTCTGCGAGTCTGCGTGTGGTACGTGTCTGCACGTCTGCGTGTGGTGTCTGCACGTCTGCGTGTGGTGTCAGCGAGTCTGGGTGTGGTGTCTGCGGCGTCTGCGTGTGGTGTCTGCGTCTGGGTGTGGTGTCTGCACGTCTGCGTGTGGTGTCTGCGAGTCTGGGTGTGGTACGTGTCTGCGTCTGCGTGGTGTCTGCGAGTCTGCGTGTGGTACGTGTCTGCACGTCTGCGTGTGGTGTCTGCACGTCTGCGTGTGGTGTCTGCGAGTCTGGGTGTGGTACGTGTCTGCACGTCTGCGTGTGGTGTCTGCGAGTCTGGGTGTGGTACGTGTCTGCACGTCTGCGTGTGGTGTCTGCGCGTCTGCGTGTGGTGTCCGTGCGTCTGCGTGTGGTACGCAAATACCGTTAATTTGAGTACCAGCAGTGCCGGTACCGAAAACTCAGATACCGTACCGACAGGAGTGTTTTTCAAGGATTATATAATATTGTGGCTGCTCACATCACTGAGGATCCGAACCGTCGCTCACTAAGCTTGAGCTCTCGCCACCGAGGCCTCGGTACACCGCCAAGGAGCTCGAGCACACAAGTCAGCCCACGCAAGGAGACCTGCTTAGCCGTGCCGCGGGTTGGAGCAGAATCCATCTCACCGCCAGCCCGTCCACACCATCTCATTGTACACTTTGCCTAGTAAACTGCAACGCTCCTGTACGCCTTTCTATCGAAACTGCCACACTATAAGGATAGCTCACTAAGCTTTTGTTTTACCCCAGCTGTTCTACCAAATAAGAGTTGCTTTACCAAACAGAGCTGTTCTACTGTGTGCCCCAAGGCACAGAATAGAATGGGACTGGAATGAGATTAAAATCACGAATAATATTGATCCAATATAAATTTAATACTTTTAATTATGTTAAATTAAAGTAATATATGAAATCGATTTGATAAGAATAAAATATTTATCAAAAAGTCTGAACATTTTTTTCTAAGTACTTAAATACATTACATCAAAATATATCCTAAAAACATTATGGTCTCAATAGTCTTAAATAAGTTGAAGCATGAATAATTTTTTTATAAAGATCAGACTACATTAACGTTTTATCAGGAAAAACGGATATCTAACATTTCTCGTAACTAATTAATATCCTCGTCCCAACGTATAGCAGCTTGGCACCACCTCGTCTCTTGTCCTGCTTACCAACCAGTGCATGGCTGCACAATGCAAAAATGTAAGTACACACCACCACAAGCGACCCACGGTCATAGAATTATCATAATTTCCATTGTTTAAATCTGCAACAGGTATTTCACATCTCCAGATACTAATAAGTTATCAGTAAAGGTCTATATATTCAAAGTTTGTAGGTGACTGTTTACAAAATAAATGTCTCAGTGGACTGAATAAGTATACATCTTTGAACTTGGAACCAATACTTTACCTTGTTGTTGTGGTGTCTTTTATTAAACAGATAATTCATAAATAGCATCATTTCAGGAGTGCATGTTCATTTTGATGCATGTGCCAGGTGGCTGATTAGCATTCAATAAAAATTGGTGGAAAGAAAATTAATTCCTGTATCTTTTCCTCCACATACTAAATTTACCTACATTAACATTTGCCTTTAATTTGTGGATATTTTGTGTAATCTGTATCTCATTGTATAAACAAGTATAGAGTTCTCCTATATTATCATATTACAAACTATAGATGTATATGTATTTCATTTTCTGTGTACACTATACATATGTAGTCATTTATAGTTTTACAGTGGCGGTAGCTGCCAGGCACTGACCTCCTCCCTTGTAATATTTTTCTAACAATAAATGACTACAATACACTGACAGAGACAATCAGTGGCTATTCATATACCAGCAGGTAGTGCAGCCTGTTACAGCAAGAGCCAAGACAGCTTTATACCGAAGCAAACAGGGTGCGTGCTGTGGGTGGAGATCCTTTGCAACAGCAAACAAGTAAGCACCCAACATAAATCTTCACTTTTAACTCATTAAAATATTGACCAACCTGCTGGAATATCCTTAGAATTAAAGTTTATTTTTTTCTTTTTACAATATTTTCTTATTTGATTGATCATTTACTCATGTACATTTTGGTAATGGCAACCAACCATCAAGAGTCAAAAGATACCAAAAGATGCCAGCTCCTCATGCTGCCATGTGTGCTGGCATACAAGGTGTGTGGTATCTTTTAAGATGATCCTCAAATTTCTGAACTTGGAGGTACTTTCACACTTACTCTATATTCCAGCCAGTAAATTATTTACTTTAACAGTAAATATTACCATCTTATTTTTTTCTTTTTAAAGGAAACTTGATTATAGAAATACAGGAAAAATTTCAAGATTTGCATTTCCAAACTCTGAGCCATTAGTGTGTGGAATTTGATCCTCAAGACTATAGTCTACTTTTTAGTTTTGACTGGTCTTGTGAATTGTACATGGAGTCAATGATATCTGAATATTTTTCTAAAACAAAGCTTCTTTTCAACTTCAGTGTGTTATTTAGTTCACCTGTAGGAAGAGAAAAGTCGTGAGGCAAGAGTGTCCAGCGCTGCACTCTCTGTGCTCTTGATATGGCGTGTTGAGTGTTGTATCTGGGGAGAGAAAAAAGTAATTGGAAATCCATACAGAGGAGCCAAGACTGGTTGATATACAGAGGTGAGCAAGTGCGGTACTTAGTGCGGTAGTACCGCATCACAAAAAAAGTACTGCACTACTGCAAAATTTGTGAAAATACCGCACTAAAAAATCCTGCTGTACTCTTTTGCGGTACTATGAAAACTATCGAAGATGACATTTGCAGCGCGGCATGCTCACAGAATTTTTTTTTTTTACAGTGAATCGGACTCGATCAGTCAATCGGTATCAGTCGTCAGAATCAGTGATTCAGTCATTCTGACTTTTCAGTTATTGTTCAAAATTAAATACTAAATAGACAGACTAAACTACTACACTGCGAGTCTTCTTTAACCCGCGCGGTGCCGGCCATTTCGACCCTGGACCCATCTGTGGTGCTGGCTTATTTTTTATTTATTTTTTATTTTATTTTAGCATACCTCTCAATTCCCTCCTGTATGGCAGTAGCCAGAGCTCCTTGGGGGTTCTGCTCTACCTCAGCCAAAGCCTCAGTCACTGTGTGCACGTGTGGAAGCCCGAGGGTCACCATTGCTTCCCGGCAAGGTGGAGTCAGTGTGCTCAGTGGTTCTCCAGTGTCCACATCAACCTCTGATTTCAGAGTCAGCAACATTGACAAATACCTGTATTAATGTGATTCTTTGAATTGCATACATAGAGAAAGGGGCTATGTACATTAGAGATAGTGAATGTGTAACTTCACATTTATAAATCAATATAAATCAATAATATAAATGTGAATAAAATTAAAATTTGTCAGATTCCTGCAAGCCTGTAATAAGAGATTTTTTAATACACTTCCTTATAAAATGAAGATTGAGCATTTCCTAATTAATAGGTTGCCTCAAGACAATATTGAAAATATGTGAAATAATTAAAGAGAATAGGTCTGCAGTGACCCATTAAACATGAGGTCAGATGTCACACTTAACCTGCAACCATTCATTTATGTACGTACTCAATTCTGAAAACAATCTTTCTTAGATTTTATCTTTCACTTACTTTCTTTTGTCCCCAATCAGCATTGCATTACTGATGAACGGGAGTTCCTTCAACACTGCTCTCTCAATGAGCACCGGGGGAATGTTCTCACCTCCAGCTGTGATGATAAGCTCTTTGATGCGTCCAGTAATATATAGATATCCTTCATCATCAAAACTCCCAATGTCACCTGTGTACAGCCATCCCTCGCTGTCAATCTGCACCAAAGAGACAAATGTATTGCAGCCATACAGAAAGGTAATTAGAGTGTTTTGCAGAGCTACTACACTGCCCATGTCATTAACCTACATTTACACATAAACAGTTAGGGGGGCAGCATAGTGGCAACAAAATTGTCTGTGCTCATGAAAAGGGAGATAACTTAGGGGAAGGAAATTGCCAACCAACGTCCATAGGTATTTGCTCTGCACAAAGGCAGGTGGTTGCACAAGTTGTCTGATGTTCCAGATGTATACAGTGATGTCAGACAAGTTCATTCCTGTGGGCACTGTGAACATGTGTCTGGATCAGAATGAGCAGCAATAGAAAACTAAATGACAATACTTTTACAGTAAAAGGTTAACAGCTCCAAAATTTAGTGGAATAGATTACTGAATGGAAGTATTGACAGGGGGAGAGAGATAAGTTAACAAGAGGTATCTCATGTAGGCTGATATGCCTCCCAGTCACCCTAAAATACTTAATCCTGCTTTACTACCCTTTCTTCAAACATTCACTATGTATTATCTATCTTCATCCATCATAGGCCCTTCATGCGCACCAACTGTTCCATCCCTGATGTTGACATTCTAATTTTCTCTCCTTCCTGATATTCCCTCAATAGTTTTTAAGCCCCGTCCACACAGGTGTAGAATGTCTGCCACATACACATATAAAAGCGAGGCAGAGGCAAGTGAGCGAGCGGTGGATGGGCAAAACTCTCGCCTTTGTCTGTGTTTGTGGCGGAAAGTGTGTGCCCATGTGGACGGGGCCTTAGGAATAAATTTCAAGGGTAAAATACATACTAATAAGTATTGATTTTTGCTTGAGCCCTCGCCTAAACTCTCCTTCACATTTCCCTTGATTACTGACCTCTTTGCTACCTTCCACTTACCTTAATGATAAACGGAGTACTGTCACAACAGTCCGGCCTCTTTCCATTTTATCTATTGATGTTTGATGATAAAAAATTATGTATTTTAATCCACCATAAAACTTATCAAATTCATCTGTTCTTGAAAATAAACAGTAAACATACTGATGAAGAAGTAAAGAGGTGCTTGCAAGGCTGAGCTGAGTGAGGATGCTCCAAGCAAAACATCAGAGATGAGACAAAAGATAAGAATAGCACAAAGGTTTTTTTTACAACAAACATCATATCAGTGTAATCCAGACTTACTGTTTCATTTGTTTTATCTGGCATCTTCAAATACCCCATGAATATGTTTCGTCCCTTAATTAATATTTCTCCCTCTCCGGGCCGGCATCCGTCAAGGTAACTTAAGCGGCATTTAACGTGAGGGTCGATCTATGGAAAGAGAATTTGTCTGTGAATGCGTCAGCAAAATGTGAATATAAGATAACAAAAGTCAGTATTTTAACAGTCTTACGTAACATTATGTTACTCCAAAGTGTATGATCCTCTTAGGGCTCTTCATTTACATATATGGAACAATTAAAAGACAATTCATCACGTTTACAGTGACAGTGGTACTCTCACTTTCAAATATTACACTTGTGATACATGTATGTAGAAACTCTAAGGAGAGTAATCTTTAATTGTCACTTCAATTACATTACATTCAGTGCCCAAATAGCTGACTACTAGTTACCTTGCCAACACTTCCTAGTTTCCATATTCCTTCGTCAACCAAAGACACTGAACATATGCTCATGCTCTCTGACAAACCATAGCCCTCCATAATGGGTAGATCCAAGCTCATGAAGTACTCCAGAACATCCTTGGAAATTGGTGCAGTTCCTAAATAGTAAAGAAAGGCAAACACTTACACATAAATAAATAACATTTGGCTAACCTAAGAGATGAAACTTTCCTCATAAATGGAAATAAAGTGGTCAGATGATAGCAGCCACAAATGGGAGACTTGCTGACATTAACCCAATTATATCCCTTGAGTGGGAGGGTTTCATGCACACATGTTTACTCAGTCTCTTCCATGACCCATCAAAGGCAAAGTTTGGTTCTAATCTACAAGACTGTCCCCTTTATTGTGATCATTTGCCATTAAAGTAGTTTGACTGATGGCATTAAGTATTTCCCCACCCACTAAAACTAAAAAATGGACTTAAAACAGAATACCTCAACAGTTAAAAGTCAGTGAATTGCCAACCTCAAAATAAAAGTAACAGTATAAATAAAACTTGATTGCAAAGAAGCTCACCTGAGACCAAGCTAGTTGCACGAGACATGCCAATTGCTGCCTTTACTTTGTTGAGGATGAGTTTTTTTGCGAGTGCATTGGCCATTGTCTCATATGCCGTTAAGGTTCTAGGGAAAAAAAAATCTTCGTGCCAAGTTAACAAAACACACTTTGATGGCTAAAATCTTGCAGAGGAACAAAATAATGGTTCATATACAACTGCATAATAAAAACAATGAATAGTATACACCAACATGTGTTATAGATGATACAAGCCATAGAGTTCAATGTAATATATCCAAGTTTGTTTTGTGTAAGCTGGTGATGTCTGAGATCACTTGCTTCTTCCTAACCTCTCAATGGGTCTGTTGTATAGTCAGAAATGTGTCATTTTTTAAGTGTTCTGTGATGGTTTGTTTCTTTTCTCTTTCTTTCCAGTCTCTCCATGAATATTTTTTTGAGGAATATTTGATTTACATTAAAATACAGTGAAAGACGTTGAAGCATGATTTCTGTTCAAGCATATCACTATAACTCAAAGATCATAATCACCATCATTATCAACTTATTCATAATGTATTTCGCTGCATAATTTTCAGTCATTCCTTTTACGGTAAAGAGGATCAGACCTTCCTTCCTTTATGGCATTATAGTAGTTCAGCCCATGATATTTGGCCCAGGAGGCAACAGCTTTCTTCAGACCTCCTACTTGAGCCCCAGCCTCCTGCATCTTTTCATACATCTTTTCCCAGACCCTCGGAACAGCAACGAAACGAGTAGGCTGAACCTGGAATTGAGATAAGGTTATTTGAGAGTGTGCAAGTCATAAGTCTTTTTATCACAACTTTGACATTTCTTTAACCCTTTCCATCCGTGACGCAGACGTTGGCGTCACAGTATGGAAAGGGTCAACCCGGATGTCACACTGGCTCTGTGTCCCAGGGTAATGGGCTCCCTCTCACCACAGGCTCAAGGGCCAATGTTATGGAGATGAGCACCAAGGCTATGTGCTGCAACAGTGTATGCCCCCAACTTTACTTTACTATCATTAACTTAGTATGAAGTTTAGCTGAAAGTGAGAGTTCAGTTATAATTATCAACCTACTTCAAGGAGGGTCTGTAGTAGGGTGCCCTTCAATGCATCTGGCTGGGCAAAATACACAAGGCCAGCACACACGGTTGCTATGTAAAGGTCTAACATGTTTGCTGCCAGGTGGCTCAAAGGAAGGTAAGACAGCATACGTTCTTGACCCATTATCAGTGACCCGTCTCCTTTGTACTTGTAGCTTGTCCAAACTAGATGATCTTGTGAGCACATTACTCCTTTTGGCGGCCCAGTTGTCCCTGAAAAAAAGTAAATAAATTAAATTGATGAAATAAATCATAAATACTTCCATTTTTTTTTCACTTTGATATATGTCTTGGTATCTAGTTTGTTTTTTTAACACTTCTTTTATCGTTGTTTGGCGAAGTGAGGGAATAGAAGGAAATGATGGAGGTGGAGAAATGAAGAGAGAAGAGAGAAGTAACGAGAGAAGGCATAGGCCATTTATTGTCAGGAATGTTATGACACTTGGCCGCGAGAGGTCACAAAATCCATTAGACAGCCTAGGCTCCTCAGATAGAAGCACCTTATTGGTCCCGCGGCCTAGGCTCCTCGAATAGAGGCACCTTTGTTGGTCCTGGGGACAATCTGGCCTGAAGGAGGTGAGGGAATGAAGGAGGGGACAGAGTGGTAAAGGAACCAGGAAAGGGAAGATGTAGAAGACGTGTCTCCTGACTACGCCTTCTGCCCCTACAGGAAGCATGATCTCTTGGTCTTATACAGGAGGACGGACGTGTGACTGAGAGGCTGAGGTGCTAAATAGACCCTGACAGTGTAAGTTTTTATATGTTATTACTAGCTGAAGTACCCAGCGCTGCCCAGAAGAAATAAGACAAAAACATATAAAGCCTATGTCTGTAGCTCTCACCGTTTGGGCGTCTATAAAGGACATACAGATGGACGTGAGTCGCCCTTTAAATAGTCCACTTCCAAATTTTTGGGAGCTATATAGGATGGCTACGACTTGATGTAGTGCTCACAACTATTACAGTAGTCATCACAGCTATGTGGGTAGTCATCACAACTATCACAGTAGTCATGTTTAGCTCCGGCAGAAAACGCAGATGGTCCCAATGTTTGGACCATTTTTGATAGATTTTTTATTAAATAACTTAAAAAATTGAATATTAATGTGAATAATGTCCTAATATTATGTGCCACGATTACTCAGGAGTAGAGTACGCTTCAAAAACATATAGAGTGTATGTCTGTAGCTATCACCGTTTGGACGTCTATAAAGGACATACAGACGGACGTGAGTCACCCTTTATATAGTAGATTTGTTATACTGCTCCATATATTGTCTTTGTATGTATGTCAGTCAGTCGGACACCCGAGGGCGTCTTCTTGTGTTATACTACCACTACTCCCTACATTGTGTCTCGTATGAACGTCACTTGGTTGGAGGGCAAATGGTTAGCACTGCTTAGTATATTTGTGATTATTATACATACAATGAATAGTTAACGATAGATGATTCTTGTAGTGTGATAGTATGTATCTTATTGAACAGGTTTGAACGACAATTAGAAATCGCATCAGACAGATGGGTCTTTCCTTATCCACCAACAAACTGCCCATGTTGGGCGGTTAAAACTTCCTTTCACTCTAAATATATGTATAGGCTTTCATATGATGTTCTCATGGTTATGGAGAAGTTTGAATATTTGTATTACTTCGTTCTTGAAGCATATGTTACTCTTTACGTATGGAGTAAAAATCAAAGTATAGATTTACGAATCACATGCATCCTCAAAAATGATGCCTTACCAGAAGTGTAGATGAGCGTGCAACACTGGTTCACTGCAGCCAAGGAGAGTCTTTCATCCAGGTGTGTGTCCCTCTCAGCCATGCCCACGGCTAAGAGCTCGGGCCAAGACAGTACTCCAGGTGCTCCTGGGATGCCAGACCACTGAATGATATATATATATATATATATATATATATATATATATATATATATATATATATATATATATATATATATATATATATATATATATATATATATATATATATATATACACACAATTTAGTCTTGTTTTCATTACATTGATATTAAAACTACCAGTTACAAATTATAAAATTATAGAATATACAAGAACTTTTAACCTTTATGTTAGGAAGGAAGCGCTTGACAGCTAGAAATTTATTCAAGCAATCTTGGTCCTCTACAACAATTATTTGAGCTTCACAGTTGTCAGCCAAGTATCTGCAGGCCTCTGGAGAGTTGGTGGTGTACACTCCTGTGGAAAGCCCACCAGCAAACACTGCTCCTGTGTGAGGATGACATGAGGGAATGAACTTTTGGACACATTACTATCTATGACTCTGATGCCCTGTTCTCTTTATGAAATCCCCCTTGCAGAAGTCTCTAGGGCTCTTTGTTGGTGCCCTTCCTTCTTGAAGCACCAACACCTTGCATGCAACCACAGTACTTTCTTTCAAATGCATTCATTAATTATATCAGTCCATCTGATCTGTGGTCTCCCAGACACCCAATGCAACTCATTTTTTGAAAAATACAAATAACTGCAAAGTCAAGTAGAGCTTTTTAAAATCAATCATTAACCAACAGGGCCATGTGCTGGAGAGCGTTGCCTCATCCACCCTATGATTGGATTTCTGGGGTCCTCTGAGCATGTCTCATTGAGTGCCACCTTCTTATTACAAGTAATTCATGGCAGGATTCATTGGTTTTCTTGAGCTACGGGCTCTGTGAGAGCCTCATCACCTTTCTCCACAAGAAGGATTCTTACACATACAAGCAGGTGAGCAAGTTCACCTTTTGGGTTGCCTGCCATATCCTCAAATAGCCAGAGTTGGCATTCACTTTTTTTCATAGTAATGGAAGCAACTAAGGGGGCACACACACACACACACACACACACACACACACACACACACACACACACACAAAAAAAAAAAAAAAAAAAAAAAAAACCACCCCCACCACACATTCAAGTGCTGTTTTTTTGCCGAAAAAAGATAGTGCTCAAATGGTGCCCTAAGTTCCACTGCTTGCTTTTTGCTATATGGCCAAGTACCAACTATAGATGACAAGGTCTTTGTATACTGATGGAAACAGAATTATAAAAAAAAAAATCCTTATGCATGTCTATTATACTTTACTGGTTTTCTAAAAAAAAAAAAAGGATTTGTACAAGGAATCTTTGGACTCCAAAGGTATCTACTTACCAAAACTGGCTATGGCCCATTCAGGAGAATTGAAGCCCATGATGCAGACACCATGGAATCTCTCTAGACCCAGCTTGATAAAGGCCTTGGCAACGGTCCTGGCTTCCTCAAAGTATTGCTTGTAGGTCCAGTATCTAACACAATACCTTTTAGTTAGCATAATCATACATATCACCTTTCCTTTCTGATATCAAAATACATATCATTAAATTCATGATTTACACACAGGAGCAAGAAAAATGTAAATCGACATGCATACTTCCACACTCCTCTTTTGACGGCCAGTGCATTATGCTGTGGATACTCTTCAGCGATTTCTCTCATCATGGTGTATACAGACTTGGGTTTGAAAGATGCAGCCTCCTCATCTGATAACACAAGTTGCACAGCTCCATCTGCATCCCAGGTCTTTAAAGATGCTGCTGGGATGACCTTGCCAAGAAACAGATGAAAATAGAGCATGAAACTTTATTATGATTTACTATTTGCTTCATTTGTCTTTCACTGTATCTGCTGTTGATAAATGATTTCTCAGTATATTTATGGGCTGTATTACAGGTCAAACTCGAGAAATTTTGGGTCTCTGCAAAGGTCGGTTTAGGGGCCATACTACAAGTCCAATCCAAGATGCTTCGGGTCCCTACAGAGTTAGGGATTAATAACTCTATAGGGGCCTGAAACTTCTCGGGTTGGACTTGTAATACAGCCCCTAAACCGACCTTTGTAGGGACCCGAAACTTCTCGGGTTTGACTTGCAACATGGCCCTATATGCCAAACTTTTGCCACACTCACTTGGTCTGGGCCATTCCGATAAAGCCTGCTGCTTCCTTCAACATCAGCCATTGTGTTCTGAAAGAAGTAAAATCATGAGCAGGATTCATAGTTTGGATTAATTACTTTTCTAATACTTAACCATTAATACTGCTGATAATAAACAAATATTTAATTTAGGTATTTTTCTATTACAATAATTCTAAAGAAGTAAGATACTGTATACTACAAATACTGAAAATGAAGGCCTCATGTTAGTGAATGAATGAAAATTATCAAGATAGAGTGTACTGTTTGGAAGATAAGGCAATGAAGCTGCATGAACAGAATAAGAGAGACTAGTTGAAAGAGGCTCAAAGAGATGACCAACTACATACAGTGCTTCAACATAGCAATTATTTTCAATGCCCATTTCTCATCCTTTGCTAACACAATTATCTCAGTCCATGTTGCATCTCTTACTTAATCTGGGACTAATGGTGAACTGTGATGCATTCACTTCCCTAACCCTCTCTCCCTTTGAGTAATAACTATTATATCTTGAGTTCTGTGGATAGCTGAGGGTGATGTCCATAGCTGTGGCTGAGGAGGGTCAATCACTATGGAGAGACTATATTCAGTGGTGGTAGACTTACTGATAAACACAAGATGTAGACTAGATATTTATGTAAATCAGACAGTAGCTATGTTTCTCAGAGTTTCATCAAGTGTATGACAGGAGAGTACACACCCAGCACCCCTTGCCACCTTCCTAAAATCCCCTCCATTAATCTACTAAAACTCCTAAACTAAGACAACTAAACCTAAAACCTTTTGAAACTTCTAAACCTTTAATCCTAAACCCCCTAAACTCCTAAAACTAAACCTAAAACCTCCTAAAACTTCTAAACTCACACCTAGCACCCCTTGTTTTTTATACCATATATATATATATATATATATATATATATATATATATATATATATATATATATATATATATATATATATATATATATATATATGGTATAAAAAAAAGCAAATTAAATGCATTATTCATAAATGAGAAGAAATATGGTTGAATACTAAAAAAGAAAAGAAATAACATGTATAATAAGGCCCTTAATAGGTTGATTTATATAGTGAAATGATTATAAAAAATAGTAACTTTTTTATTTAGATATCTTAAAATGGTTTTAATACAAGTTAGTCAACATATTGAAGTGTTCATATATGAATTTTTATGCAGATATATTATTTTTTGTGGCGTCAGGAAGGTTTTTCGTCGCGGCGCGTGAAATGAGTCAGATTCGGCGAATGTTCGTCGCGACTTCTGGTCGAGCTCGAGCGAAAACTACTGAAGCTAGGAAGGCGTGCTTGGTGGCAAATGAAAGCTCTTTTAATACAGATTAATAATCAGAAAAAAAATGGAAAGCATTAAATAAATAAAAAAAAAGTTATAAGCAAAAAACTAGGACGTGTCCAAATCGCGGCAAAAGGGCCGAAAAACAGGCTATTTTGTGACGGCTCGACGACGAACTTGGAATCGAGCTATCAAAAAATCCTTCGAGTTGGTCAAACTACATTGCCAAGAGGGGCTACATGCCAAATTACAGCCTTCTAGAGGCAATAGCAAGGCCACACTAGACAAAAACGGCAATGTCTGGAGTTCGTCAAAATCGCTCTCGACAGGGTTTACGTTTCGAGCTCTAGCGACGAAACTACTGGGAGTAGGGAAATGTTATGCACCATATTGGAAAGCACATTGGAGGGCTAAATCATGTGTTAAATAAGTTTTTTGAAATTCTAAAAAAAATGAATGGGTTTCAAGGTTGGGAACTCAAAAATGTGTTTTCAGTCTTTTTTTGCTAACTTATTCGATATTTGACCCTTTTGTGTCAATTTTCGAGCCCGGTCGCTAATTATAAAATATAGCCCTTTCATTTTGCCGTCGCTTGATAACAGAAACTTTACCGTAGCCCCAGAAATAAGGGAGTTATGGCGATTCGCACCAAAGCGGTTGATTTTCCAAAATTCGCGGCTTAATATGACAAGGCTGGGGCAACTGTCCGTTCTATATAGTATAGGGTTCACTGATAAACTAGAATGATCAATAACATGAGTGAAGCAGGTTTGTTTTCAATGTAGCTTTAGTGCCCTAAGTGGCTGCCCATCAGTGGTAGGGAGTGGCAGCCTGCAACGTTAGCCAAACCTGCGGCACCGAGGAGGGAAGGGAGCAGCACACCTTATCCACTTATCCAGGCGACTGTCACTCCCTGGAACACGACTAATGGTACTAACTCATCCTCTAAAGCTGTGCTCGACCTGTTGGACTCGTGGCCAGACGATAAGATGGGTGACCTTGGACCGGGAGATGATGTAGTTACCAGGGCATGGCCTTAATGTCTTTAGTTTTCGATCTTTTTATTCCACTATCGGTCTCCATTAGCCTTTACCCCACGTGGCTTCTTCTATACATAACTTAATTATTAGCTTGATATCATTATGTAGAATGTATAATTTATTTCATTTGAAACATGTGCTATTTAAGATTTGAGACAAGCTCCGCGGACCTTCCATTCATAAAACCTCTATCTAAAACGTGCTCAGGCTTCATTGTAGAATAAACTCAGTGTCCAATGCTTAATTAACGAAGTCTCCTCTGTTTTCTCATCTGTGCGATTTTGCTAGTTGGCATCTTAAAATTCTTCCTCCGAGGTTGGCATCTTGGAGTTTGGCATGGCATTAACCCTTGTTAAGTGCCAGCAACAATTAACCAGCCTATATGAGTTTTGTTTGACCTTTTTTAAATGCACAACCATACCGAAACTCAACTCTGGTGCAAAACTTACATCTGAACCTTTCTTTACCGTAGTCATGGGACTGTGACCAACCCTCACGTATAAAGGATGTTAACCCTTAAGTTATATTTCAGTGGTGCCGTTGACATGATATTTTTACTAGTGATAGAATAACCAATGCAATATATAGAAAGAGAAGGGTATAATTGTCTCGCACGCTGGGAGAGGTGGGAAGGAAGGAATCTATCCCCTAATGGTATCCGCGATTTTTCCTTTTTCTATATACGGATGGGAACTACTAGTGGGCATAATAGTTGTACGTGGTTTCGGTGCTCCTCTCTTAATGGCCCTTCAGTCTGTACGTCAATGGTGACTATAAAAAAAACACAACCCCGAGACACATACGACAATAAGTGTGACATCCGGGCTACCACAGTTTACCTTCCCCTATAAAAAAAAAAGGTGGTAGTACACACACACACACACACACACACACACACACACCAGGTGGGACAGACGGATGGGCAGCGTGTGACAGGTGAGATCAAGGAGACTATAATATCGGCTCCTTGGGTGCGATCAATCTGGCTGATAACACGTGGAGAGACAGTAAAGGTTAACGAGGCAATGAACCCAGACACACAGAGCAACAGGTGGGCTAAAGGACCATCTCTCTCTCTCTCTCTCTCTTGTATGCCCCTAACTTTACCTTTTATATCTCTTTGTTTCCAGGTCTGTTCACTTCAAAATACCGCTACGACTGCATGTTAAGGTTGGTAATGTTGATGTCTTTCTTTATCTGGTATCCATATTTTTATTTAATACATATGTAAAAAAAATAATCACTGGAATGTTCTATGTTGGTGAAATGGTAATGTTTTGGTTGTTATTGTTGTTGAGTGATTATAATTATGGCACATGAACTACATTTACCTCAATACCGTAAGAAGTGATTTGAAGGCTATATACCCAATAAATATATGTCAATGACCTTTTACGTAACTATCATAAGGACTAATGTCAAAATTGAACATGTCAAAGTCTATCCTATATACAGAATACAACTTCTTTAATTGCTGCACGTCAAGTTCGGAGAAAAATCCTGCTTCTGTGGAGGATTTGGTTCCACCGGTCTGAATATCACGGTGAAGATATTGGACTTCATAATCACTTAAATTTAACTTTCCTGGTTTATTCTCTTGATTCGAGTGAGTGTGTGAGGCTTTGACGGTGACGTGGGCGTGTCTGGGGAACAGCTCCTGAAGGCCAGTAACGTGCACAAGATACTTTCCCTCTTCTGCAATGGAATCCAAATGCATGATGATGTCGTGCCGGTAATGGCAAGGCGTGCAGGTCATGTAGTAGGGTAGCCAGTGTTCGTTATATTCCCAAACTGGGGTGGCAATCAGGTAGTCCACAAACTCTCCAAAGGTGGGCACGTCCTCGTACTGTTTGCTCTGCGGGTGTCGCCTGTGGTTCTGGATGATGAGTTTGCCGTATTTGTTTTGAAATATTTGAAACTGAGAATTCTCCAACCGGTTCATCAACTTGTCCCTGTTGAAGAGATTGGTGATATCGAAAACTGAAGATATTCTGGTTATAACGAAGTTGTAATCCTATTCCTAAAATGAGAAAAATAAAAGTGGTAATGATGCTTTTGTAAATATTATTAACAATACAGGATCATTGCTGCCCGGCACAAGAACATTGATAACATATTTTGATGACTTATCAGTAAAAATCGTACCTGTAAGCTGAGAGAACCCTCTGGAAAGGATGCCTGACGACCATGAAGGCAGTGAAGGAGGAGAGGTTCTCATGCGGCGAGGGGTGTGGCAGCATGTCGCGAATGCACTTGTGGAGGCGGCCCCGCGCCTGGGTGTCTATGAGGTCACTCCGACCCAACACCCGCAGGAACCCGTGGACCAGCGCGGTGGAGGCCACTTTAGGGACCTGAAATTAAAGTAATAATAATAGTTAATAAAAAGATAAACCGGTTGAATGAAAACTAGTAGCACTATAGCTTTCGCAAGAGTTGAAAAGGTGAATTTTCTTCAGAGAATAAAGTTATAGATTGAAATAATTTAAAATAATTATAATAACAATTATTGTTATTAAGATAATAGAATAGGAATTCGAACATATATGTTACTGCTACTGTCAAATATATTTTCTCGTTTTCTATGCGTGTATTTCCACGGATGTAAACCCATGCTGGTAGGAAGATGAGTTTAGGAGCATACCGTAAAATGTTTGATCTATAGTTCTGTACACTGAATGACCGTAAACTAACAACGGACTTCAGGCGGGACAGGGGGGAAAGGAATAACCCACCTTGCACCAGATGAGTCCTTGGTCGCGAAACACCAGCAGGTCAGGGTTGGTTACAAGACTACGATTCACCGCTGCCCACTCGGCCGCCGCTCCCAGCCAACTCCTACACGGCAAAAGTTGTATTTATCACAAGCTGCACAGAAAAGGATAACAACAAAGCAAAAAAGTTAGAGCACTGTGTTTAAGTTCCCTGGAGACACTTACGAGTACTGCTGCAGGAGCGTGCCGCTGTGCTGCTGACATGCTCTCGCCACGCGTGCACTGCGATCCGCCATTCGCTGTTTTATAACCTCCATCTGTCGGGAAAATCATGACATATTTAACTTCCAGTCTTCCTGCTATGCGTGCAGGAAGCGACTTTATTTATCAGACTGTTTGGCGTGTAAGACAACTCCGTATGGCTCATCAGCGCACTAAGAAACTCATCACAGTACCTCATGTATGGTGCGACTACATTTAGTATTTACACCACGAAAGCCTGAACTTATATAAACACTGTTCTTATATATAATTTTTACCACGACAGTTTAAGGCGCAGCGCGAGTTACTGATCGACTGGCTTCACCTTAAAACTAGAAGCACCAAATCAATCCAAACCAGATTTTATTATTTTCCTGACACCACTTTTATTAGAAGAAAGACATTGCTGAGAGAGAGAGAGAGAGAGAGAGAGAGAGAGAGAGAGAGAGAGAGAGAGAGAGAGAGAGAGAGAGAGAGAGAGAGAGAGAGAGAGAGAGAGAGAGAACAATCGTTGACTCACCTGTTCTGAGTCGTGAGATGAGGACGACTTGAGGACGACAGTAGCTACCAGGGCAAGCAGGGCCACCGTGGCTAGCACTCGGCTGACCCCTCTGTACCGCCCGACCTCGCTGCTCCACGTAATGCAGGACAAGTAGGCAGACAGATTAAAACAAAGTGATAACAGACATATAGACAGACGGGAAGACAGGTAGTTAGGTTGATGACAGCAGAGACAGTGGGAAGTGAGGTGACGCAGGACAGATAGGCAGACAGACAGAAAGACAGGTTATAGCAAAGATAAAAAAATAGAGATAATAATTACAAAGGGAATGGGAAGTGAGGTGACGCAGGACAGATAGACAGACAGACGGAAAAACAGGAAAATGAAGTATATAGCAATGAGACAACAGACAGATCAACAGACGGAAAGACAGAGTTAGATAATAGCCTGGATACAACGATAGGTGAGGATATATAACTTATAGGTGACAAGAAAACAGGAAAAAAAGGGAAATCAATTAGCCTCAGCATACAGAAGATATTTAACAGAACATATCTGGATGAAATAAGTTGTGAATTATCATGTTATTTACCTACTGATCCATCCACCAACCTCTCTGCGGGTGTGTGTTGGCGAGTGAGTGAGTGTATATGAGTGTGTGTGTGTGTAGTAACTTGTATATATATACCACACAAAAACTTGCCCGAGGAGTTGTATGACAGGCCATGTATTGCGTTGGGAGGAAGGGGAACGGATAATCTTGCCTTCATATCTATGTTGACCATCGCGCACAGACGTCATTACCTCGCCTGAAAACCCAACCACTGAAAATAAGAGAGAGAGAGAGAGAGAGAGAGAGAGAGAGAGAGAGAGAGAGAGACGCTGCCTTTAAAATCTTCGCTGCGTTGACAAAATTTCCACCTGTGTATTTGCTTTTCCTCCCCTCTCTCTCCTCTCTTTCATCATTAGACACATGTTACAGTATTTTCCGCAGCACCAGCATCTATATATGTTCTCTCTAAGGGGCAAAATTAATAAGAACTGTGTGTATTTACCTGTCTGTATTGATCTAAGTTATCGTATGCAGGGCCTCAGCTACGCGTACGTACACAATTGTGGTTTTGCTTACCTTTATGCAGGGTCCATATTTTTCGTCTAGTTTTTCCTTAATTAAGGCTCCGTATTTATACTCTCTCTCTCTCTCTCTCTCTCTCTCTCTCTCTCTCTCTCTCTCTCTCTCTCTCTCTCTCTCTCTCTCTCTCTCTCTCTCTCTACCTATCTATCTATCTATCTCCAACCAATGATCGATCGATGTGTTATGGGTAAATGAAGCATAAAAAAAGATTATATATACGTCTCATGTGTTATTTAATTATTGCCTTCCCAAATATTTTTTTTTCTTCTGAATTAATATATATATAGGGCGATAGTGTATTATGGTGAGGAAAGCTAAATTTCGGGAACGCCATTGAAAAGTAAAGCGTGTGAATAGACAGAAGAGATGATCAAGGGAAGGACCCAAGAAGAAGAAGAACAAGAAGTGATAGGGACAGGTCAAAAGAAGAAGAAGAAGACTCATAATTTTGACACAAAGTAGAAATTGAAGGATTTATGCGTACTTTCCCATATAATCTTTGGGAAATAGTATATATAGCTGCACTTTGCTGAAATGAAATCAAATAAAATCAAATGATAATAAAATAAACTCAATCAAAGTGCCGCACACAGCTGCCAGATTATCGTGCTCAGAGCCGCGTATTTACCGTTTTCTGACCCATAACTGTTGCCAAGAAGCACCAATAATTAACCATTGAAACGATAGACATATATGAAGGCAGTTATTTGGGTGATGAAAGCAGTTTATGGGGCGGAAATCGGCAAACATAAGAGGCAGAGTACGACAATCTGGCAACGTTGGCACTGCCGCAGAGAGAACCATCGTCCCTGCGCCGGGTACCGTTGCCAGATTATCGTCCTCAGAGCCTCGTATTTATCGGTTTCTGAGCCATAGGTATTGCCAAAAGATACTAATAATTAACCATTTTAACGATAACTATATATAAAGGTGGTTATTGGAGTCGAGGAGGCAGTTTTTGGGTCGGAAATAGGCAGACATGGGAGGCTGAGTACGATAACCTGGCAACGTTGGCGCCGCCGGGGTGTTTACCAGCGTGCCAGATTATCGTATCCACCACATTTTATTTATTACTTTTAAGCCTCAAGCTCTCGTACCTACACAAATAACGATAGAAAATTGAAGTTAGCGTTAAAACTCCTATTCATTGATGTTTTTTTGTTTGTTTTTGCTATAGTTATCGGTCAGAAACTACGAAAATGCAATGCGATGTGTACGATAATTTGGCAACGCTGGTGTTTACAGACAGACCGATGATGGCAGGGCGGCGCGAGGACTGACGATTTTTCCTGCTGCTGCCACCCTTGATATCGCTGCACCATGGCGGCGGGGCCCATAGCAGAGCGCAACCAAGGTGAGTGTGGTGCCAGGGGCGGGCGTGGCAGCACACCGCCCCTCGATAGCCGCGTCTGCCATGAATGTTTCCGTGAACGTTTTCCTGAAGGTTGTCAAGGCGCATTTCTTTCTTCTCTCTTCGTTTCCAGCCAGGCAGCAGAATCTTCATCTTCTAAGGACTTCTGACGCCTTATATCTCTTCCTGGGTCTTTATACGCCTTGATCTTCCTTCTTTGATGCGCATAGAAGCACTCACGCTTTCCATGCACCATACATGCCTGGAACAGCCTCCCTCAACAGATTTTAGACTGCTGTACAATACTCATTCAGAAAACAAATACACTCACTTGTCACCACAACACACCAGGTCCAACACTAATTACACTTGATTCACTTCCCTCCCCTGCACACCCGGCTCCTCCCAACAGGCAAAACATATATGCGTGTTATGCATAGTCAAATACAGTTAAGTAAATTTTTCCAATGTGCAGAGATAAGTTGTTTGTCTCAAAATCAAGTGCTGTGAAAAAAATATATCTGCTACAGGCATATGGAGCTTTGTTCTAATATACCATCCTCTTCCCTCAGATGCCACCATATATGTTGGAGGGCTGGACGACAAGGTGTCGGAGGGGCTGCTGTGGGAGCTGTTTGTGCAGGCGGGGCCGGTGGTCAACGTTCACATGCCAAAGGACCGGGTCACCCAGCAGCACCAGGGCTATGGCTTCGTCGAGTTCATGGGCGAAGAAGATGCAGACTATGCTATCAAGATTATGAACATGATAAAGGTGTGTGTGTGTGTGTGTGTGTTATGAAGGTTCATAATATTTAATGTAGTTGATGAGGATGTCCAAAGCTAGAAATGCTAAAAGTTGCAGAAGTGAGAGGGAATAGGAAGCATGCAAAATATTTCATACATATAAGGAATATATGTATGCAGATAAAGATTTTCAAGAATTGAAACTTTGGAGTGTGAGATAATTTATTATGGTGTGATAGTAATGAGTGATGACAATGAGGAGGAGATAGAAGTGAGAGAGGAATCTAGGAGAAGTGTGCGAACATGACAATTTTCCAAACTTAAGTTCCTTTTCTTCTATAACACTCAACTATCCCCTTCTTCCACAATAAACTTTCTTAGTCTATTCCTAACTCAAAATCTTAAGTGGATACTTCATATTATCTCTTGCTAGATCAGCTTCCTCAAGGTTAGGTGTCCTTTATTGTCTCCACCAGTATTTTCCCCCTCCCAGATGCTGTTCATTTACAAGGGCCTTGCCTGCCCCCGTATGGAGTGTGCATCTTGTGGGGGGGCTCCACACACACAGCCCTTTTGGACAGAGTAGAGTTAAAGGTTCCCCATCTTATCACTTCCTCTCTTCCTACTGACAGTCTTCAACCTCTTAAATTCTGCCAGTGTTGCCTTTCTATCTTCTATCAATATTTTCATGCTGACTGCTCTTCTGAACTTGTTAAATGCATACCTCCATCTCTCTTGCAGCCCCACTGCATGACTTTCTTCTACTCTAGGTCATCCGTTTGCTATCCATATCAATTATCCGATAGTTAATCAGCACCGTATTCTTTCAAACCTTTTTCACTGGTAAACGCTGAAACATCCTTCCTGAGTCCTATGACATGAACTTGAAACAGCCTTCCTTCGTCTTTTGATGTGAGATCTCTTTTGCCCACTCATTTCAAATTTCTTTTATAGGATCAGTGCTTAGCAATTTTTTTTTAATCACTAGGGCTACATCCATTACTGTATAAAAAAAAGGTACCAGCTAATGATGTTAATAGACTGACATCTCTTCCTGCAGCTTTTTGGGAAGCCTATACGAGTGAACAAGGCATCAGCACATCAAAAGAACCTTGATGTGGGTGCCAACATCTTCATTGGTAACCTGGATCCTGAGGTGGATGAAAAACTGCTTTATGATACCTTCTCGGCCTTCGGTGTCATCCTGCAAACCCCCAAGGTGAGGTGGCAGATGTTTGGTAGGGGATTGGCTAGTCCCTGCCAGCCCTGTTCTCTTCTTTACCCCCTACTGGAATTTGCAGTGGTCTCTAGTCTTAATGTTGGCTCAGAAAGTGTTTATCACATAGATTCAAATTCACATGTACAGGGCATGCATATTTAACTTTATTTTTTCATTACTATTAACACATTGTTCAGATATGTGAAAGAAAAGGTACACATCATAATTAGCATTTGTAGGGAACATTCGTTCCGTCAGAAACTGGGAACCACTGAAATATCACCATTATGAAGCAGAGCTGTCCCCTCATACTCCTAGGTTTGCTACTTGTGGATTTGCACATTCGCGTATTTCCCTCGGAGTGCACTAAGGCGACCTCAAAGGAATTTTCGTGCACCACTCCAAACTTTCATTGTTTGACTGTGGACGATTTGGACAATCTTAAGGAAAAGATGATTTATACATGCATAAAGTAGCATTGAGTATCACAAGTAACATTATTTATCAGCTATTTGTGTTATACTGTACTATAATTTACGTAAACTTACAAATGCGTACTGTAGTCGTTAAAATTTCACTTAACTGTTTGGTATTCACCACAAAGTCTCTGCCAAATTCTTTTTCAACTGTAGGTGCTTGAGCATATCATACCATGCAAATAATTTACTAATCAATGCTTCTTCCTATAAAATTCAGTTAGTGAAAATATGAAATGGATAATAAAAACTGGATCATAACCACAAGCAACTGTTCAGCTGATAAATAAAAAATAAATAGGTGTATCAGTGGTAGGGCTGGGCAGGTACTGGTACCAGTACAGGTACTAACCAGTGTCTGCTATACAACACTGTACTAGTACTAGAGTTCCAGTACCAGTGTGTACTGCCAGTGCTGTATTCAGTATTCTTGATACTGACAGCTCATCCTGTATGTATGCATGCTTGATGACCACGTTACTGTATCATATAGTGGCACTGGTTAGTACCAGCACTGGTACTGGTACCTGCCCAGCCCTACCACTGACACACCTGTTTGTTTTTGTTTATCAGATGAACAGTTGTTTGTAGTTATGATCCAATTTTTATTACTCTTCATATTTCCATTACCTGATTATTATAAAAAGAAGGATTTATTAGTAAATAATTCACATGGTTTGATATGCTTCAACACCGGAAGTTGAAGAAGAAAATGGCAGAGACTTTGTGGTGAGTACCCAACAGTTACGTGAGATTTTAATGACTAAGTATTTGTAGGAAGTTTATGTAAATTACAGTACAGTTTATAGTACGTTTAGCTGGTGAATGATGCATTTATGATATTTTATGCTGCTTTGAGGTAATGGAAATTGTTTATTAGGCACAGAATATGTGTAAAATGTTTTTTCCAGGGGACTCACCAAATATTCGCAGATTCTCCTTTTGCGGAGGCCCTTGTCCCTTAACCTCCCGTGAATAAGGGGTGACAGGTGTGCTCATTTCAACATTTGGCTTGAAAGTAGCTGCAGGAAAAGGTTGTTTAATTGGCAGGGTATGCACCAGTTTTATATATTCTGGATCTGGATTAATAATGCGCAGGGCACCTATCAGGTACATAGCACGCATATAAAATGTTAAATGATACTGCTGCATGAGTCCTCATTGATGGACATATTAGTCACTTTATAGTGGTTAAGAGTAAGCTAAGATTGGTCCATGAGTAATCATGTGAGTTTGAAATGGCAAACATTTCCCTTACAGATCATGAGGGACCCAGATACAGGGAACTCCAAGGGCTATGCCTTCATTAACTTTGCATCATTTGAAGCCTCTGATGCAGCCATTGAGGCCATGAATGGACAGTACCTGTGTAACCGATCCATCAGCATCTCCTATGCCTTCAAGAAAGACAGCAAGGGGGAGCGACACGGTACAGCTGCCGAACGTCTGCTGGCTGCCCAGAACCCTCTGTCACAGGCCGACAAGCCTCACCAGCTGTTTGCAGATGCTCCCCCTCCACCCACCCAGTCAGCTCCCCCACCTCCTGCACCTCCTCCACCCCCATCATCAGCTGGGGTGGCACCCAATGCCCACCCAGGCATGTCTGTTCCTCCTCCTGGCATGCTTGTGCCTCCCCCACCACCTGTCCCACCCCCACCTGGCACTACCTCCTCAATGCCTCCCCTACCCAGTGCTCCACCCACAACATCGGTGCCTCCTCCCCCTGGCTCTGCTCCACCCCTGCCTCCAATCCCTCCTCCACCGTCCAAACCTCCCCTGCCAGGTCAGCCACCACTACCCCCTTCAGGGCCCCCAGGGCCTCCTCAAGGGTCCCATGGCCATCAGAATCAGGGCCCATATGGCCAGTATCCTCCCCGCCCTGGGATGCCCCCACCTCCATGGCAAGGTGGGCCAGGCATGCCCCCTCATCCCCCGGGCATGCCTCCCCCACGCTCTGGCCCCCCTGGCATGCCTCCCCCGCCAGGCATGAGGCCTCCTCCACCAGGATGGAGACCCCCTCACCCTGGAGGGCCACCAGGAAGGCCACCCTTTGGCAGGCCTCCCTACCCTCCACGTGGGCCGCCAGGGCCTCCACCCATGCCAGGGATGGGACCAGCCATGCGAGGTGGTGGGCCACCCCTTCCTCCAGGACCCCCTCCTTCTGGGGGCCCTGGAGGACCCATGCCTCCAGGGCCTCCACCGAGGGGCATGAGGCCACCTCCACCAGGGGTGTCTGTCCCTAATTCTCAGGGTGGCCCTCCTCCTCCGGGCATGGCACCCCCTCCTCCTCCCCCTCGTCCCCCGCTGCCTCCCCCACCACCAGGAGGAGAAAAGTAATAAGGGGTGGAGAGCAGCACTACTTTATGCTTTATTCCCTATCTAGTTATATATTTTTTATTCAGCCATAACAGAATATTGTTGCTGTGCTGTTGCATATTGACAAGCAAACAGTATGTTAGAAATGTCAATTACAGTTTGCACAATAAACAGGATAATTATTTCCCTTGTCTTCAGTGAGTTGGTAGAACTGACAGAACATCAGCACAGGAAAGTTAAAGATGCTGCCTGAAAATTCAGTCTGGACAAGACCAAAGAGGCTAAAGAGCAGAAGCAAGGAAACAATCAAGTAAAGCCTAAAGAGTGCCAGGCTTCAGTTGTTTGCTCTTAAAGATGCAAGTGGTAATATCACAATATGGGGATAGTAGTCAGAAGTGGAAAAAAACCCACTACAATTATTACACTGTGATCAGGGTGGGCAGGAGGTTGGTGATGAGGAGAATGCATTGCTGAATTTGTAAGTTCCCAGTATAACTGTGGATGAAGTCAAGAAAACTTTGAAAGGAATGAGTATGTGCCAAGCAAAAAACTACAGACTTAATCAATGAATCAGGTGATTTCAAAGTTAAAAAGTAGCTTAAATATATGCAAAATACTTGCAGAGTTTTAGAGTTACTAGAGTCTGGAAATTGTCTTATGTACTAAAAGGCAACATAAAAGACGAGGATCTACTGACTAATTATCTTCTCCACGTAACCTACAAACAATTCATTAAGATCATAATTAAGAAAATAAATGCAACCCTTGAGTTTAACCAGGGGGCTGGGTTGCTCAGTGGGTATGGTGCTTGGCTTGCAACTGTGAGGTTAAGAGTTTAATACCCGGCTCACAGCAGCTTATCAGTAAGAGAAATAGTGCTCTCGTAACCCTGGAAAAGATAGGAAGACCAATCAAAACAATGACAGTGGTATTAGGATTACTAATCACAACATTCAATGGCACAGTGGTATCACAGGAGGAACTAAATGGCCCATGTAAGTGAATGGTTCAGTGAATGGGTGATTCGGTTCAGCATGGACAGATGCATTGTCTTGGGGAGGCGGTGGCTGTGATCAACATGTGGTCATGGTGAGTCCGTGGACCTAGGTTTGAGTCCCACCAAACACGCTGATTTTTCAAGTCGTCACTGAGTGGTGGAAGATTACTCACATGCAGCCCACATCTTCAAACAACCTTAACCCTGTAGCAGCGGGGATCATGTTTCTTAATGGTCCCTCCAAGCGAGAAAAAAGAAAAAAATTACCCCTCGCACAAACCATTTCATAATATTTATCAAGGCATTTTTGATCAGATTATGTATCATTTATTTTTTTGGGTTTATATTGTGGCACAAATTTGGCCCGTCGCTGCTACACGGCAAAGCCACAAATTTGGCCCGTTGCTGCTACCGGGTTAACCTCAGCGACTTTGTTCAAGTGGAGCATTGGGGGCACAAGCAAAGGGTCATACATCAGCAGCCACTATAAATAAAATTCACCTGAGCCACTAACAGGCTTGTACTGTCCAAGAGGCCCCTCATGAGAGCCTACTGGTACTACAGGCAGTACATAAAAAAAATAGTGTAGGAAAAAGTACCCCCATAAGTAACTACACATCAAATAACAGTTCTTGACCACTCCAGCTGCAAAAGAAATTGGGGTTTGTGTGAGCCCTGACTTTGACCCAGAAATCACCATATTACTGTCAAAGTGCAACCAGTCTGGGGGCAACTGGAGTGCAGAAGTTACCTCTTAAGTGTATCTTGCACTGGTTACTTCTCCCTTCACTGGTTAGGCCTCACCTGGATTATACAGTTGAGGTTTGGTGTTCCTATTACAGAAACACTACATTTAAATATCCACGAATCAGTACAGAGAAGTGTGACTAAAATTATCCTTCTCTTTCTCTTCCTCCTCCTCAGTTATGTTAGCTTTTTATAATTCAGTGGTAAGATCTCACCTTGGATATGCAGTAGCTACGGTTCTGGTCCCATAAATAATTAATTGACCGTATTTCGTTTCATCAGCAGTAAATTTAATACTGAAGTGCTCTCATCTGATCTGCAGGCATGAAGTGACTGTCGAGCAGACGAAACCACTAGAATGGTCAACCTTGTAATGAGCCATTGAGCTTTATGTTGCCTGCATTCACATGTTTCCACGTTACGTAGGTACTACTTGTTTAGCTGTCGGATGAAGGGTGAGTGCAAATTAGCTTTTTCACCCCATCTCACCCTCTACCTTTCCATCCCTCAATTTATCTGCCCATCTCTTTATCTCTCAATCGTCCTCGTTCTCCTCCTCTTGCTTCTTCTCCTCGATCTGCCTTCTCTCAATAACAATAACAACAACAACAACAACAAAAAATAAAAAAAATACAATGGGGCACTTGCACTACTTCCTTTTACTTCAATGGGGTCAGGAAATTCGTTTACAAGAATAATGGCGCTTAGTTGGGGGAAAATACGCAGCGAAGTGATATACTCGTACTTTAGTGGGAAATGGAACTATTTTATTTGAACTTAGACCTCTTCAAAGCGACATTTCTCCTTTGCTTGAGACTGATGATTGTAGTGACAGGCTCCAGTACATTTTTCCTCACATGGGCAGATCATGGAGTCGTTTCTGGTGACGTGCGTGGGGAGAGCGGATGAGTGAGTGAGGAAGGGAGTGATAAAGTGAGGAAGGGAGTGATAATTAAAGTGAGGGAGTAAGTGAAGGAGGGAGTCGGTGAGTGCTTGAGATTGAGAAACTACAGAAGGGAGTGAGTGAGAAATTAGTGAGTTAGTGCATGAGTAAGTGAATGGGTGAATGAGTAAGTCGTGTACAGGTGTGATGAGTAAGTGAATGGGTGAATGAGTAAGTCGTGTACAGGTGTGTCGGTTACATGACAACACTACAATTACTCGCTATTAACAGGTATGTAATTTACACATAAGTACACATCACTGCGCTACATTAACTACACTTAATGGTATACAATTCTTACGTTCAAACTCTATAGTTACAGCGATAAGTATATAATTATTTACCTACATAAGTTACATGTTAGGAAGTGCACTATCTCGGTGTGTAACTTTTACCTATGTACAGTCGGTAGAAAAAGTATCTCACACCTTTGTTGGGTCTATTGAACAGAATTTGAGCGAATCCTATTGACATGGTTTTGTGTTGGTAGGTAACAGTGGCTCGAGTCTACTCATTGGCACCCACCTAACCAACACAACACCATGTCTTTAGGTTTCGCTCAAAGTCTATTCAGTCGACCATTAAGTGTTCCGATACTTTTTTTTGCCGACTGTACGCAGGGCAAGAGGTAACACTGAGATGCTTCCTTGTATTCCTAAGGGTACCGTGCTGCCCCCTTGATGGAGTAACTTTGGAGGTCCTAGATTACTGGTATCCCGAATTATTGGTTGTGTATGCAATCCTTACGCTTGGCCGTCACTCCAGTACAGCAACCATTGTATCTTTTTAGTTTCCTGGTGCTACTTCCACATGTCTCCTTAGTTATACAATCACACTCTGTACTGCCTGGGGGTTGGGATGGCATGCTCCTCCCTTCTCCTTTGTTGTTTACTTGCAACAATAAACTATCAATCAATCAGTCAATCAGCAGATACGCACGAGCTTAAGATAAAGGAGCTTCTGGAAAAGATAGTTACCCTAATGAACAAAAAAATCGACTAGGCTTAGTTTTAGGAGCGTGAGAATTACTGAAAGCTTATCATCGCTGCTCAAAAATAAAAATAAGCTGAATATTTAATGTATATATTTATCGTGTAGCTCCTTTGTGCGATGGTGGTGGTGAGGCAGCTGTGGTAACAGAAGAGATGCTAATGTGGAAGATGGAAGGCCCTGTAACAGTGCTCATGTGGAGTGCATGTGAGAGAGAATGGATGAGGGTGCGTGTTACAGAGCTCATGGGGAGTGCGTGTGAATGGATGGGGGTGCGTGTTACAGAGCTCATGGGGAGTGCGTGTGAATGGATGGGGGTGCGTGTTACAGAGCTCATGGGGAGTGCGTGTGAATGGATGGGGGTGCGTGTTACAGAGCTCATGTGGAGTGCGTGTGAATGGATGGGGGTGCGTGTTACAGAGCTCATGTGGAGTGCGTGTGTATGGAATGGGGTGCGTGTTACATATCTCATGGGGAGTGCGTGTGAATGGATGGGGGTGCGTGTTACAGAGCTCATGGGGAGTGCGTGTGAATGGATGGGGGTGCGTGTTACAGAGCTCATGTGGAGTGCGTGTGGGTGTGAATGGATGGGGGTGCGTGTTGCAGAGTGGAGTGCGTGTGGGAGTGAATGAATGGAGGTGCGTGAGTGAACCTGGGTATTGCCTGAGAGAGGGAGGACGCGGGTATTGGAGCAGAGAACAACAAAAACATGGGTTTGGAAATGAGGCAGAATGAATGTTTCACCAAGGAATGAATTGCGCGTGAGTGGAGAATAGGGGAGCGAGGCGCGCGAGGGAGAGAGAGCAAGAGAGGTCGAGGGCGAGGGAGGGAGAGAGCAGGAGCAGTAGCTGGTGAGAGGCTGGTGCAAGGAGAGACGCGCCGGCGGTCCCTCGACGGGCTGAAACACATTGTTCTCTTGTGCTGAGTGACTCTCTTCCCCCTTCATCCCCTGTGCTACCCTGGGGCCCACGTAGCTGCTTGGAGGAGGGGGAGAAGGAGGAGGAGGAGGAGGTGCGTGTGTGCAGCGTGGTAGCCTGGTGCAGTGGTAGAGAGAGGAAAGAAGTGTGTGGCGTGGCGTGGCGTGTATCCAAGCTCAGACCTCCCGACCCTCGTGCCAGGTTCTCCAGCATCCAGCAGACAGCCAGCCAGTCAAGCCAATCCAATCTGCGTTCGTTTGCACAGTGTGAGGGGAAGCGAAAGGTGTGTGTGTGTCTGTGTGTGTGAGAGTGGGGAAGCGAAAGGTGTGTCTGTGTGTGTGAGAGTGGGGAAGCGAAAGGTGTGTGTGTCTGTGTGTGTGAGAGTGGGGAAGCGAAATTTTAAGGTGTGTGTGTGTGTGTGTGTGGGGAAGCGAAAGGTGTGTGTGTCTGAGAGAAGAGAGGGAAGGGAGGCGTGGGTGTGTTTGTGTGCGCGCGTATGATGCTTTATTAAACACTTCCCCACTACCTGCATCTAAACACACACACACACACACACAGACGGTTACAGGAAGCACAACTGATAGACAGCCCCCCCACCCCCACCCCCATCTACACACACGCACCCCCCCTCCCCACTATCATTACCACTTAACCAGCCTATGCCTACGTAATATCTCATTGTCTCCTCTCTCAGCGCTCGCCACATTACCATTGTTTTGAGGGGAGAATGAAAACGTTACCAGGCCTCGGTCAGGGAGATGGAGGGGTGAGGAAGGCAGGGAGGGAGACACTAACGCGGATACAAGTGAATAGTGAAGAATCACCGCTTCATTCTACGTCTCGCCCCCCTCCCCGAAGTAACTAGATGGTATCGTTTCCACAACCAAATGGGAGTCAGGTTGGGTAGTCACTCCTAGGCCAGAACGTGAAGCAACAAGGAAACGGGGTAAAAACACTTCATCTACGACTAACGGCGCCCATTCTCAATAGTTTTAGCGTGTCATCCCTTCTATCGTTCTTAAGGTGGGTGATAGTTTCCAGGGCAACTTTACCATAAGCCGATGAACCAGACAGCGCGTTAATTTACAGAAGGGGTATTATAAGGCACTTTCTCATCTCACATCAGCTGTTTCTAAAGGTCAAAGAGGGGCTCGGTCGTGTTCTAATGTGTTTCTTCAGGTTCATGGTACAGAGGAAGAGTCAAACTACCATCAGGGTCATAAAACTACCCCTGGAAATGCCCACAACTCCCACGAAAGCCTTGTCAAATAGGTGTTCTTGGGCGACGAAATGTCTTAAAATACGACCCAATGAGGCATATTCTTAAACATTTCGGCGCCCAAGCACATATTTGATAAGGCTTTCGTCGGAGGTTTGGGGATTTCCAGAGTTAATCTTATTCCCCTGGTGGTAGTATGACCCTTCTTCTGTAACAAGAACCTAAAAAAATACTTATTAGAACCCGACTGATCTCCTTTTTGGCCTTTGGAAATAGTTTATGTGAGACTCGAAAGCGACTAACGATGCCAACTTAACCTAACGTAACCTAACCAAACCTAACCTAACCTAATCTAACCTAATCTAATCTAACCTTATCTAACCTTATCTAACCTAACCTTATCTAACCTAACCTAACCTAATCTAACCTTATCCAACCTAACCTTATCTAACCTAACCTAATCTAATCTAACCTAACCTAACCTAACCTAACCTTATCTAACCTAACCTAACCTAACCTAACCCAACCCTAACCTAACCTAACCTAACCTAATCTAATCTAATCTAACCTTATCTAACCTAACCTAATCTAACCTTATCTAACCTAACCTAATCTAACCTTATCAAACCTAACCTTATCTAACCTAACCCAACCCTAACCTAACCTAACCTATCGTCCGAGGCAAGGGTAAGGGTTCGCGTGTGTCTTGGCCGTAATCGCTTGTTCCTTAGGAGATGATCAGGTGTTGAAGACTCGTTCCACACCGCAGGAGGGGGCGGGGAAAGAGAGAGAGAGAGAGAGAGAGAGAGAGAGAGAGAGAGAGAGAGAGAATGTGGAAGAAGAAAATGTGGTGACAGATGGAGAGGGAAGGAGAAATTAATGACCGTGAGGAGAAAGAAATTGAAATGCAGAGAGAGAGAGAGAGAGAGAGAGAGAGAGAGAGATGGGGGGGGCGTCTTGGAGAGTGTGCTCATCTCCTTTCTCCTATTTATCCAAGGGTCCTGCACGCCCCTCTCACACCCTCTCAGCCTCTCTCTTGCTCACCCACACAATAAAATCTATTCTTGGAGGAGGGAAGAGCGGGTGGTAATGCGTGTTAGGCTATTGAAGGGTGTTGTCGAGGACGTTCTTCCAATAATTTGACGAGCGTGCTATATCTTGCTTTCCTTTCTCGAGATCAGCCCAACCCCTAGACTAACCTAACCTAACCAAGGATATACTATAGGGAAAAACGTATATTAGGCATTGGTTAAAGAAGGTACTTGACTTTACTTGACTTGACTTACCTTTCTTGAGATAAACCCAACCCTTGCCTAACCTAACCTAACCTAACCTAACCTAGCCTAACCAAAGCTAGCATGCGACTTATTACAGGGAAACATGTATTTGCACATTAGTTAAAGTAGGCATAACATATAACTACTTGCCTTACCTGTCTTGATATAAACCCTAGCCTAACCTAGCCTAACCTAACCTAACCTAACCTAGCCTAACCAAAGCTAGCATGCGACTTATTACAGGGAAACATGTATTTGCACATTAGTTAAAGTAGGCATAACATATAACTCTACTTGCCTTACCTGTCTTGATATAAACCCCAACCCTAGCCTAACCTAACCTAACCTAACCTAACCTAACCAAAGCTAGCATGCGACTTATTACAGGGAAACATGTATAAGCGCATTAGCTAAAGTAGGTAACATATCACTTCACCTGCCTTACCTGTCTTGATGTAAACCCAACCCTATCCTATCCTATCCTAACGTAATTTAAACTAACCTGGGATTAATAATAGGGGAACATGTATATTGCGAATTAGCTAAAGTAGGTAACATATCACTTCACCTGCCTTACCTGTCTTGATGTAAACCCAACCCTATCCTATCCTATCCTATCCTAACGTAACCTAAACTAACCTGAGATTAATAATAGGGAAACACGTATATTGCGAATTGATTAAAGTAGGTAACATATCACTTTCCCTGCCTTTCCTGTCTTGAGATCACCCCAACTCCAGCCTAGCCTAACCTAACCTAACCTAACCTAACCTAACCTAAACTTGCCTGGGATTAATAATAGGGGAACATGTATATTGCGAATTAATTAAAGTAGGTAACATATCACTTTCCCTGCCTTACCTGTCTTGAGATCACCCCAATCCAAGCCTAGCCTATCCTAACCTAACCTAAACTAGCCTGGGATTAATAATAGGGAAACACGTATATTGCGAATTAATTAAAGTAGGTAACATATCACTTTCCCTGCCTTACCTGTCTTGAGATCACCCCAACCCAAGCCTATCCTATCCTAACCTAACCTTAACTAACCTGGGATTAATAATAGGGAAACACGTATATTGCGAATTAATTAAAGTAGGTAACATATCACTTTCCCTGCCTTACCTGTCTTGAGATCACCCCAACTCCAGCCTAGCCTAACCTAACCTAAACTAACCTGGGATTAATAATAGGAAAACACGTATATTGCGAATTAATTAGAGTAGGTAACATATCACTTTCCCTGCCTTACCTGTCTTGAGATCACCCCATCCCTAGCCTAGCCTAACCTAGCCTAACCTAACCTAACCTAAACTAACCTGGGATTAATAATAGGGGAACACGTATATTGCGAATTAATTAGAGTAGGTAACATATCACTTTCCCTGCCTTACCTGTCTTGAGATCACCCCATCCCTAGCCTAGCCTAACCTAGCCTAACCTAACCTAACCTAAACTAACCTGGGATTAATAATAGGGAAACACGTATATTGCGAATTGATTGAAGTAGGTAACATATTACTTTACCTGCCTCACCTGTCTTGAGATCACCCCAACCCTAGCCTAGCCTAACCTAACCTAACCTAAACTAACCTGGGATTAATAATAGGGGAACATGTATATTGCGAATTAATTAAAGTAGGTAACATATCACTTTCCCTGCCTTTCCTGTCTTGAGATCACCCCAACCCAAGCCTAGCCTAACCTAACCTAACCTAACCTAATCTAACCTGGGATTAATAATAGGGAAACACGTATATTGCGAATTGATTAAAGTAGGTAACGTATCACCTTCCCTGCCTTACCTGTCTTGAGATCACCCCATCCCTAACCTAACCTAACCTAACCTAACCTAAACTAACCTGGGGTTAATAATAGGGGAACACGTATATTGCGAATTAATTAAAGTAGGTAACATTTCACTTTCCCTGCCTTACCTGTCTTGAGATCACCCCATCCCTAACCTAACCTAACCTAACCTAACCTAACCTAACCTAACCTAACCCGGGACATATTACAGGGAAAGAAACGAATATTGCGAATTTGTGAAAGTACTTAGAGGATCACCATTTTTCTGTGTTACTCACCTCGGAGGAATAATTAGTGCAGAACGGCTAGTTAACACACACCTTTACCTGTCGAAGGCTTCACCGTAACATCACCTGAGAATGATTACAGGGATATGCAGAATTCCCACGTATCCCATTGAAACTCTGCGTGTCATTCACATCACCTTGTACACACCATTCATTCATTCATTCATTCATTCATATCACCATGCACAGGACGCCTTAACTTTCGTGTGTGTGTATGTATGTGTATGTATGTATATATGTATGTATGTAAGGAGATGTGGTAGAAGAGGCAAATATGTGTTATGTGTATACTTTGTTCAGAGAGAGAGAGAGAGAGAGAGAGAGAGAGAGAGAGAGAGAGAGAGAGAGAGAGATTTAAATATACGATCTTACTTAGTTATTGATTTTTCATATATTTGCTTTTAGGTGATCAGTGACGCTAGAATGAGATGAAAACGAAGGACATAGACGAGAAGGGAAAATAAAGGAGGATTAGAAAGAAAGAAAGGAAGGAAAGAACGGAAGTGAGGAAGGAGAGAAACTAGATTATATGACCAAAGAGAAAGATGATAAAAAGTAAGTAAATGAGGACAAATTGAGACGCGGATACGCTAATAAGGGAACCAAGAACCAGGAGTGATGAAGAAGGATAATGTGACGAGACTGAGGCACAAAAGAAGGAAAGAATAAGAAAAAAAAGGGGAAGAGGGAGTGGAAGAGAAAAAAAGTTAGAAAAAAGAAAAGAAAAAAAAGAGATAAGAGACAAAGACACGCTAATGAGAGAGACAAGGTTGTAGAATCTCTCTCTCTCACTCTCTCTCTTTCTCTCCCCAACAAAAAAAGGAGAGAAAAAAAGATAGTAAACAGAGAAGGAAAAAAAATAGTTCAAAGGAAGTGTAAGAGGAAGAGGAGGAAGTGCATCTCTCCCTCTCCCTCAAAGAAAAAAAAAAAGAGAAGGAAGAGGAAGATGGTTAATAGAGAAAATAAAAGTTCGAGGAAGAGAAGAGGAAGAGGAAGGGGAACTGTCTCTGCCTCAAAATAAAAAAAGTAGTCATTTAAAGAGAGAGAAAAATTGAGGAAGAGGAGGAAGAGGAATTTTCACTCCCCCTCTCTCTCTAAAAAAAAAGAGGAAGGTAGTCGAAAAGAAAAGTTCAAAGAAGAGGATCAAGAGGAGGAGGAAGAGGAGGAAGAGGAACTGTCTCCCCTTCCCTCAAAAAAATATAAGGGAAAAGGAAGGTTATAGAGCAAAAGGAGTTCGAGGAAGAAGAGGATCAAGAGGAAGAGGAGGATCACGAGCGTCTTCCCCACGATCGTCTCTCCACACTGGCCTGCCGAGATGACCTTATGACCAGAGGTGAGTGAACGCTTAGAGGATTCGAAACCTATGTTGTCCGCCTTGTTTCTTTGCCTTTCGTCTTTTTTTCTCTTCCTTTCGTCTTTTTTCTTCCCTGATACGCGAAACCGTGAACCCGCAAGTAACACCACCTCTATTACTAAACCTCAAGATAACATAAAAGTCCTAAGTTTCAATGCGCGTAGCCTAAGAAACAAGTATGATGGATTGAGATGTCTTGTTCCAACATAAAATTTTGACGTAATTGCTATAACCGAAACATTTATCGACACCACAAATATTGATTTAAGTTCAGAATACAACATAGATGGCTACAGACTTCAACAAAGATCGTGTAAACCGTAGAGATGGTGGCGTCGCCCTTTACGTCAAAAGCTATTTGCAACTCACTAACAGAACACCAATAGACAGAAACGTTGAACACTTGTGCGTGCGAGTTGCAAAAATCAATCTCATTATATCTGTCACTAACAGGCCTTCGGGGCAATCACTCGAATATGATGTTGAAATGTACAGCGTTTTAAGGCAGTCACTTAATAACAGCGACTCACTGATATTAGGAGACTTTAATTTCCCCCATATCGACTGGGCGACACTGTCAGGTACAGAAGGCGAGTCACATAGAATGATCGAATTTTTTGAAGAAAATTACCTAAGCCAAATGGTTACTGAACCAACTCGACAAAATAACATACTAGACCTTGTTATAGCGACCCAAGATAACCTAGTCAGGAATGGCACGGTAGGAGAACACCTCGGTTCTTGCGATCATAAATTAGTGCGCGTCGACATTAGAGCTCAAACAACAGTGACTGAAAATAAAGTAAAGGTGCCCAATTTCAAGAGTTAATTTCGTATAAACCCGACTAAAAATAAGAGAAATACAACTATTAGGTGATGGCAACGTAGAGGAAGCCTGGTTAAACTTTAAAAATCATTTACTCACTCAACAGAACACTCTTGTCCCATTGTGCGAGAAGCGAAGTAACACTAATAAAAGCCCACCTTGGTTTAACAGCGAAATTAGACATTCGGTTAAGGAGAGAAAATTGTCTTACAGTCTAAAGAAAGAGCAAAGCACGCCCGAAAATGGCGAAAACATTAGACTTTATCATGAACCCAGGCAGCGAGCAAAAATATTAGAATGTCAGGCAAAGCGTAGATATGAAGGAAACATTGCAGTTCTCTTTTCATCATTTTTCTTTTTTTCTTTTCTATTCGTGCTATTTTACTTTTTTTGTTTGTTTCTTTTTCTGTTGTCTTCCTCTTTTGTTGCTTCTCCTTTCGCCTTTTTTCCTTTTTATCTTTCCTTTCTTTCTCTAGTTTCCTGTTTTCTCTCCCCCTCTTCCTGTTTTTTTTATGTCCTCCTTTTCATAATTTTTACTTTTAATGTCTTTTTTTCAGGTATTTTATTTTCCATGTTATTTCACGCATTTTATATTGTCCGTTTTTTCTTTTATATTTTTTTCCGTTGTTGTTGATCAGACTGGTTGCTGTTGGATACTGGATGGAAACACGCACCCCCCCCCACAACCCCACCCACCCACACCCACACCCACACACACACACACACACACACACCACCCCACCCGGAAGACGACACAGCCTCTCGCACCAAGGCCCTGCACTCCACCACCTCACCCCCCACCCCTCCCTCCCTCTTCTATTTCAACAAAACTTTCCTACAATGTAAACCACAGACTCTCTATACCCCTTTCATATTGCACTATTCCAACATTGTATTTTTAATGTGTATATTTTCAACTTAACAGCTGCAATCACTTACAAACCGATTGTTATTATTATTATTATTATTATTATTATTATTATTATTATTATTATTATTATTATTATTACATCACGCACACAGATAGAACAGGGCGACATGATTTCCAAGCGTTTTTCGTCAGTTGTGATCCATTTTTCGTTTGGTTAATAAATAGACGTATGAACTTTTTGGTCCGTGGCGTGTGTGTGTGTGTGTGTGTGCGTGTGAGTGTGTGTGTGTGCGTGTGTGTGTGCGTGTGTTGGCCCCGTGACACCACATTTCCCCCCTTCCCCTCCCCTCCCTCACCCCAACACGTCTCCCCACTTAGCTGTCTTTTTATGGTCCTGTTGGGATTTGCGAGAAAATTTCAGCAACTACCAAAAACACATGAGGAGGAGGAGGAGGAGGAGGAGGAGGAGAGTTATTTGTACTGGCTCACCTTTTCTCACACGCCGTTCTCTTGCCTGCTCGCCGTCCGGAAATTAACGTTCTCTTCTCTTCTCTTCTTTCCCCTTTCGCCCCGAGGTTCACTTCTTCATCCTCCGCGCGGCGTTTAAGGGGCTAATACACTGGGCAAATTTTCCGTGGATCTTCAGTCAAACCACGATTTCCGCTGGCGTGGTTCTCCTATTTCCGCGGTTTTCTGACGAGTCCACGATCTTCCAAAGCTCCAGTGGATTTCCCCGAAGGACGACGGTATTACTCACCATCATCATCAGCAATAACAAGAAACAAATGAGAACCACGCTAGCGGAAATCGTGGTTTGACTGAAGATCCACGGAAAATTTGCCCAGTGTAATAGCCCTTTAGTCCCGCCGCGTGGATTCAAGACACGTGTCGCGCACATTAAATGAAGACTTCTGAAGCGAGTGTTTTTAACTTATTTTGTTCATAGCAATGGCTCTAGATGCATCTCTGAACACTTTTATGCCTCCTCCATCAGTTTTTTGCCTTGTCGACCTCGTTTTTCATGTTTAACGGTTGTCGTACTTCACTGGAGATGCATATTCACAGTTTTTATTATCTCAGTGTATTAACTTTTTGATTTTCTCCATTCCATATCGTTGCATTAATTCTTTATATATTTTTTGGTACCTTTTTAACATTTGGGACTTTTTTGAGTACCAGTTTTTTTTTACTGATTAATTATATTTTTACCGATGGTCACTAGGTACTGGCGACATGTTTCTTTTCCTCTCGCCTTTTTCCTTTTTATCTTTCCTTTCTTTCTCTAATCTTCTGTTTTCTCTTCCTGTTCCTGTTTTTATTTTTCATATTCCCCGTGTTTCATAATTTTTTACTTTTAATGTAAAGTGTGTGTGTGTGTGTGTGTGTGTGTGTGTGTGTGTGTGTGTGTGGGTGTGGGTGTGAAAGGGGGGTTAACTCAGCTCGGGTGTTTGATTAATTTACTCGTGATTTCTAATACTTTTAAAATCTGACCCCTCCAATCCCTGACTTTTGTATTTGTTCGGGAAAGTTTGCCGCGACCTCAACTAACCTGACCTGCGACTTTCATTCAGATTTGCGATTGTTTTGGCGATTGTCTTTACTCAGGGCGATTTTTGTTTTGTCGGGTTAATCTAGTCACGTTATGTTTTTTTTTTCTTATCTTCTTTTTTCTTTTCTCCCTTCCTCATCCTGTTTTTCTATCTGCTTTTCCTTTTTTCCATTCTTTTTTCTTCCTCATCCTGTTTTTTTTTTCATCTTATTCCCCTTTTCTTTCCACCTTTTTTTTCTTCATCCCTTCTTTCCATCTCCTTTCCCTTTTCTTTCCATCCATTTTCTTCCTCATCCTGTCTCTCCATCTCCTTTCTCCTTTCTTTCCATCCATTTTCTTCCTCATCCTGTCCTTCCATCTCCTCTTTTCCCTTTTCTTTCCATCCATTTTTCCTTATTTCCTTTACCCATCTATTTTTTCTTTCATTTCATGTCTATTTACCCCTTTCCCACTCCTCATTTTCCCTTTTCCTCACCTCAGTTTGATGTCTTTCTCCTTCCTCACCACCACCACCACCACCACCTCGAGTCGTGCTGTAAGGTAACTCCATTCATCACAATTAGCAACCGCCAAATTAGGTTCCTTAGGTTTGCACACACTCTCATGAACCTTCACTTGACAGCCACGAGAGAGAAGGAGAGAGGGAGAGAGAGGATAGGAGATGGGAAGGTAAATGTGGAGATGGGGATTAAAGGACCTGGGCCCGTATACACAAAACTTTTCTGTTAGCCTTAACAATTTCTGCTAGTTAGCAGTAAGACGCTAATAGGTATACACAAAGCGGAACTTGGCAACTGTTACCTCGCAAGCACCTTTTTGTCAAGTTTCCGCTCAGAGGATCCAACTGTGCATTTTTAAGTTGGTAGCTGTTTTCATATGTAAAGATGGCACGATTCAGCTGCGCCAGCCCAGCTGTATCCTGTGTGCATGTCAGCCTTGCATTCGCCAGCACGTAAAAGCAGCCCTCAACCAATATAAAAGAGCAAACCAAACTGGTCTAGCGACGATGCTTTACGTTTGGTAAATGTGATGGCTGAAATACATCTCCCTGGAGATAGCCGTTTTCGTCCATCCCTTACCCAAGGCGACAAGGAGCGTGCACGGCCTGATATTACCAATGCTGTAAATGCTTCTAATGTATCAATGAGGCGAACAGAGGAGGAGGTCAGCAACAAATGGTTCACTGTGCTGTCCCACTCTCCTAAGAAAGTCGCTACCGTCAGAAAGTTCAACCAATCAGGTGAGTTTTTATTTATTTATTTATATTTTTAATGCTCGTTGACATGAGGAGCCACAATTCTTATATGAGTGCCATCAATCACTTCCACAACACCGGGAAACAGGGTTGCCTGCATAAACTCAGCTTGTCTTTGCTGCAGTTCACGTTGAGTGTGAGGAAATTCCACAAACTGGCAGAATACTGCCGGATCAGACATTGCATATATTGTCTGTGAGATTGCACGGCTGATAGTAGGCTGTGTTGTTCCAAAATCATCACAACTGTACTGTTGGATTTTTCCTGTGGCTAAATATCTTAATGTAATGGCCACCTTAGCCTAGGGGCTTAAAGGTCTATTTCTTTCCATTTTTACTGCAGTTTTGTCATCTTTTGAGTAGTTCAGCATCGCTGTATTCAGCAAAATATCTTCTTTCTTCTCTGGTACGTACGCCAGCCGTTGTTGTTGTGCCGCCATCCTGCTAACAGCTGTTTGCTAGGAGGTAAAAAGCTCCCCTGCCGCTGTTACCCTAACAGTGTTTGTAAAGGGCTAACAAAGTTTGTGAATATCTGTTAGCGCTTAACAGAAAATGTTAAAGCTAAACAGGAATTGTTAGTCTTAACAGCTGTTTGTGGTGGTAGTAAGTTTTTTTTATATGGGGTATCTGGGTATACATCTATCTCTCAGGCAACAGAAAATTTTGGCTCATTACGAGGTTGCCTCTCTGGTGATTTAAATCTGCTCAGTCACTTTTGGTGCCCGCAGAGCAGATGGCAAATTCGGTTATTCAATTTACTCCTGTCGCAAAATGAAATGACGGTCGATTTTTTTTTTGTTGATGATGGTATTATTTTTTACTTCTCTGAGGGAGGATCAATGGCGGATGCTATGCCGTCCAACCTAGCACCTGGCATGCAAAACCGCTTCCTTGTCTTTGTGCTGCGTCCGCAGAACTCAGACAACTGTCCACGTACAATGCTGTCACCAATGAGCCTCACATCGGTGCTGGGCTCGTCCTCGGTGGCGGCTACAGGAGGAAAATTAGTCTTGGAAGGAAGCGGAGGATCAGGAGGAGGATTAGAATATGGATTAGAAGGAAGTGGAAGATTAAGAGCAAAATTAAGATCGGGATTAGGAGGATATATTGACTTTGGGAAGAAAGGGTTCCTGTTGTCGTGTAACGAGGAGGAGGAGGAGGAGGAAGAAGAAGAAGAAGAAGAAGAAGAGGAGCAGGAGCAGGAGCAAGATGATGATGATGAGGAGGAAGAACAGAAGGAAAAGGAGGGAAAGGTTAAGAAAGATGAGAAAATAATTACGATGATGAAGAGAGGTACAGGAAGAAGTGGAAGAAGATGAAGTGGAGGGATATGAAAAGGGCTACAGAGAGAGAGAGAGAGAGAGAGAGAGAGAAGCACCACGGAAATAATAATATCGTTAAGGTCACACTTATAATTATAATAAACGGTTCAAGGGACTCAACCTCTCTGCGTCGGGAAAGAGGCGGTCGCGCGGGCGGGATTTGATGCAAGTTTTCAAGTGAGTGAACAAGTTAAAGAACGTCGATCACTCAAAGTTTTCGAGCTCCAAACTACCCCGGGAACTATTGATAATGGTCTTCCGGTTCAAGCGTTGTGATGTAATACGGACCAACGGCATAGGCTTTTTTTTTTCAAGCCGAGCCGTCCCCCATTTGAACCACCTTCCATGTCACTGATTTTTGAAGGTAAAGGAAAACGAAAGGAACAAAGAAGAACGATGGAAAAAGAGAAGAGGAAGGGAAGAAGGCGTTTAAGTAGACGTGTATGAAAGAAAAGAGGAAAAAGGAAGTTAAAGGAGAAAGAGGAGAACAGAGAAGATAAAAACAGTAATAAAGGAGGAAAGAAGGTGTGAAAATGGACGTGTATATAAATTGTGTGCAGTCGTTGATGTGAAAATGATGAACTCTTAAAAATCTGACCGTTCCCTTATTGCGAAAGGAGTGATTAGAACGTTCTTTTGCGTACGTACAGCGAGTCCTTTCATTAGATCCATAAGTGACTGAAGTGCGTAACGAATAGCTTACTTCATTATAGCAGGCACCCTCGTTGTAAGCTAAACTGGGTCCATGTTGCCTGTTTTTCCGTGTTTCCAGGTTTTAATATTTTCCGTCTTCATCATCTTTTTGAACACGGGCTGGGAAACACCGCAGAATTTACCCGCAGGCTTTTCCCTCCCTTCAGCCCGTCCAGCCTCTCCCCCTCGTTCCCCTTTGCCTCACCCTCTCCCTCCCACACCCTTCCTCATCTCATCCCCCTCAGCCTCCTGTCTTGCATTCCCCTCACGTCTCCTCATTCCCCTTCGTCGTCTTCCCCCTTTCTCATTTTGCCCTTCGTCCCCTCCTCCTCCCTTCTCCAGTTTCCTTTCCTCCCCTCCTTTCATTCTTCTTCGTTCATTCTCGGTGTAAAAATTCTCCTCCTCCTTTCCCTTCCTTCCTTCCTTTCTCACTTCATCTTTGTCACTCTCCATCTCTTGCTCCCCTTCTTCTCCTTCACTCTTCTTTCCTTTATGCTCTTTAGCGCTCTCCCCTTCTCCTCTCCCTTTGCCATTTATCTTCTTCGGCCTCTTTATTCTTTTCTCTCCCTCTGTTTCCTTCCTCCTCCTCCCCATTCTCTCTTTACTTTCTCCCTCTTCCTTTTCCTCTTTCACTTCTCCAGGCACTTTATAGTTTGTCTTCCTCGGCCTCTTTCTCCTTTTCTCTCCCTCTAATTCCTTCCTTCCTCCTCCCCCATTCTCTCTTTTCAACCCCCACATTTTAACTACTTTTTCTTCCTCTTCGTTTTTCTCTTTCACTTCTCCAGCCCCTTCATTCTTTTCCTTCCCCCTCATCCTTTTCTCCCTTCCTCCTTTTCTCTCCCTCTAATTCCTTCCTTCCTCCTCTCCCATTCTCTCTTTTGAAGCCCTACCTTTTTTTTACTTTTTCTTCTTCCTTTTCCTCTCCACCATTCATTCCCTTCTGCGTCTCATTCTTTAGACATTCCACCGCTACTTCTTCCTACCATACACTTCCTTCTCCATCTCATTCCTCAGACATACTACCATCGCGACCTCCTTCCTCCCTGCTACCATCCATTCCCTTCTCCACCTCATCTCCTCCATCTCTTAACATTCCACACCCCTCCTCCTCCTCCTCCTCCTCCTCCCAGTCATTCCCCACGGATCCTCACTTTCTCAGCCTCCAACTTTATACCTCATCCACTCACACTCATCTCCGGGAACTTGAGGGTTAAGAAATTGTCCCAAAAAGTCGTGGTTAAACAAGGTAGTCTGTCTTGAGGCTTAAATCTTTGCTCTTCTTCCCTTGCGTTACCTGGAAAGAGGATCAGAGAGAGAGAGAGAGAGAGAGAGAGAGAGAGAGAGAGAGAGAGAGCTTCGTAAGTTCTTGTGCTCAAAAGGGTCATTAGAAATCTAAAGATGGGTGAACAGAGCAGGAGGAAGAGGAGGAGGAGGAGGAGGAGGAGGAGGAGGAGGAGGAGAATGGGTAAACCGGATGAGGAGAATACAGAAATAAATGAAAAGATAGATCAACAACAAGGAGGAGGAGGAGGAGAAAGAAAAAAAGAAGAAAGAGGAGAGGATGGGCAAATTTGGGAAGGAAGAGAAATATATGAAATTACAGTAAAAAAAAAAAACTGGATTGAGTACGAGAGGAAGAGAGGAGGAGGAGGAGAAAGAGGAGGAGGAGGAGGAGGAGGAGGAGAAGAGAGTATTAGTTGAAAAGAAAGAGGAAAACGCTATTACAGGAGAAAGAAGGAAGAGATGAATTGAAGGAGAAGGAAGAGGAGGAGGAGGAGGAGGAGGAGGACAGAGTAATCTTGCTAATGCTCCTTGAGATGAAAGGCCACATACACACACACACACACACACACACACACACACACACACACACACACACACACACACACACACACACACACACACAAGGGGTATATTTTGTTTTCGTTGACCTCATTCCCTTGAAAATATGAAAATGAGCGGAAGAGAAATTGGAATAAAGAAGGAAAGGAAGTAAAGGAAGGAAGAAATAAGTGGAGAATGGAAAAGAATGTAAAGAAGGAACCAAAATGTAAGAATGATAGAAATAACGAAGAGTAAAGAAAGAGGGAAATAAAAGGGAAAAAATAAAGGGAGGTAGAGAGTGAAAGAATTGAAAGAAAGTAAGAAAGAGAAAAGGAAGAAAGGAAGAGGTAGAGGAAAACGAAAGGAACAAAGAAGAAGAACGATAACAAACAGACAGAAAGGCGTGTAAATAGACGCGTATGAAAGAAAAGAGAGAAAGAAAGGAAGAAAGAGGAAGAGACAAAGGAGAAAGAAAGGAAGGAAGAAGGAAAGGCGTTTAAATAGACATGAATGAAAGAAAATAAGGAAGCAAGAAGAAAAGAAAAAAAAGTTAAAAGAGAAAAAGGAGAACAAATAAGAAAAATCAATAAAAAAGAGAGAAGGAAAAAAAGAAGAAAGAAGAAGAGAAAGAAAGCAAGGAAGAGGGAGGAAAAGAAGGAAAGAAAGATGTTAAGGAGAAAGAGGGGAAGAAAAGAAAAAAAAAAAAGAAAAAAAAGAAGGAAAGAGTGCGCACCTACTATAGCCGTGAATGTTGTCAAGAAGCGAAGCGTAAAATAACATGAGAAAGAAAGAGAAAGTAAAGAAAGGAAGAAGTCGAGGAGAAAAGAAGGAGAAAAGAAGTCGATAAGAAAACAAGATCGAAAGAAAACAAGAACAAAGAGAACGAGAAGAAAAGAAGACAAATAAAATCGGAAGGAGGAAAATAAAGAGCTAAAGGAAAAATATGATGAAAGAGAGACATAAAAGACTGGATTAATTAAGGAAGGAGCGAATGAAAAGAAGATTAGGAAATATAGGAGGTAAATGTCAGTCCCCTTCTGATTCTTTTCTCTCTCTCTCTCTCTCTCTCTCTCTCTCTCTCTCTCTCTCTCTCTCTCTCTCTCTCTCTCTCTCTCTCTCTCTCTCTCTCTCTCTCTCTCTCTCTCTCTCTTATTTAAACATGCATATATATTTACAAAACCCAAAGGTGCAGACTGCCATGTGCTGCCAATTCAAAAGGGATAAAGTCTCTCTCTCTCTCTCTCTCTCTCTCTCTCTCTCTCTCTCTCTCTCTCTCTCTCTCTCTCTCTCTCTCTCTCTCTCTCTCTCTCTCTCTCTCTCTCTCTCTCTCTCTCTCTCTCTCTCTCTAAATAAAAACATGCAATATACACATTATACACACACTGCATTGTGCCACTAATCAAGTATAAGTGTTAGTGGAGTGGGGAGTGTGTTTCTCCAGTGGTGGGCCGCCAGTTTAACCTCCTGTGTGTTCACCCCCGGACGTGAGGGACGGTGGCCGTGAACACATTCCACATTCGGGAGATTCTATCGATAAAGGTGCGTTGGTGCTGGCAGGTGCGGGGGACGTGTGCCACGTAACGCGGGTAATCACCGTTATCGTGTCTCGCGCGATGACCCTGGGTGGTTGACGTAGTCCCGCCAGGTGTGGCACTTCCTGCACCTGTGCTTTGGGAAAGACAACAAGCCCCCCCCTCCCCCCCCCGTCTCTCTCTCTCTCTCTCTCTCTCTCTCTCTCTCTCTCTCTCTCTCTCTCTCTCTCTCTCTCTCTCTCTCTCTCTCTCTCTCTCTCTCTCTCTCTCTCTCTCTCTCTCTTTTTTTTTTGCAGATAGTCGGGCAATAGAACGTGAACGAGAAACACATGTCATTGTGCACTTTTCCTCGTGCATTATTTCAAAAGCTTATTGTTACACACGCTCACTGTATGTTTCTCATCACTAGTGGTGTGATGGATGTTCCTCGCCACCTTTGAGCTGACACTTTCAGCTGCTGAGTGGAGCTTTCCCTCACTGTTGGCGCTGCTGCAGTGAACCTGTTCCACAGACGGGACACTCTGGAGGTGAAGGTCCTCAGGTGCTGGCTGGCGCGTGACCTCGGCATCCCGACCTGCTCGTGGCTGGAGAGTACCGTTCTCGTATCCCTCACAGCCTCTCGCGGGGGATCCTCAGCCGTGACTTAGTCCCGCCAGTTATGGCACTTTCTGCACCTGTGCCTTGTGAAAGACAACAAGCCACCTCCCCCCCCCCCCCTCTCTCTCTCTCTCTCTCTCTCTCTCTCTCTCTCTCTCTCTCTCTCTCTCTCTCTCTCTCTCTCTCTCTCTCTCTCTCTCTCTCTCTCTCTCTCTCTCTCTCTCTCTCTCCCCCCCCCCCCCCCTTTGTGCTGCATCTTCAGAAAAAAAGGAATATGGAGACTAATTGCTTTTGCCTTCTTTCGCTCAGCAGCTCCCTCGAATAAGAAGCTTTTCATTATAATTCAATTTTAAAGAAGAGGAGGGGAAGAATAAAAAGAACATGATGATGATTTTGATGCAGAGGAATATGAAGGAGAAGATAAGTAAGAGGGGGAAGGAAACATGGAAAGGAAAAGCAGATGATGAGGATGAGGAAGAGGATGATGTTGGTGATAAAGAATATGAAGAAGACATATAAGAGTAGGAGTAGAAGGGAGGAAGAGGAAAACCAGATGATGATGATGATGATGGTAATACGGGAGATGAGGAAGACGTATAACAGTAGGAGGAGGAGGAGGAAGAGGAAGGAGTAGAAGATGATGACGATGTAGAAAAGCTAAACGAATGAGAGTAAGAAAATGAACGTAGATGAAAAGGAGGAGGAGGAGGAGGAGGAGGAAGAGGAAGGAGTAGAAGATGATGACGATGAAGAAAAGCTAAACGAATGAGAGTAAGAAAGATGAAAAGGAGGAGGAGGAGGAGGAAAAGAATAAGTTTAAGAATAAGAAAAGAAAGAAAGATAAAAAAGAAAACTCTCCACACAGCAACATGAAGAAAACGTTTAAAATATGCGTTTTTAATAACTTATCCACATACCGGGTGACTTTTTTCGTAGTGTAATATAAGTCGCGTTTCCCTTTTGTTTCGTATTACCTTCCCCCTCAAAAAACAAAAGAAAAAAACCGCATTTAATAATATCTGTTGATACGGTGTGACTTTTTTCTCGTACGGTAATATAAGTCGCATTTCCCTTTTGTTTCCTATGACCTCCCTCAAAAAAAGAAAAAAAAAAAAACGCCTTAAATAATATCTCTTCATACGGTGTGACTTTTTTCTCGTACGGTAATATAAGTCGCATTTCCCTTTTGTTTCCTATGACCCCTCCCCTCCCCCTAAAACAAAACAAAACAGTGTCATTGGTCTAAAAGCATCACGCGTCTATAGCATGCCAAGTACGCTTCATTCAATCTATTCAAACAACAGCTAAATAACGTAAAAACCCGAACAGAATCCAACACCATATTTTCTCGCGTTCCAATTAACTCGCAGCATCCCGATCACTGTTCCAACACTTTAATATCTGCTCATAATTTTCAAGCGGATAAAATTAACCTCCAATTTACATTTTATTTACGCTAATGTCATTTTTAGAACGGCATTGTCCTCCTCCGTCCACCTTTATGAATTCGCTGTACGATATCAAGGGCTGGTATACTATATTATCAAACGCTTCCGCCTCTCGCATCAGCTATTTAGATACTAAGGCCGTAAAGGAGCTCACAGTTAACATTTTTGCCTTTCTTTTCTCTAGTCATTAACAGTTTATTGGAATGGCCGACGTTAACAGGATTCGTTCGACTGTAATGGTAGGGATGGGAAAAGAAATCGCGAGCATTGGATTCTCATTTGAAAAGGCAGTAAGCGTAGATATTGGATGCTCATTTGAACGGACAACAATACCCGACACCTGACTCGTTCAAAGGCAGCGTTAAAGGCGGCAAATTTTCCGTGGATCTTCAGTCAAACCACGATTTCCGCTGGCGTGGTTCTCATATTTCCGTGGTTTTCTGACGTGTCCAAGATCTTCCAAAGCTACGGTAGATTTCCCCGAAGGACGACGGTATTACTCACCATCATCATCATCAGCAATAACAAGAAACAAACCACGATTTCCGCTGGCGTGGTCCTTATATTTCCGTGGTTTTCTGACGTGTCCAAGATCTTCCAAAGCTACGGTAGATTTCCCCAAAGGACGACGGTATTACTCACCATCATCATCATCAGCAATAACAAGAAACAAATGAGAATCACGCTGACGGAAATCGTGGTTTGACTGACGATCCACGGAAAATTTGCCCAGTGTAATAGGGCCGTATTCTTGAACACTCCGGCTCCCCAGCACACATATTTGACAAGGCTTTCGTAGGAGTTGTGGGCATTTCCAGGAGTAGTTTTATGACCCTGGTGGTAGTTTGGCCCTTCTTCTGTACCGCGAACCCAAAGAAACACTCATTAGAACCCGACTGACCCCCTCTTTGACATTTAGAAATACTGATGTGAGAAGCGAAAGTACTTTTTAATACCGACCATAGCCCCTTCAGCTGTGACGTTAGGCTCTCATGGGGGGATTCGATGCACGCAACGTAACAAAGATATCAAGGGCTGGTATACTATATTATCAAACGCTTCCGCCTCTCACATCAGCTATTTATATATTAAGGCCATAAGGAGCTCTGTTGGGTTCTAACGAGGGCTTTGTTAGGTTCATGATGCAGAAGAAAGGTCAAACTACCACTAGGGTCGTAACATTACCCCTGGAAATGCCCCAAACTCTTATGAAATCTTTGTTTAATGCGTGTGTGTGCTTGGGTTCCGAGATGTTTTGAGTATACGGCCCCAGGCTATAATGGAACGTCTTGCTTTCCTTTACAATTTCTTACTATTACAAGGCACGTAACATTTTATTTCCTTTCTTATTTCCCTTTTCTTCTTTTTTTCTTCATCGGATTTTTTTCTCTTTATCCCTTTTCCCGTTTACCACCCCACTCGTACCCCTTATCGTTTCTCTTTCTGTCTCCCTTTTGTTTCATCTTTAGTTACTGTCCCCGCTTCCTTCTCCTACCAATGACAGATTTTGTAGGTGGGTTGATGAATTTAATACCTTGTCATCGGAGCCGCTTGCACACGAGGAGCGTTCATGTAGTGGACAGATTTACCAGTAGACCTACCAACGACAGATCTTGTAAGTGAGTTGATGAGTGGGACTCCTGGTCAACAACACTGCATTACATAGATACAAGCATAAGATAACCATGCTGATAACGCTCGCATGTAAAACGATCCAACACCTTTTTATCTCTCCTTCGATTCCGTTTAAGTGAAGCACCCGAGTGATAGTGGAAGGCAAGGCGGGAAGATAAGACGTTAGTTAATTATGACATCAATAGCACTGCCCATTATCTGTTGAGGTGGCTATTGGGTTATTTTAATTTATGTCTATTATATTGCGTTCGCGTGTCTGTCTATTGACCTGCTCGGCTATTTATGGGTCGTGTGTTTGTGTTTATGTTGCTAATTATGCGTATTTATTGATCTTGTTGTGTAATTACCGTCTGCTTCGAACCGGATCTCTTTCATTTTCATATGCCTCATTTTCTTCATCCCTTCAATCCTCCTCCTCCTCCTCATCATCATCATTATCATCCTACTCTTTTTTTTTCCGTTCGTTGCTTCCCCTTCTTCTTCTTTCTTGACCCCATTTTCTTCATGCCTCCAAACCTCCTCCTCCTCATCATCATCATTATCATCCTACTCTTTCTTTCCGTTCGTTTCCGTTCGTTGCTTCTCCTTCTTCTTTCTTGACCTCATTTTCTTCATCCCTCCAATCCTCATCCTCTTCATCATCATCATCCTGCTCTTCCTTCAGTTCATTTTATTTCTTACTTCCCCCTTCTTCTTCTTCTTCTTCTCCTTCTTCTTCTTCTTCCTTTACTTCATCGATCTCTCCTCTTTCTTCATTCTTCTCCTCCTTCTCATAATCATCCTGCTCTTTTCTTCCGTTCATTTCCTCTCTTACTTCCCTATTCTTCTTTCTTTACGTCATCGATTTCTTTTTCTTTTCATTCTTTTCCCAAACACTGTCCTTCCCTTTTCTGTCCCCTCATTCCTTCATCCTTAGTTACTGACCCCTTTTCCTTCTCCTAGTCCTTTTCCTTCTTCTCTCCTCTTCTTTTCATTCTCTTCCTCCTCCTCCTCCTCCTCCTCCTCCTCCTCGCCCCTGCCCTGCCCAGTCTAACGCGCGTGGCAAGGCTTAATTACCCTGCCATTAGGAGCGACCGCTGGAAGGGGAGCGCTCTATTTTCGACCAATGAGAAAGTCAACAACCCCTACCTCCAATAGTCAACCCTGCTTTCTCTCTCTCTCTCTCTCTCTCTCTCTCTCTCTCTCTCTCTCTCTCTCTCTCTCTCTCTCTCTCTCTCTCTCTCTCTCTCTCTCTCTCTCTCTCTCTCTCTCTCTCTCTCTCTCTCTCTCTCTCTCTCTCTCTCTCTCTCTCTCTCTCTCTCTCTCTCTCTCTCTCTCTCTCTCTCTCTCTCTCTCTCTCTCTCTCTCTCTCTCTCTCTCTCTCTCTCTCTCTCTCTCTCTCTCTCTCTCTCTCTCTCTCTCTCTCTCTCTCTCTCTCTCTCTCTCTCTCTCAAAATGCAATAAGAGAGAGTAGTTTTCCGCCGCCCTCCGTGAACAGTTTCCAGCACCCGACAGTTTCCTTCCCTTCCTGCGACACGATGGCGCGGAGAAAGGGAATGAAAAATGCAGAGAGAGAGAGAGAGAGAGGAAGGAAGGAAGTGCTCAAGTATGCAGCAAGGTAATTGTAATACTGACACGCAGAGTTATACTGACACTGATTTGTATATTATGCTAACACGGTTTTATATGTACTGTTACTACTACTACTACTACTACTATTACTACTACTATCTCTCTCTCTCTCTCTCTCTCTCTCTCTCTCTCTCTCTCTCTCTCTCTCTCTCTCTTCTACTCTTTATCTTTCTTTCGTAACTCTATTTTCTTTTCCTTTCCCTTTTCTTCCTTTTACTCCTTTTTCCTATATTTTCCTCCTTCTCCTTACTTCTTCCTTTCCTTCTTATCCTTCTCTCCTCCTTTCCTCCTTCCGGCGCTTTCTCTTTTCTCTTTCCTCTTTCTCTCCTACACGTTTTCACTTTTTCTCCCTCCCTCCTTCCTCTTTTCTCCTTCTTTGTCTTTCACCCTTCTATCTCATATTCCTTTTTCTCCTTCGTTGCCTCCTCTCTCCTTCTTTTCGTCTCTTCTTCCGTCCCATCTCCCTCCTCTCTCCTATTTCCCTCATTTTCCTCTTGTTGATTCTTCCTCCTTTCCTTCCGCCTCCTTTCCTTCTCTTTCCCTTCTGACCTCCTCACCTTTCCTCCTCATTGTGTTCTGGGCATTCCTTTCTCTTTCTCTTTCTCTTTCTCTTCCTCCCTCACACTTTGTCATCCCATTTTTCTCTCCTTCCTTTTCTCTCCATGTTTCCTGCTCGCGTTTCCTCCTCCGGCCTCCTCTTCTTTTTTTTTTTTTTTCCTCTCATTCTCTCTCTCTCTCTCTCTCTCTCTCTCTCTCTCTCTCTCTCTCTCTCTCTCTCTCTCTCTCTCTCTCTCTCTCTCTCTCTCTCTCTCTCTCTCTCTCTCTCTCTCTCTCTCTCTCTCTCTCTCTCTCTCTCTCTCTCTCTCTCTCTCTCTCTCTCTCTCTCTCTCTCTCTCTCTCTCTCTCTCCGTCTTTCATTCATCCTTTCCTTCTTTATTTCCTATTTTCGCAGCGTTTCCTCTCGTTTTTCTTTCTCTCATTCTTTCCTTTTTTCTCTCTCTTTGTCTGTCTCCTCTTTCAGCATTTCTCCTTCCGTCTTTCATTCATTCTTTCCTTTTCTCCGCTTTTTTCTTTCTCCTTCCGGTTTTCTTTGATGTTTTCCTTTTTTTCTCTTGTCTCTCTTTCTTTCTTTCTGTCCTTCTTTTCTCTCCTCTTGGGTCTTCCTCCTCCTGGTTCGCTTCTTGTCTTCTCTACTTCTACGATTCTTTATTTCCTATCCCTCCCGCCTTTCATTCATCCTATCCCTCTTTTTTTTGGTCTTTCTTTCTTTGTTTCTCTTCTCTGTTCTTATCTCTTTCTCCTCCTGGGTCTTCCTCTTCTTGGTTCGCTTTTTGCCGTCTCCATTTCCACGACTCTTTCTTTATTTCTCATTCTCGCAGTATTTCCTTCTGTCTCTCATTCATTCTTTCCTTCTATTTCCCTGTCTATTATTTCTTTGTCTCTCTTCTTTCTTTCCTCTGTTTCTTTCTCCTGGTTTGTTTCTCGTCTTCTCTATTTCCACGATTCTTTATTTCCTATTCCTCCCGCCTTTCATTCATTCTTTCCCTCTTTGTTTCCGGTCTTTCTTTATGTCTCTTTCTTTTCTCCAACCTCACTTTCTCTCCTCTCGTGGGTCTTCCTCTTCTAGGTTCGCTTTTTGTCTTTTCCATTTCCACCACTCCTTATTTCACGGCATTTCCTCTCGCCTTTCTTTCATTCACTCTTTCTTCATCCTTCCGGTCTGTATGCCTCTCTTCTTCCTTCTTACCTCTTTCTCCTTCTGGGTCTTCCTCCTCTTCTTGGTTTTCTTCTTCCTTTCCCTCGAGGCCAAAGAAGTTTTCTGTTACGCGGCTCAGTACGAAAAGTGGGAGCGAGAAACGTAATTATTCGGGTTAATTCACTGTAGTTTCTTCGGTTTTCTGTGTGTGTGTGTGTGTGTGTGTGTGTGTGTGTGTGTGTGTGTGTGTGTGTGTGTGTGTGTGTGTGCGTGTGAAAGCAGATCCGTGTTGTGAAATGGCTCCTCCTTCGCCTGGGAACTCTTCATCATATTTTCTTTTCGTATTTTCCTTTCCATTCATAGTTTTTTTTTCTCAAGTTTCATTTTTTTTAGTTTAGTTTTTCTTTTTTCGCAACTAAAAGGATTTATGTGTTTCGCTCTGGGCTCTGGGTGGGAGAGAGAGAGAGAGAGAGAGAGAGAGTTTGAGCTAATTAAGTTGTGTTTTCAGAAGCACTCTTGGAACGCCGCTTGTGATCTCTCATTTCCTTGTTTACCTTGCTGCTGCTGATCCTGGGGGGGAGAGAGAGAGAGAGAGAGAGAGAGAGAGAGAGAGAGAGAGAGAGAAGCTAAAGACTTATAAATAACTGAAGACGGACGCTGCCAATAAAGATGAGATTAATAAACTCCATAAATAAAAGTCTAAGAAGAGAAAAGAGAGTAAAAATATCAAGGGAGTAAAATATATATAATTACACCACAAAAAAAAATAAGTACTGATAATTTCCACCCGTAAGAAAAATAAAAGATAAACCGCAACCCATTATTCTCTTCTCATCAAAGCAAAACAAAAAACAATCGTAATCCACAAAAAAAAGTTTCCAGACGTCATCAGGTCCAGTTCCGAACCCCCCAACAGTCACTAACGGATTCCTAACGGCCGCGGAAGAGGATTGTAACGCTCGTAACGGTCAGTCGAAGGCGGATAACTGTGCTGAGATCGACTGTGAGGTGAAGGGAGGGAGGAAGGAGGCGAGAAGGGCATGACAGTGGAACAGGAGTGAGGATAAAGGGAGGGTGGATAGAGAAGAGGGCTGAAGGACAATGGAACAGGAGTGAGGATGAAGAAGGGAAGGTGTAGGGAGGGAGGAAGGTGTTGAGGGCACAATGGAACTGGAGTGAGGATGATAAAGGAAGGCGTGGCTGGAGGGGAAGGGGGAAGGTGAAAGTGCGGGAACGGATACGGATGGGAAGGTGATGAGAGAGAGAACAGCTGAGTATAAGGAGTGGGAGGCTTGATAGGGGGACAGGGGGAAAAGTCAGGTAGCAGAGAATATGAATGGGAAGGCGATGAGTTACGAGAGTTAGGAAGAGGATATGGATAGGAAGGAGATGAGTTAGGTAGCAGGGAATATGGATGGGAAGATGATGGGAAAGTGAACAGCTGAGAATAAGGAATGGGAGGGCTGGTAGAGTGATGGGAAAGACATTAGATTAAGGAGGGACTGGATATGGGAAGGGAGAGGACAAGATATTGGGAGATTAGGGCAACAGTGAAGCGGGGAAAGGGAGGTTGATGGAAAGAGAACAACCCCGGATGAGAAAAGGAAAGTCTGAGAGGGTGTTGAAAAAATGTTAAGGTAATGTAGGGGATGGATATAGAAAGGAAGGGGATAAGATATTGGAGAGCAGGGCAGTAGTTAAGTTAGGAAAGACATACAATTGAGAAGGAGATGGGAAAATAGAACAGCCAGAAATGGAAGGGTTGATATAGGGCGATAGGAAAGACATTAGACAAAGGAGGTAATAGATATGGAGAAGGAAAGTGATAATATATTAGAGATTAGTGCAATAGGGGATAAATAACAGGAGGAAGATAGGCAAGAATTAAAGGAGGATGGAAGGATGGGGAATAGGGTGAAGGGTGTGATGGGGTGTAGGAGACAGAGGAATAAAGGAGGAGAGGATAAGGACAGGAACTGGGAGGAGTGATAGAAGAGGAGGAATAATGATGAATAGAAGAAGATGGAGGAGGGGGAAAAGGAAGCAAAGAAGAAAAAGGAGGAGGAGGAGGAAGAGAAAGAGGGGAAAAATTCGTGCAGCATCGAGCTGAGAGAGAAGTGATGAAGAGGAGGAGGATAAGGAGGGGGAAGAGGAGGAGGAGGAGGAGGAGGAGGAAAGCGTGTGTGGTGCCTTGGGATAGGAAAACGAAATGAGGGAGTAAAGAGAATGATGAGAACGGAATGAGGGAGGAAGGAACGAGGAGGAGGAAGGAAGAGGAGGAGAGAGAGAGAGAGAGAGAGAGAGAGAGAGAGAGAGAGAGAGAGAGAGAGAGAGAGAGAGAGAGAGATTAACTAAAACACACAGATTGACAGACAGACAGACAGACAGACAGACAGACAGACAGGCGCACACACACACACACACACACACACACACACACACACACACACACACACACACACACTCATACAAATAAAAATACAAAAGAAATTCATGGAAAGAGAGAAAGAAAATGGGAAAAAAGGAGGAGGAGGAGGAGGAAGAGGAGGAGGAGGAGGAGGAGAAGTGGAGTCAAGTGGATGGTCAATGTAAGGAGGAGGAAAAAGAGGAGGTAGAGGAGAAGGAGGAGGACAGGAAAGGCAGGCAGAGAGAGAGAGAGAGAGGAAGTGACCAGCTGGCAGGAGGTTGACATTAAGTTGGCGGAAATCAATAAGTAAGGCTGATGTTGCGGGCATTTGGCGTCCTAAAAGTCCTATATGACAGGTCCTATTCACCGAGGGAGTCCTGCTCAGGGATGGCTCTCGCTCTCCTCTCTTCACTCCTCTTCCTCTTTCCTCTTTCTTTTTAGTTACTGTTTCTACTCCTCTTGTTTCTTTTACGCCTTTCTATTGTTGTTTTTGTTATTCCTATTTCTGTTTGTGATTCTCTTCCTCTTCTTTCTTTTTCTTGTTAACTGTTTTTTTCTTCATTCTTTTTTCTTTGTACTTTATTCTCTTCTTATTCTGCTACTTCTTTTCTGTTGTTTTCCGTTTTTCTCTTCCCTGTTTTTTTGTCTCTCTTTCTCTTCTTTCGTCGCCTCTCCTCTTCCTCTCTTTCTCCTGTTGTTATTTTTCTTTTCCTTTTATCCTTCTACGTCATCCTTATTGTTTTTGTTTATATTTCTCTCCTGTTTGTGACCTTCTTCCTCTTCTTCTTCTTTCACCGTCTCTTCACTTCCTATCTCTCTCCTGTTGTTATTTCTCTTCCTCTTATTCTCCTTCGCCTTCTTCAGTGTTTCTCTTTTTCTATGTCTCTTCCTAATTTCTCCTCCTCTCCCTGATCTTCCACCTCCTCCTCGCTATCTCTTATGTTGGTCTTCTCTTTTATCTTCCTCTCCCTGTTTTTTTTATCTTCGTTCATCTTTTTCTCCTCTTGTTTCTTATCCTCTTCCTCTTCTTCATCTTGTGCCTCTTTATTTTCTTTGTTTCCTCTTCCTTGTTTATCTTCCTCCTCTTTCTTGCTCTTTCTCTTTCTTTTCTTGTTTCTTATTCTCTTCCTCTTCTTCTGCCTCCTCATTTTCTTTGTTTCCTCCTTGTTTATATTTCTCCTCTTTCTTCCTCTTCCTCTTCATCTGTTTCCTCGCTGTTCTTCTCTTTCTTTTCTTGTTTCTTATCCTCTTTTTTGTCTTTTTGCCTACTCTTTATCTTTGTTTCTCTCTCCCTGTTTATCTTTCTCTTCCTCTTCCTCTCTTCATCTTCTTCCCCACCATTTTCCTCTTTCTATTCCCGTTTCTTTCTCCTCTTTCAATTGTCTTTGTGTCTTTTCCTCTTCCTGTTTCTCTTTCTCTTATTTGTCTTCCACTTCCACATCGTCTTTCTTCTCCTCTTTCGGTTTCTCCATCTCTCACTCCTTTTATCATCCTTTTCCTTTCTTCCTTTTCTGTTTCTTTATTTCTCCTTTTCCGCCTCTTTCGCTGTTTCTTCTCAATCTCTTTCCTCAGCCTCCTCCTCCTCCTCCTCCTCCTCTTCCTTTTCTGTTTTTGTAGTTTTCCTTTTCCGCCTCTTTCGCTGTTTCTTCTCAATCTCTTCTCCTCAGCCACCTCCTCCTCCTCCTCCTCCTCTTCCTCTTCTTCCGCGGTAACATCTCCTTTTGATCTTTCCTTTCGTATTTTTCTATTCGCTTCTTTTCCTTTCCTTGATCCTCGTCCTGTTTCTCTTCCTTGCCTTTTTCAATTTTCCTTTCCCTTTTTACTTTTTTTTTGTAAGGGGGTCGAGCATCGGTAAGTGAGGTCGCTTTAGTATATTGGATTAAATGTATATGCGTGCAGTGCAATCGTATTCTTCTTCATCCTTTTGTGAGGGGAGAGCATTCGAGTCTAAAAAAGAAAAAAAAAAATGGTTCATCCTTGTATACCAGCTGGGAACGCTATACAGTTTTTTTTTCCTCTCCTGCCTCGGACAGAAAAGAAGACAAAAAAAAAAAAGAGGAAAAAAATAGTGTATAAACTACTTCTATCCTGCAAGTGAACGCTGTTGCTCTTTTTCTCTTTTTTTTATAGTTTTTTCCCTCCTGTTCCTGTTTTTTGATGTTGTAGTTGGACAGTTTTCCATTTCCATGGTTTTAAAAAAAGTGTGGTTGGTTTCGTTTTAACTTTCTTTCTCGCATTTTAATTCTCGTGCATGGCGGTCGTGTTTTTCTCTCTTTGTCTGTCTTTCTTCTTTCAGCATTTCTCCTTCCGTCTCTCATTCATTCTTTCTTTCCTTCTTTTTCGTTGTTTTTCTTTCTTCTTGTCGCATTTCTCTTCCCGTCTGTCTTTAATTCTTTCCTTCATTTTTCTCTTGTCTCTCTTTCTTTCTTTGTGTCCTTCTTTTCTCTCCTCTTGGGTCCTCCTCTTCTCCATTTCTACGATTCTTTATTTCCTATTCTTCCCGCCTTTCATTCATTCTATCCCTCTTCTTTCCTGTCTTTCTTTCTTTCTGCCTTCTGCTGACGGTTGGTAAAATGTTGAGAACCCAAGAAGAGAGAAGAACCCCTGTCGAGAACCCGGCTCAACCCAAACCATAATAAATAGAACCCACAATGATCCCATCCCCCAAAAAACTTACAGGAAAACAAAAAAAACGCTACAATCTATAAGGAAAAGAACCCATGAAAATCGAAAGAGGAAGATTAGTGATAGCCAGATAGCAGCTTTAGTAATGTTATTGTAATGTTGTGATCTTATTGTGGCACCGTCTATGTCTTCACTCAAAACTCCACTCATTGTAGTAAAAACATATCTCGTGTCTCAGTTTTACCGGTTCCACGAAATTCATAAGGGAAAGAAGAACTGAACCTTAATCTATAAACGAAAGAACCCCAGAACAGAACCCGCCACAAACTATAAGGAAAAGAGTCCACCAAAATCATAAGGGAAAGAAAACAAACAACCTCGTCATCTATAATAAAAGAAACCCCACCCAGAACAGAACCTTACAAACTATATAAAAAAAAAAGAAAACCCATAGGGGAATGAAGACAAACTGAAACTCATAAACTATAAACGAAAGAACCCCAGAACAGACTCCGCCACAATCTATAAGTAAAAGAACCCACCAAAATCATAAGGGAAAGTAGACAAACTGAACCTTAATCTATAAACGAAAAAAACCCAGAACAGAACCCGCCACAAACTATAAGGAAAAGAATCCACCACAATCATAAGGGAAAGAAGACAAACTGAACCTCATAATCTATAAACGGGAGAACCCACCACAAAGTATAAGGAAAATATCCCCAGAACCGAACTCGCTACAAAGTATAAACAAAAGAACCGCAGAACATAACCTTTCACAAAATATGGGCAAGGAAAAGAACCCTCCAAAATTTAAAAAGGAAAAGAGGACAAACTGAAGCTCATAAACTATAAGAAAAGTAAGCCAGAATGATGCACGCCCGCACACGCCCACAGCCACCCGCGCTTCCTTCTCCTCCTCCTCCTCCTCTAACCCGTCATGGTCGGGTCCCACACGTGTAAAGGATGGGAATATCACCTTTAATGGCCTTGCTTCCCCCCCCCCCCCTTCTCCTCCCCCTTCCTTCCCTCGCATCCCTCCTCCCCCCCTCCTCCCCGTGTGTGTGTGTGTGTGTGTGTGTGTGTGTGTGTGTGTGTGTGTGTGTTGCCTGCCACGACGAATAGCTCTGTCTTCCTTCTTTCCTTCCTCTCTTCCTTCCTTTCTTCCTTCCTTCCTTCTTTCTTTTTCTTCCTTGTTTCCTCCTGTTCTTTTTGTCTTATCCTGCTCCTTCGCTTTATCATTTTCGTTTATCCTCCTCCTCCTCCTCCTCATATTCCCGATTTCTTGCTCCTCCTCCTCCTCCTCCTCCTTCCTCTCTTGACTCATTTTTCCTCCTCCTCCTCCTCCTCCTCGTCATCGTCGCCATCAGTGTGTGAATGTGATATGACATGGGAAGAAATTGTGTGTGTGTGTGTGTGTGTGTGTGTGTGTGTGTGTGTGTGTGAGTGTGTGTGATGACTCACATAGACATGGATACAAACAGACAGACAGGCGGAGAAAACTGACTGATAAGCAAGACAGGGTAAACAGGAAAAGGGAGGTGGGGTGGGGGAGAGATAGCGAAAGGTTAGGATAGGAGAGGAAAGGAGAGGAGAGGAATGGAGAGGAGAGGAGTAATGAGCTAGGGTGTTGGCAGGATGGGAGAATAGAAGAGAGGATAGGAGAGTAAAGGAGTGATAGGTTAGGGGGTTGGAAGCATGAGAGAGGAGAGGAGAGGAGACGAGACGAGATATGGGAGGGATGCTGTTATGTTGGAGAGGGAAAAGGAGAGAAACGAATGGGAGAATAGAAGAGAGGTCAGGAGAGAAAAGGAGTGATAGGTTAGGGGGTTGGACGTGTGAGAGAGGAGAGGAGAGGAGACGAGATGTGAGAGAGATGCTGGGATGCTGAAAAGGAGAGAAACGACAAAATGAGATGTTAGAGGAAAGGGAACAGAAAACCCATGTTACGTTTTCATTAATGATGGAAAAACGAGAAAAAAAAACTATAGACACAACCACACACACAAAAAACAACTTACAACAGAAAAAAAAACAATAAATCATGTTAAGTTTTCATTCATGATGCAAAAACGAGAATGAAAACCTACAGACACAAACACACACACACAAACAACAACAACAACTTAGAACAGGAAAAAAACGACAGATCAAACACAAAATCCCACTGAAGGAAAACTTAGGCCACCACCACCACCAGAGGGCCATGGGAGGTGTTTCTACTTTCATACTATTATTGTTTTCTTTTTTTGTGTGCCCTGGAGCTGCCTCCTTTGTTGTAAAAAAAAAAAAATACGCTAATGTGAGAGGTTCGAATAATGAAACTGAAACACCAGAGACAGAGGACATTAGACTGAGGTGGTTTAAACACATAGAAAGAAAGAAAACCATAACCACTCAGCTAAAGGGGAGACTAACATGAATATACCAGGGAGAGGGACACAAGTTAATAGAAAAAGAAGATGGAAAGAAAAATAATTGGAGGAAAGGGAGAGAGGAAGGAAAGGATCTCTCTCTCTCTCTCTCTCTCTCTCTCTCTCTCTCTCTCTCTCTCTCTCTCTCTCTCTCTCTCTCTCTTCACCTTGGGACCTCTCTCTGCCACGTTGCCCTGTGATATCACGCTGGGGATAGTGCTGTGCTCCTTCCCTGCCTTCTGTCAGTCGCTCGCTCACTCCACCGTGGAAACTCTTGGAGGAGAGATAGGACAGTGATCTCTCTTTCTTTCCCCCTTTTTCTCTCTCTTTCCTGCTCTTACTCTCTTCTCGCCTCCTTGCTTTACTCATGTGGTGGTGATTAAAGAGAGTTTATTAATTGGAACAGCGCTTCTCCCTCCCTCCCTCCCTCAGTGATTGACGCAGGAAGTTTATGAGAAGCTTTTCATGAGACACTGAGAGAGGGAGAGAGAGAGAGAGAAAGTAAGAACAGGACTCCAAACATGGTCACCAAGCAGCTTCTCCTACTGACTGATCGTAAGTACCTCCTTGTAGCGGCCCTCAACAATGGTTCTCGAAGTAAGGGACGATGGGGGGATTAAGGGAGTCAAGTGCTGATGGCCATATTCTTTTAACATTTCGGTACCCAAGCACTCAAATTTAGGGAGTCAAGTGCTGTTGGCCATATTCTTTTAACATTTCGGTAACCAAGCACTCACATCTGACAAGGCTTTCGTAGGGGTCGTGGGCATTTCCAGAGGTAGTTTTCTGACCAAGGTGGTAGTCTGACCCTTCTTCTGTACTAAGAACCTAAAAAACACACTTGTTATAACCCGATTGATGTCCTTTTTGGGCTTTGGAAATAGCTGAAGTGAGAGGCGGAAGCGTGCGAGCATACCAACCAGTGCGTAACTTCAGTCAGGCCGAGGAGACAGAGGGGGAGGAAGGGAAGGGAGAGAACGGCTTCGATTCCCGCTGATGATCCGAGAGTTGCTGCTGCTGTTGTTGTTGTTGTTGGTGGCGGTGGTGGTGTTGGTGGTGATGGTGGTGATGGTGTTGGTGTAGGTGGTGGTGGGGTGGTGATTGTGTTGGTATTGTTGTTGTTGTTGTTGTTGGTGGTGGTGGTGTTGGTGTTGGGGTTGGTGGTGATGGTGGAGGTGTAGCTGTCGCTGTTGTTGTTGGTGGTGGTGGTGGTGTTGGTTTTGGGGTTGGTGGTGGTGGTGGAGGTTTAGTTATTGTTATTGTTGTTGTTGTTGTGTTTGCGAGATGTCTTTACTTGCGTCTCTTCGGGCCTGACAAGCTATATTACTCGAGCCTCAGTTCCTTTGCTTCGACTCGCTGCCGTCCCCAAGTGGTCGTCGATGTAGATTCCGAGGGGTCGATGGGACTAACCAGAGGATCGAAAAATGGCTGCTGGTTCATCAAGGGGTCAATAAATGGTTGAATTATTGAAAGTCAGTTGTGTTTCAGTCAATCTCCAAGGGTGAAAATGGAAATACGCTAAGCTAAAATACAGGAGATGCAATAATACAATAGGTTACACACTAGGGCTATGTAGCTTATATGTGATCGGCCTCTATTGTGAATCTTGGGTATATTTAGTATCATATCAGTCTGTTTACCGTGTCCCGCCCCCTCCCGAAGCCTAGAGCAGTAGTAGCCGGCTCCTCGGACCTTCCCATCGACGTCGCTGGGGGAAAGAGTTTGGGGACCCATAGGCCTATCAGGGAGAGTCATTTATCACGGCAGCCACTATAAAAAAAATTCGCCTGTGCCATGAACGGATTGGTGTCGTCAAGGAGACCCCTCAAGAAAGCATGCCGGAGCTACAGGCAGTACTTAAAAAATAAATAAATAAATAAATAAAACATAATTGATATACACAGGTGGTAGAGGTGTCTTGAAGCTCCCCTCGTAAAGATTTGTAGGAAGGTTCAAGAAAAGCCAACATTTGCATTTGTCTATCTTATCAACTTGACGCTAACTAAAATTGATCTTTCTTAATCCATTTTATATCCCTTATCTCTTCTAAATATGAAGGAGATGGTTATTGCTACCTGCTTGTGTGTGTGTGTGTGTGTGTGTGTGTGTGTGTGTGTGTGTGTGTGAGAGAGAGAGAGAGAGAGATGCAAGAGGAGTGTTCCGTCTGTTGTGCTTTCGATAGCAAGCAATTGTAGAACCCTCAAGGCTCAGTTGGAGAGAGAGAGAGAGAGAGCACCTTATCACAGCGGGGTATGGATAGTCAAGTCTGAGCATTGTGGTGACAAATTTTAACATAGTACCTCACCACCTCGACCCTGGCCATGCTTAAAGCTGACCCACGAGAGAGAGAGAGAGAGAGCAAATGGACATTATAAAATATTCAATCAGGATGTTGGGATAAAAGGACTAAGTGCATTTCATCCGAAGCGTCATTTTTAAGAGAATAAATTTTTCTCACGAGGTATTTTTTGATCCATGTTGAACCGCGATCAAACACACACACACACACACACACACACACACACACACACACACACACACACACACACACACACACACACACACACACACACACACACACAGTTCAGTGGTAATGTGTGTGTGTGTGTGTGTGTGTGTGGCGTCTGGCGGTCGGCAGCCTACTTACTGCATTGCAGTGTTTTTGATACTTATAATGTGATGTATGTATGTATGTATGTATGTATGTATAGAGAAAGAGGAAAAATTGTGCAAGATTATTATCCATAGTTCTGCGAAAGACGAGAATAGAGAGGTAATGGCGTTGTTATTATTACTACACACACACACACACACACACACACACACACACACACACACACACACACACACACACACACACACACACACACACACACACACACACACACACACGCGCGCGCGCGCGCACACGCGGATGGAGGAAGGAAGGTACCGGAAGGTCTGCTTTGGATGGAGAGAGCACATTATGTCATTCTCTCTCTCTCTCTCTCTCTCTCTCTCTCTCTCTCTCTCTCTCTCTCTCTCTCTCTCTCTCTCTCTCTCTCTCTCACACACACACACACACACACACACACACACACACACACACAAAACCAACAAACACCCTCATTCAAACATTCATACATACATACGTACATAAATTCATACACATACATAAATTCATACAAACATACATACATACATATACCTAAAAGGGAGCAGGCTTTCTCCTTAGAGGTAACCATGACAACCCTCCTCCTCCTCCTCCTCTTCCTCTTCCTCCTCCGCCTCATCCCCCTCACTATTATTGATCTATTTTCCCCTCCCTTTCCAACCCAGGCAAAGGGAAGAGATCGATAGCACAAACAGCGAATAGGGAACCAGACAGACGCGGCAGAGGGCCAAGCAGAGGAAGGAAAATGGTAATGGAAGTAAAAGTGTAGAATGGAAACCGGAATGAAAATAAAAGTGAACAGACGTAATGGAAAGAGAAGTGATGCTAAGGAGGAGGAGGAGGAGGAGAAGGAGGCGAGGAGAACAAAGACTTAGAGGAGGAGGCGGAGGAGGAGGAGGACTGCACAGATATGGAAATATAAGTACACATAAGTAGGAAAAGTAGAGAAAGGTGAATGACGAGACGAGAAGAAGAGAAAGAAGGAAAAGAAGAGGAATAAGAAGAAAAACAAAGAGGAAAGAAGTAGAAAAAGTAGAGAAATATGAATGACGAGACGAGATATAAGAAAAGAAGAAGAGAAAGAAGCAAAAGAAGAGGAATAAGAAGAAAACAAAGACGAAAGAAGTAGAAAAAGTAGACAGTATAGCCAGACCAAGAAAATCACCGAGAAACAAAAAATAAAAACAAGAAAAAAAAGGAACTTAACAAGAGAGAAAGAAGAAGAAGAAAATGAAGAGGAAGAAAGAACCGCCAAACAAGCTCGATTTCAGTGTAGCCATAGTAAAAAATAAAATAAAAAATCGTATTAAAAAAAACTAGGAAAATCATCCCACCCCTACCCACTCTCACCCACCACAAACAAACAAACAAACAAACATCCACAAAGAAAGAAAGCTTGGTGTAAGTGAGAGAGAACGTCACACGAAGCAACAAACAACAACAGCAAACAACAACAACAACAACAACAGATACGAAGAACAACACAATCTTTACCGGCAATGAATGAAAAAACAAAAACTCGATAATGGTTACGAAATACGAGACTTATCAAAACGCATATATAATTTTTTTGTACGTGCGTCTTCCTGTCTGCCTGTCTGTCTGTCTGTATGTCTGTCCGTCTGTCTGTCTGTATGTATGTATGTATGAAAAATATCTCTGAAAGGAAATCCGAAAAAGGGAAGAAAAATGAAAAAGCGAAAATGTTTGTGTCTAGTGAGGTAGGAGTAGTAGTAGTAGTAGGAGGAGGAGGAAGAGGAGGAGGAAGAGGAGGAGGAGGAGGAGGAAGAGGAGGCGTTTCTTCCCCTCTTGGCTTCGTCACAGCGGGAAACAAAGTGTATTGTGGAAGGGAACAGCGGGAGGGGAAGTAAGGGGAGAGAGAGAGAGAGAGAGAGAGAGAGAGATTCTTATATTTACACACATGTGGCTAGGCTTATGTTTAAACACACACACACACACACACACATACACACAGCAACAGTACTTCATGTAGACAGTTTTATGAATCTCTAGAATTTATTGCAGGCTTATCGAGGGTGTCTTATATGTATGTATGTATGTATGAATGTACGTATAGGGAAGTCTTCACGTTGCTGGTTGTCTAATTCTGAAGGTATCAGTCCACGGCCGTACTGATAGGCTGTCACTATAGACCAGAGATAAGGCTTTAATACACACATGCCCTTGAATTTAGGCCTATGTGAAGCAAATACAAAACATACAGTCATCGAATACAAACATTAGATACAAACATACAACATACATTGAATTTTCTACCTAAATAAAATAAAAAAGTTGTGATTCGAATACCAATTTTATGTGTGTGTGTGTGTGTGTGTGTGTGTGTGTGTGTGTGTGTGTGTGTGTGTGTGTGGACCCACATGTGCAATATTCCCAAAACCTTCCTTCCATTGTGGCCTTTATGATCTTTCTTGGCCCGTGTCTCTGGCTGTCCCCTCTCCCCTTTCCTCTCCCTTTCTCTCCTCTCCCTTTTCCCCTCCCTTTGCCCCGTCCTTCTCCTCCTTCCATCTTCTCCCCCATTTTCTCCACCATCATCACCACGGCCGCTTCCGTACCCCTATTCCCTTTCCTCTCCCTTCCTCTTCTCTCCCTTCCTCTCCTCTCCCTTTTCCCCTCCCTTTGCCCCGTCCTTCTCCTCCTTCCATCTTTTCACCCATTTTCTCCACCATCATCACCACGGCCGCTTCCGTACCCCTATTCCCTTTCCTCTCCCTTCCTCTTCTCTCCCTTCCTCTCCTCTCCCTCTTCCCCTCCCTTTGCCGCCTGTCCTTCTCCTCCTTCCATCTTCTCACCCATTTTTTCCACCATCATCACCACGACCGCTTCCGTACTGCTATTCCCTCTCCCTTTCTTTCCTCCTATTTTTCCTCTCCTCATCATCAGCACCTTTTCTTTCCCTTTTATTCTTTCCTCCCGTTTTACTTTTGTTTGTTGTTTTCATCTTCCGCGGCAGCTCCTTTCCTTCCCTCATTTTTCCCCTCCTCGGCACTTCGATATTACATCCTAGTGTCTCTCTCTCTCTCTCTCTCTCTCTCTCTCTCTCTCTCTCTCTCTCTCTCTCTCTCTCTCTCTCTCTCTCTCTCTCTCTCTCTCTCTTTTCACATCCCTCACCCTTTTCCTTCTCTTTTTTTCTGCTAGTTCACTCTTTTCTCCTCCGTCTTCCATATCCATCGTTTTTGTTCCCCTCTACTCTTTCCTGGAACACAGACCTCTTTCTTGTATTCTAGTTTTTCTTTCTTCTTTTCCCTCATCCTTTTCCTTACCTCTTTTTTCTGCCAGCTCACTCTCTTTTTTTCTCCATCTTCCATAGTCACCATTTTGCTCCCCTCTACTCCTTCCTGGAACACAGATCTCTATCTTTTTCCTCCCTTCCTACACTCAATCTTTTTCTTACCTCATTGTGCATTCCCTTATCCTTCTGTCTTTCTCCTGTCTCTCCTCTCACTCATCTCTCGCTATCCCCTTTTCCATCCCTTCCATTCGTCCCTGCGTCACAGCGATCCTCTTTATCCGCGAGAGGAGGAAGAGTCTGAAGCAGAGGAGGATTTTCTTTATGCTGAGGATCAAGACGGCTTTAGGCATCCCTGAATGGCACTTATAGTCGGCCCCGTTGCGTACTCTGAAGGGCGGATTTTTTTTTTATACTGGCGCCGCTTTTGAAACCATGCTACCCCCTTGGCTGGAGTGGGAATCTAAGTTGCAGGTACATACTGATACAGGTTGAATGCTATATATATCAGCGTATCTCAGAAAAGGATAAGAATAGTGGAGAATATACACTTGGCAATCTCTACTCTGTGCCTCTCTCTACGCCTTCACATAGATGGCGCGCCTGGAAATATACGACTCCACTTTGTACCTTTACCGACACCAAATATTCTTCTTCGGTAAGTAAGCGATGATCGAAAATAACAAGGCGTTGGGCGGGGCTCGAACTTGGGACCTCAAGAAACGCTGCCTTCGTGAGTCGAGTGCTTGCAAACCCTCGAACCGGAAAGGGAAGTTCGACCGGTGAGAAGTTACATAATGAGCAAGTAAAGGAATTAGATCGTGAAATGGGAGAAACGAAGGGAAATGGCGTGGGGAAGAAGGGAAGATGGAGAAGGGGAGGAAGAGGAAGGACGATAGAATAGGAAGCAAAGAGAAAGAAAAGGATAAAGAGAGAGAGAGAGAGAGAGAGAGAGAGAGAGAGAGAGAGAGAGCATGATCGTGGAAGAGGAGGAGGAAGAGAAAGGAAGGGAAAGGGGAAACGGAGTGGAGGAACAAAACGAAGCATCATGGAATAGGAAAAAAAGAGAGTGAAAAGGATGATGAGAAAGGCGTAAAGAATAGAAAGAGGAGAGGAAAACAAAGGAGAAGAGTTGTGGAAGAGGAGAAAGAGGAGGAGGAGGACAGGGAGAGGAAGAAATAGAATCATCTCGACTGCTTTCTTTCCTGTTTTTTCCTTCGACCAGCGTCCTTTTAATTATGTGAGGACAGGGAGGAGGAGGAGGAGGAGGAGGAGGAGCGGGAAAGGCAGAGTGGGAAGTAAAACGAGCAGAAAAAAAATGAAGACAAGAAAAAAAATATAGAGAGGATACCTAAGAGGATGGGAAAGAAAAAAAATAGGGAGAGTAGAGGAGGAAGCAGGAGGAGGAGGAGGAAGAAGGGAAACAGAGAGAAAGAGGATAAAAACGAAACAGAGCCAAGATAATGTATGGAGAGAAAAAGAAGGAAAGGAAATAGAAGAAAAAGAGAGAAGATCCGAGAGGTGAAGAAAATGAGGAGGAGGAGGAGGAAGGAAATAAAAGAAAAAGGAAGAGTAAGAGTAAGACAAGGAGGAGGAGGAGGAGGAGGAGGAGGAGGAAATAAACAAAATGTGGAGAGAGAAAAAGTAAGAGAGGAAAAGAAAATTAGGAGAAGTAGGAAGAGAAAGAAGGAGGAGGAGACGGAGAAACAGAAAGAAAGAAAGTAAATGTGATAAAAAACGAAAAAAAAAAGAAAAAAATGAAGAAGAAAAGTGAATTACGAGAGAAAGAGAAAATTTGGAGCAGCAGCAGGAGGCAGATGAGGCAGAAGGAGGAAAGGGAAAAAAAGACAACACCAGGGAAAGTAGGACAAAATGTTGAGGTAATGAGAGGAAGGAAAGGTAAGGCCCTCACCTGTCTTGTTCCCAGCCCTACCTGTCCGGCCATTAATTAGGTGCTCCTTCCCCTTCTACCTGCCTTTGCCTTACCTTCCATTATTCCGCCTCTCCTTCGTCGTATTATCTACCGGCCCTTACCTTACCTTTCCTTACCTTTGTCTCATTGTCTACCTGCCCTTACCTTACCTTTCCTTACCTTTGTCTCATTATCTACCTGCCCTTACCTTACCTTACCTTACCTTACCTTACCTATCCGTTGTCTCATTACCTACCTGCCCTTACCTTAGCTTACCTTACCTTACCTCGCCTCTCCGTTGTCTCATTACCTCGTCCGACTTCCTTGCCTTACCTTATCTTACCTTACCTTACCTTGCCTTTGCATCATTATCTGCTTCCTCTTACCTTACCTTATCTTAACTTGCCTTACCTTACCTTTGTCTCATGATCTACCTGTCCTTACCTTACCTTACCTTCGTTTCGTTATCTACGTCCGACTACCTCCCTTTCCCTTCCCTTCCCTTCCCTTCCCATCCTATCCCATCCCATCCCATCCCATCCCTTCCTTTTCCATCCCATCCCTTCCCTTCCCTTACCCCTCGTACATATTAATCATACATCACACCTCTCTTGCCTCCCACTTTCCTTTCCCTTCCCTTCCTTACCTTCCTCAACCCTCCCCTCATATCCTACCTATCACGACTCTCTTCTGGCTCACCTCTCCCCGTGCCTCATTAGCTAACTTTTACAACTCTCCTAACATCCATTCGGTTCTTTGTTCTTGTTTCCCACGTACCCTCCTGGCTCCGCTACCCACAGCCTGCTTACCTCACTTTTACCTTGCTTCCCTTCGCCTCCTATAATGCTTTTACTTTCCCCGTTTCACTCTTACCTTAGAACCTTCTCCTTCTCTCATCAGACAGTCCTTACCCCCCTTTCTCTCTCTCTCTCTCTCTCTCTCTCTCTCTCTCTCTCTCTCTCTCTCTCTCTCTCTCTCTCTCTCTCTCTCTCTCTCTCTCTCTCTCTCTCTCTCTCTCTCTAAATCCCTTATTGTTACCCAGCCTCTTTTCTTAACAAGGGTATAGCAAGGAGATGAAGAGGGGTGATGGAGAGGGTACAGGAGGGTGAAGAGGAAAGACAGGAGGGTACAGTTGCATGGTGGGGATTCGTTGATTGTTCAGAGGAAGGCATTGTGTATCGGGCACCTTATTAGTATACCCCCGGCGTGTTGGGGGAAGTGTTCGTTTGATTTTATTGTGTGTAGAGAGCTAAGTTAAGCTATAGTGTAAGTTTTGTGAAGTGGTGTGTGGGCGCTTGTTCTCTTAGTGACAAGATGCTGCGTAGGAGCTATGGATGCTGTATGTTTATGCCGCCGTCGAGCTCCTTAACGTGATTGTGTGTGTGTGTGTGTGTGTGTGTGTGTATATATATTTTTTTGCAGGCAAGGAAACAGCTCAAGGGCAAAAAAAAAAAAAAAACTAAAGAAAAAAAAAAAAGACCGCTATTCACTGCTCCTGTAAAAATGAGTTCAGAGGAGTGGCCAAAAGAGAGGTCAATTTTGGGAGGAGAGGCGTCTTGATACCCTCCTCTTGAAAGAATTCAAGTCGTAGGCAGGAGTAAATACAGATGAAGGAAGATTGTTCCAGAGTTTTCTGGCGTGAGGGTTGAAAGAGTGAAGATGCTGGTTAACTCTTGCATAAGGGGTTTGGACAGTATAGGGATGAGCTTGAGTAGAAAGTCGTGTGCAGCGGGGCCGCGGAAGGGGAGGAGGCATGCAGTTAGCAAGTTCAGAAGAGCAGTCAGCGTGAAAACATCGATAGAAGATAGAGAGAGAGGCAACCTGGAGGCGGAATTTAAGAGGTAGGAGACTGTTAGTAAGAGGAGGAAAGTTGATGAGACGAAGAGCTTTAGACTCTACTAGGTGTTTGGAATATTATGTCGAGTTGAAAGGTGAAGAAATTTAGTTTTTAAGGCATTGAAGGACACAAGGTTCCTTCTGCCCCAATCTGAAATAATAACAAGTTAAGCGTTCTGCAGCCTCCCGTCCAGAATCTTGTAATTCCTGTTGTAAGGCTATAATGTTGAAAGTAGTTGAATAATGCAAAGTAGAGTCGTCGGTGTATGAGTGAATAGGACAGTTTGTTGTGGAAATAAGATCATTGATGAATAACAGGAAGAGAGTGGGTGATAGGACAGAGCCCTGTGGAACACCACTATTGTTAGGTTTAGGAGAAGAGCAGTGACCTTCTACCACAGCAGAGATAGAACGGCCGGAAAAGATATTGGAGATATATAGCTCGGGTTATTTCGTTGGCCTTCTCTCATATCCTGCTCCTGCGGGCAGGATTCCTAGGCCTCGTGTTAACCAGTTGTACTTCGAGTTTGGGGTGCTGTGTTGCCCTGCTTTTGCTCTCCGTGTACGGGTATTTCTGTCCGGTGTCGCATCTTGGCGCTTTGTTCTGCAGTCTCAGTTGTTGTAACATTTTGGTGTGGGAAGCCATGTGTGTCGGAGATGGTGAGTAGTCTGGTATGGGAGGTATCTTTGAGTTTAGTAAAGATAGTCTGAGCCATTCTGTGAAGTGCCAGGATCTGTTCAGCTATGCGAGGGCTGTTATAACTTTCATTAATTTGTTGTTGATATGCTTAACGATCAGGCCGGTGGATGTCACTGTGTGGCAAAATATCTGTCATTGTGTTTGGTGGGAGAGGCCATTTCTCCGTATATCTGTATGTCGTTTAGTATTTTCCTGTAGAGTGCGACCATGGAAAACTTATCCGTGTCTGTTTTGATTTTCCAAGCTCTCACGAATATGTTGAATCAGGTTGCTTCCTGCACAACAACTGTTAGCGTTGCGTCCTCGGCATGATATAAAGAAGATGGCGCCACTATAAACACTTGCCTGCGCCATGACGGGCTGGGGTCGAATACCATCCAGGCCCCTCAAGCAAGCCTACCGGTGCTATAGACATAGACGTAAAAAAAAAAAAAATAAATAAATCCACACTGTCAAAATCTTCAGACCGGGAAAGGTTAGAAGTCAAAGGGATGAATAGCGTTGGAGGTAACACGTGGGCTAGGTGCACGCCGGATGGAGGGGGGAGGGGGGGGGAAGGGGGTAGATAGTGGGTAGATAGTGCTGCTTTGACTTGAACGGAAGCTCAGGATTGATAAGATAAGTCACATTATAGTTTTTCCGTTAGGTCTGACAGCTCGCTCATCCGCATTATCCTATCTTGCTGCCCCCCCCCTCCCCCCCCAACACACACACACACACACACACACACACACACACACACACACACACACACACACACACACACACACACACACACACACACACACACACACACACACACACACATTCTTTTAACCTTAGAATCCCTAGCTCTCTTCCTCATCCTATAAGCCTCACTTTTCCAATGCTCTCTTGATTATGAAACCCCTTATCTTCCCTCACCTTCATTACCTCATCCTCTTTCCTCCCTCCTCATTCCCTTTGCCTCAGAATCCTTCCTTCCCTCCCTCATCAAATAGCTCCCCTCGCTTTTCCTTCTCCTTTATTCTCATTTCTTTTGTTCCCTCTCCCTCCACCCTCCACCCTCATTAGCTCATCTTTTCTTCTCCCTTCTCATTCTCTTTACCCCAGAATCCTTCCTTCCCTCTCTCATCAAATAACTCCCCTCGCTTTTCCTTCTCCTTTATTCTCATTTCTTTTGTTCCCTCTCCCTCTACCCTCCACCCTCATTACCACATCTCTCCTCCCTCCTCATTCTCTTTGCCTCAGAATCCTTCCTTCCCTCACTCATCAAATAACTCCCCTCGCTTTTCCTTCTTCTTTAGTCCCATCTCTTTAGTCCCCACTCCCTCTACCCTCCATGCTACAGTCCCCATGTCTCCCTTTCCTGTAGCCCCCTTTTCTATCGCCCCTTCTTCAAATTCCTCCTCTTCATGTCACTTTTTGTCCAGTCCTTTTAGCTATTTTTTTTATAGGAGGAGTGTTTTGCGGGCTTTTTTTTCATTATTGTTTTATTTTTTTTGCCCTTGAGCTGTTTTCTTTATTGTGAAAAAAAAAATCAATCTCCTTCAGACCTAGACTTAATTTTCTTTCCCTGTCCCTGTTATCTTCAGAGTCTCAAACTAATCTTCCTTCTCCCTTTACTCTCCCTTAACGGGGCCTCTAATTTGTCACCCTCCTTTATCTTCCTTTCTCCTCATTCTTCTTCTCTCGCTCCTATCTCCCCAATCCCAAACTAACCTATCTTTATTTTAATCTCTCAACGTTATTTGTCATCCATTTTCATCTTTCCTCATTCTTTCCTTACTTATCATACCTCTCATTCGTTCCTACTTACCATATTTTCCTCCTTTTGATCTCTCCCTTTCGTCCCAACGTCAAACTTATATTTTTTCAACCTAAACTCTCCCTGTCGCTCTCTCTCTCTCTCTCTCTCTCTCTCTCTCTCTCTCTCTCTCTCTCTCTCTCTCTCTCTCTCTCTCTCTCTCTCTCTCTCTCTCTCTCTCTCTCTCTCTCTCTCTCTCTCTCTCTCTCTCTCTCTCTCTCTCTCTCTCTCTCTCTCTCTCTCTCTCTCTCTCTCTCTCTCTCTCTCTCTCTCTCTCTCTCTCTCTCTCTCTCTCTCTCTCACCATCCCTCCTTGCCCTAACCTCAAATTCACCTCTCAACCTAACCTCTCTCCCTCCCATTTCCCTCACCAACTCTTTTTGCCCTAAACTCAAACTTATCTCCTCTCAACCTATACTCTTCCTGTGACCTAGCGTTCCTCTCGCCATCCCTCTTTGCCTTCTCCTCTCTTTACTCTTTCCCTCTCTACCTACCGCATCCTTTCCTTACTCAATATATATTCCTCTCTTCAATCTCTCCCTTTCGTCACAACCTTAAACTTTACTTCTCTCAACCTAATGTCTTCCCTTTACGTACCTTTCCCCTCGCCCTTGCCTTGTTCACCCTTTTCTCTTTCCCTCTCTACCTTCCGCATCCTTTCCTTACTTAACATATATTCCTCCCTTTGATTTCACCCTTTCGTCTCAACCTCAGCCTCTATTTCTCTACCCTGACTCTTCCTTAATGTAACTTTCCCCTCCTCATCCCTCTGTGCCTTGTCCTCTCTTCCCGTTTTCTCTCTATTCCCCGTTTACCTGTTCTGCCTCGCCCTCTCCCGGTGTAATTGCGTCTCCAGGCCTCTTGCACTTCCAGGTAATTAAGGTGTATTGCAACAGGTAAACATTGACTCACCTGTTCACTCCTTCCTACCTTTAATTTTTGTATGGAATCTGTATTTCTTCCTCCTCCTAGTTAGCTTCTTCGTCTTCTCCTTCTTATTCTTCTTCCTTCTCGGTTTTTTTTTTATATGCGCGAATGTGTGAATAAACGAATGAACAAGTGATTGATTGATTGAGTGAGTGAGTGAGTGAGTGAGTGAGTGAGTGAGTGACTGAGTATTACGTAAATCACAAATATCAAAATACATCACTTAAAACACACACACACACACACACACACACACACACACACACACACACACACACACACACACACACACACACACACACACACACACACTTGCCCTCCCTCCCCTCCCCCCCCACACACAAATGCAGTAAAATCTAATGACGCCCTTAAACCTTTCCAATGCCGCTCCCTTTGGCCTCTCTCTCCCTCCCTATAAAAGAAAACAAATAAAGGAGGAATAATAGAAAATAGTGGAGGGAGCTCGAAGGGAATTTCATATTGTATTCCTGCATTGCTTACCTCATTCCAGGCTGGGGGAGTGGGGGGGTCGGGGGAGGGAGGAATGTGTGTGTGTGTGTGTGTGTGTGTGTGTGTGTGTGTGTGTGTGTGAGAGAGAGAGAGAGAGAGAGAGAGAGAGAGAGAGATGTACTACTACTACTACTACTACTACTACTACTACTACTACTACTCTTTCCTTCTTTAGTTCTTCCTCTTCCCATTCTCCCCCTTCCTCATCACCTCACTCCTCTTCTTCCCTCATCTTTTAGCTCAATCTCTTAACCCTTCCCTCATTAATCTAACCCGTTCCTTTTAACCTCTTTCTCTTCTTTAATTCTACCTCCTCCTCCTCCTCCTTCTCCTTCAATCACTCTCCTCCCTCTGGCCTTCTTTTACCCACTTTTACTCTCCTTCACCTTCCCTCACTCTCTCTCTCTCCTCCTCCTCCTCTCCCTCCTCCTCCTCCTCCTCGGCCGAAGCACCCATCTGTTAGAGCGGCAGGCAGGTGTCTCGGAGCCGAAAATATGGTGTTTGAGTTACTGTCTCCTGGTTTTACTTCCTCCGCCCGAGTGTTCTTTACTTCTTCTCCCTTCCCTTCCTTCACGTTGATATATTGGCGTCGAGATTTTTTTTTCCTTCCCTTCCTTTCCTTGCTGTGTGTGTGTATGTGTGTGTGTGTTTGCGAGTCGTTCTTTCGTTTTCAGTTTTTGCTTCCTCTGTTGAATTTTTTTCCTTGCTTTTTTTTGGATCGTGTGGTGTGTTGTTTTTTTCTTCTCTTCTTCTGTGGTACATTTTTTTCCTTCTGTTCTTTTTGATTCCCAGATTTTGTTTTCACTGTTTTTTTTTCCTTTTCTTTTTCTTATTCTGATATAATGTTTAAGTCAGCCAGCCAGCCAGTCAGTCAGTCAGTCAGTCAGTCAGAGAGCGAGTCGGGCAGTCAGTCGGGTAGGCAGTCAGGCAGTTAATCAAGCAGTCTGTCAGTTAGTAAGATAATCGGTCAGTCAGTCAGTCAGTCAGTCAGTCAGAAAACGAGTCGGGCAGTCAGTCGGGTAGGCAGTCAGTCAGTCAGTCAGTCAAGTCATTCCACCATTTAGTCATTATCGATCAGTCTGTCAGGCAAATCATTAGGTAAATAAATCAGTTAGTCAGTCAGTCAGTCAGTCAGTTATTTAGGTAGTTATTGTCAATCAGTCAGTCAATTTGTCAGTTAGTTAGTCAGTCAGTTAGTGAGGCGGTTAGTCAGTCAGTCAATCAGTCAGTCAGGCAGTTAGTCAGTCAGTCAATCAGTCAGTCAGGCAGTTAGTCAGTCGTCCAATCACAAGGTCAGAATTACATTTTTATTCATCCCATAAAATTAAATAAAAATGTGCTCTCTCTCTCTCTCTCTCTCTCTCTCTCTCTCTCTCTCTCTCTCTCTCTCTCTCTCTCTCTCTCTTTTCCCTTTCCTCCCTCCTTTTCCCCCTTTCTCCCCTCCACCCTCTCTCTTCCTCCCCTCCACCCTGCTTCTTCCTCCCCTTCCCGCTCCTCCTTCCTCCCCTTCACCCTTCCCCTTCCTCTCCACCCTTCCCCTTCCTCCCCTTCCTTCCCTTCCCCCCCTTCCTTCCCTCTCCCCTCCCCCTTTCCTCCCACGATTCCAACCTCGCCTCTGTGCAGGGGAACGCTATCACTGTCATAATTTGTTTTCATGAATCTGATTAACACAACGCGAGTAATGTTGTCAGGCTTCGTCACGGTACAATGCCTTCAAAAAGTGATGACACGCGTTAGAGTGACGGAAAATGTTTTAACGTAATAGTGTCACCCTTTGTCGGAAATAACTCCCTTCATAATTAAATGTTAAAACTGATGTGCGTTTGTAGCAGGAGTAGGAGTAGAAGTAGTAGTAGTAGTAGTAGTAGTAATAGTTAGAAGTAGGAGGATTATTCGTTATTTTCTTATAATTTTTTTGCTTATTAAAATTATTTTGTTTCTCTTTGGTTCTTAGTAGTGTTATTTTCTATTGTTGTTCGATCGTGTTGTTATTTGTTTATTCATTTATTTAGTCCTTTTTTTAGTATGCTTAGAAACTGGTATTAATGTATATATATTGAGATTAGCTTAGTGATATTGGCTGTTGTTGGTGTTGGTGGTGGTGGTTGTGGTATTGGTAGTGATGGTGTTGGTGGTGGTGGTGTTGGTGGTAGTGGTGGTGATTGTGGTAGTGTTGTTGTTGTTGGTGGTGGTGTTGGTGGTAGTGGTCTTGATAGTGGTAGGGTTGGTGTTGTTGTTGTTGGTGGTGGTAGTGGTGGTGATTGTGGTAGTGTTGGTGTTGTTGTTGGTGGTGGTGGTAGTGGTGATGGTATATTTTTTCATCATCTTTTTTTTAATCTTTCTTTTCTTGTTTTCTTAATGTCCTTGTTCTTGTTCTTGCTGTTGCTCTTGTTCTCATTCTTGCTTTCCCCCTCTCTTACACGTCCTCCTCCTCCTCCTCCTCTTCCTCTTCCTCCTCTTCTTCATTACCTTTTACGCTTTCGTCTGTGATTTGTGGCTATTTGTGTAAGGACATAATTCCCACTTTTACTCTCCTCCTCCTCCTCCTCCTCCTCCTCCTCTTCCTCCTCCTCCTCTAACCTAACGTCTCCTCTCTTGCTAACCTCCATTTCCATGATTCACAGAGGAAGGAAGACATAAACTCGTGAGCTGAACGACCTCTAGTTTGACAATCTCTCTCTCTCTCTCTCTCTCTCTCTCTCTCTCTCTCTCTCTCTCTCTCTCTCTCTCTCTCTCTCTCTCTCTCTCTCTCTCTCTCTCTCTCTCTCTCTCTCTCTCTCTCTCTCTCTCTCTCTCTCTCTCTCTCTCTCTCTCTCTCTCTCTCTCTCTCTCTCTCTCTCTCTCTCTCTCTCTCTCTCTCTCTCTCTCTCTCTCTCTCTCTCTCTCTCTCTCTCTCTCTCTCTCTCTCTCTCTCTCTCTCTCTCTCTCTCTCTCTCTCTCTCTCTCTCTCTCTCTCTCTCTCTCTCTCTCTCTCTCTCTCTCTCTCTCTCTCTCTCTCTCTCTCTCTCTCTCTCTCTCTCTCTCTCTCTTAGATCATATAACCCTTTATCATCTACTTCATCTCCTTCCCTCCCCTTTCATCTTTATTCTCCTCCTCCTCCTCCTCCTCCTCCTCCCTCCTCCTCCTCCCTCCTCCTCCTCCTCGTCCTCCTCCTCCTCCTCCTCCTCCTCCTCCTTCAACTTTTTTCTCTTTCTCTATTTTCTACTTTGTTCTTCTTCTCTTCTTCATTCTTTACCTTCTTTCAACATCTTTTTATCCCCCACCTCCTCCTCCTCCTCCTCCTCCTCCAGAACTTCGTGAACTTCAGGTGTTATCTCTGCACTGTCGACCCTTCTCTTGGTTTCCCAGTAACTTTATTTTTTGTTTTCCGAAGTTTTCTTTATCTCTTTCCTCCCTGGAGTTGCCAATCGGACGTGTTTTTTCTTTTCGTTAGCCTTTCTCCCCATTTTCGTTGCGTATCAATATCTTTCTCCTTCTATTCTCATTCGTTCTATTATCGTTATATTTCCAAGACTGAATGTAGCTCCCCCTTTTCATATACCTCCCTCAATACAAGGTCAGCTAATGCCTTCCTTTCAGCCGTGCCTCTCTCGCTAATGACCCTCCATGCTTCACTCTTTATATATCAGTCTGTGGATCAATAGAGTAGTAGCTCCTCTCAGTTAGTCGCTCCTCTCAACGCAGACGGACTCGCAATTAGGTGCAGCCCGTCAACGTAGCAATACCGGGCTTTTTTCTTTTCATTATTGTTTTCTTTTTTTTTACGCCCTTGCACTGCCTCCTCTGCTGTAAAAAAATAAGTGCCCGCTACGAAATAATGAAAGGGTAACATCCATACACTTCAATACATTTACGTACCTCATGTACAGGGCAGGGTATAGAGTTGAGAACGCCGCTGATGGTAAAGAAAAACAGCAACTCACTCGAAACATGATAAGACTGCAACCTCCTCCAAACCCTTCAACAATTATACCTACCTCGTGAACAGTGCAGGGTCGAGATCGATGGAACATTATAGAAGAAGAACGCGCCGATGGTATAGAAGAACAGCAACTCACTCGAAACATAAGACTGCAACCTCCTCCAAACCCTTCAACAATTATACCTGCCTTGTGAGCACTGCAGGGTCGAGATCGAAGGAACATTAAAGAAGAAGAACGCTGTCGATGGTAAAGCCTACAACCACCTTCGCGACGCCCATACCTCCTGCCGCTCGCAAACATCATCTAGGCGACACACTCCACCAAGCGCTTTGAGCAGGTTTAGCGAAAATATGAGTCGCTATTTTGCTCTGTCGTGTGGCGTAAACAGGTTCCATTGAAGGGCTGTGATGGGCTTGATGGAGGGCGTGATGAAGGTGGAGAGAGAGAGACCCACCCACAAACAGAGTGAGTGAGACAGAAAGATCAATATATAAGAACTTCTTCACGCGTTGAAAAGGAACCTGATGACGCTTGTTAGATACCTTCGCCATTTTTATTCTTTTTTTTGTCTTCTCCCTACGTCACACCTGTTCCTCCTCCTCCTCCTCCTCCCGCCACTCCCTTCTCTTCCTTTCCCCTTCCTCCGCTTCCTTAGATTTCCTCACTCCGTTTTACCTCTCTCCCCTTTCCCCCTTTTCGTCATAATACCTTTTCCCTTTCTCTAATCATGTCTTTCTTTATTATTTTTCTTATTTTCATTTCATTATGTTGTTCCCTTGTCTTGTCTTTCCCTTTTACTTCATGTCCCTTCTTTGTCTCTCTCTCCCTCTCCCTCCTCCTCCTCGTTCTCCTCCTCTGCCTTTGTGACTCCTGATGCTGTCTTCTTCACTCCCTCCAGCAGCTTTTTGGGTCTTTCCTGCACGTGTCTCGCCTTTTGTTGTTCTCCTTTGCATCTTCTTTCTCTCCTCCAGCTTTTGTGTCCTTGCTTTCTTTCTCTCCCTCCCTCCCTTCCTCCCTCCTCCTCTCTTTCTCTCTCTCCTAATGTAAGTGTTTTTCTCTCCCCTCTTGTTTCCTCTCATTTTTATCTCGTGTTTTTCTCCTCATCATACACTTAGCTCAATGTCTCTTCTTATCTCTCTTCTCCATCCTCTCTTCTTTATCTCCCTCTCCCTCTTCATCCCTCCTTCTCATTCCCTTCCCTTTTGCTTCTCTCTTCTTCCTTTACTCCCCATTAACCTCTTCTCATGTCCCTTCTTATCTCTCTTCTCCATTCTCTCTTCTTTATCTACCTCTCCCTCTTCATCCCTTTTCCTTCCCTTTCCTTATTTCTTACCCTTTCTTTTGCTTCCCTCTTCTTCCCTGACTCCCCCTTTTGCCTCTTCTCTTTTGCCCTTTCTTTCGCTTCCATCTCTCTTCTTTATAATCTTCCTCCCCCATCATCACTTCCCCTTCATTTTATGCCAATTTCTTCCCCTTCTTTATTTCATCTTCTTCCCCTTCCACCCTCTTTAACTCTCAGTCTTACATTTCCCTCTCCACTTATCCACTCTTCTTCCCTCTTCGCTTCCTTCTCTCCATGATAATTATACCCTCTGTTCCTGGTGATCTTCTCTTTATAATCATTGCACTGTTTCCCAATCTTTCCTCATCCCCTTCTCTCTTATGTTCTTATGTTCTTATGTTCTTTATACTTCCCCTACTCTTTTTTTTCTTTTCTTTGTTCTTTTTCACCTCCTTGCTTTATCCTTTTCCCCTCCTCTTCCTCTTCATTGCCTCTTAATCCTCTTCATTCTCTTCGGTTCTTATGTTCTTTCTGCTTTCCTTGCTCTCTTTTTTTCTTCTCTTTGTTCTTTTTTTTTTATTTTTCACCTCCTCTTCCTTCTTCCCTCTCCTCCTCTTCCTCTTCATCCTCCCTCATCCTCTTCTCTCCTATGTTCTTTCTTCTCTTCTTACTCTGTTTCCTTCTCTTCTTTTTTTTTTGTAATTTTCTCCTCCTCTTCCTTCTTCCCTCTCCTCCTCTTCTTCTCCTCTTCATGACCCCTCCTCTTCATCCTCTTCATCTTCCTCTTCATCTCTGACTTTCAACTCGAGTGATCTCCTTGCACTTGTCGCTCATCTCATCTCATCTCATCTCATTTCATCTCAACTCTTTTTCCTCCTCTCTTATGCTTCTCTTTCTCTCTCTCTTCCCCTCTCACCTCTTCCCGTCTCTCTCCCTCCCTCCCTCTCTCCCTCCCTCTCTCCCTCCCTCCCTCTCTCCCTCCCTCTCTCCCTCCCTCCCTCCCTCTCTCTACCTTTCATTCCCTCAGTCCCACTTTAATGGTTCTCGTTTCCCTGTATTTCTCTCTCTCTCTCTCTCTCTCTCTCTCTCTCTCTCTCTCTCTCTCTCTCTCTCTCTCTCTCTCTCTCTCTCTCTCTCTCTCTCTCTCTCTCTCTCTCTCTCTCTCTCTCTCTCTCTCTCTCTCTCTCTCTCTCTCTCTCTCTCTCTCTCTCTCTCTCTCTCTCTCTCTCTCTCTCTCTCTCTCTCTCTCTCTCTTCTCTTCTCTTCTCTTCTCTTCTCTTCCCTTCCCTTCCATTCCCTTCCCTTCCCTTCCCTTCCCTTCCCTTCCCTTCCCTTCCGTTCCTTCCTTCCTTCCTTCCCTTCCCTTCCCTTCCCTTCCCTTCCCTTCTCTTCTCTTCTCTTCTCTTCTCTTCTCTCCTCTCCAGTCTAGCATCTATCTATCTTTTTCTCTCCTACTCTTTCTCCTTTTATCCTTTCACTCACTCTTCCCACTCCAGTTCCTTCCTTCCCTCGCCCTCCCACTCCATTCCCTGTTCCAGTCTCAGTCCCTCTCCTCTTCTGCTGCACTCTCCTCCATCTCCTCGCCTTCCTCTCCCTTCCTCTCCCTTCCTACATTCACCCTTCATAGTCTCCCCAGCTTCCCTAATGCTCCCTCCCTCCCTCTTCAGGTTCTCCTTTCCTGCTGCACTCATCACTTTTCATCTCGAGGAAGAAGAAGAGTAAATAGAAGGGCTTAGAATTTAAAAACGTGATATACCTCCCAGCTTTTACCTTAATTTATCTTTTTCCTTTGATTTTTCTTACCTATATCTCTTACCTTATTTTATCTTCACTGGTCTTGTGTCTTTACCTTACCTTGCCTTTTATTTTAACAGCAAAGGAGACAGTTCAAGAGCTTAAAAAAACAATAATGAAAAAAAAAAAAGCCCGCTACTTACTGCCTTGCCTTGCCTTATTTACCTTATTTAATTTTATTTTATCTTACCTCTGCTTACTTAATCGTACTCTGCCTTACCTTATCGTATCTTACCTTACCTTATCTTACCCTACCAAAGCTGTATCTTGTCTTACCTCACCTCACCCTTCTTTACCGTTTATCTTGCTTCATCTTTCTTTATTTTACCTTACCTTACCTTACCTTACCTTTCCTTACCTGGCCTGACCTTACCTGACCTTACCTTACCTTACCTTACCTTAACTTACCTTAACTTACCTGACCTTACCTTGCCTTACCTTACCTTACCTTGCCTTACCTGACCTTACCTTACCTTACCTTACCTTACCTTACCTTACCTGACCTTACCTTGCCTTACCTGACCTAACTTACCTTACCTTACCTGACCTGACCTGACCTGACCTGACCTTACCTGAAATTCCTTCCTCTTCTTTCTCTTTCTTCTCTTCCTCCTCCTCCTCTCCTCCTTTCTTCCTCTTCCTCCTCAACATTATCCCTCTCCTCCTTTTCCTCCTCCTCCTCCTCCTCCTCCTTCTTTCCTCCTCTCTTCCTTCTTTTCCTCTCACTCCTCCTCCTTCTTCTTATCCTCCTCCTCCTCCTCTCCTCTTTCCATCCTTATTATCCTCCTCCTCCTTTCCTTCTTCTTTTTATCCTCTCCCTCCTCCTTCTTCTTATCCTCCTCCTCCTCCTCCTCCTCCTCTCCTCTTTCCATCCTTATTATCCTTCTCCTCCTCCTTTTCTTCTTCTTATCCTCTCCCTCCTCCTCCTTCTTCTTATCCTCCTCCTCCTCCTCCTCTCCTCTTTCCCTCCATATTATCCTCCTCCTCCTCCTTTCCTTCTTCTTATCCTCTCCCTCCTCCTCCTTCACTCCGCCGCAACACGTCATAAACACGTCAGAGATCCAATACTTACTCTGCTATATTTTGAACTTGAAGCTTTTTTTTTCCCCTCCAGTTCCCCAAAAGTTTCGGGTATTTGTCTCCGGCTCTCACACACTTAAGATCTCGCTGACGTGCCCAAGTTTTCTCCGCCAGTCCTCTCTCTCTCTCCTTCTTCTTCTTTTTCTTTTTCTCTTTTATATTCTTGTCATTTGGCGTCCAGTGTTTCTTTTCTTCTCTTTTGTTTTATTTTTCTTCTCTTTTTCTTCTTTCTTTTCTTCTCTTTTGTTTTATTTTTCTTCTCTTTTTCTTCTTTCTTTTCTTAGCTTTCTTTTCTTATTTCTTTTTCTTTTCTTCTCTTTTTCTTCTTTTTTCTTCTCTTTTCTCTTTTTTCCTCTTCTCTTTTTTCTGCTTTTTTGTCCGTTTTTGTTTCCGTTTTCTTTTTGTTTTCGTTTTTTTCTTCTTTATATTTTATTTTGGTTTTGTTACGTGGTTTTTTTTTTAGGTTTATTTTTTTGGTTCTGGTTTTTATTTTATTTTATTTTTTGTTCTCGTTTTTTTTTTTTTCCATTTTTCGATTTCATTTCAACTCCATTTTTCGTTCTCGTTTATTTTTTTTAACATTTTTCGTTCTCGTTTATTTTTTTCTCCATTTTTCGTTCTCGTTTATTTTTTTCTCCATTTTTCGATCTAATTTCAACTCCATTTTTCGTTCTCGTTTATTTTTTTCTCCATTTTTCGATCTCATTTCAACTCCATTTTTCGTTCTCGTTTATTTTTTTCTCCATTTTTCGTTCTCATTTCAACTCCACATTTTTGCTTTCGATTCATTCTTTCTTTCAACTCGTTTTTGATATATTTTACTCGTGTTTTAATTTTATCTTTAGTTTAATTTATTTGCTTTCGTTTGAGATTTCGTTTTAGCTCCTCGTTTTATTATATCAGAGAGAGAATGAATGCCTAATGCTCACGTCTCTTCAACGGACAACAAAAGGCGAGTTAAATAGCAGGAGAAAAAGTTAATTGAATTTCGAAAGTGCTCGGAGATAAGTAATGAAATTGACAACTCTCTCTCTCTCTCTCTCTCTCTCTCTCTCTCTCTCTCTCTCTCTCTCTCTCTCTCTCTCTCTCTCTCTCTCTCTCTCTCTTCAATATTTCCCCTTGTTTTGGTTAATTTACGGAACAAATTATCCAAACCACTTGTCAAGGAAGAGTTTATACGTTTAGGCGCTTAATTTCCTCTTTCTGTGTGTGTGTGTGTGTGTGTGTGTGTGTGTGTGTGTGTGTGTGTGGATCTTTCTTTCCCTATCACATTCCTTCCTCCCCCTTTTCAAATTATACTTCTCTCATTTCTTTCTTGTTTCGTACCTTCATTCCTTCCTCCCATCCTTCTTTCCTTCCTCTATTGACACTTTCCTCGTTCTGTCCTTCCCTCCCTCCCCTCCCTCCTTCCTTACTTCTTTCCTTCTTTCCCTCCATCCAATCATTCCTTCCTTCCATCCTTCTTTCCTTCCTCTTTTGATACTTTCCTCGTTCTGTCCTTCCCTCCTCCCCTCCTTCCTTCCTTCTTTCCTTCTTTCCCTCCGTCATCCATTCCTTCCTCCATCCAATCATTCCTTCCTTTCTCTCATTCTCCAAACCATTCACACATCGAGCAAAGCAACTCCCCGGCCTTCCAATCATCTATTATCCGCCTCAGACCCTTATACGTACAGCGCCATGGAGTTGAATCCCTTTTGATAACAATACTGGCACGCTTCAACACCCTGCGCGCTGCCACACTCCACTAAGCCTGACAGAAGGAGAGGGAAATGACAGAAGGGGAAGGGTGGAGGAGGAGGAGGAGGAGGAGGAGGAGGAGGTGGTAGTGATGGTGGTGGTGTATGTGGAGGTGGTGACAACTGGAAGATAAGATAATGAAGGGGATGTGGAGGTGTTGGTGGGGGGGGGGAGCTGGTGTTGTGGTCGTGATGATGGTGGGAAATGGCTGACTGCTCTATAACCATTACCACTTGAACGATAACTATAACAACTATTGAAAAACTACTACCACTACTACTGCTATTACTACTACTACTACTGCCGCCCTTGTTCGTGCATCCCCTGCCTCCTGTGTCCCTGGTAGTTGCAGACAAATAGTTACAATCAAAGTCTCGTGTAAGTTTTTTGTCACGTTGCAGCTTGTTTCTCCGTCTCCCCTCCCCCCTCTCTCTCTCTCTCTCTCTCTCTCTCTCTCTCTCTCTCTCTCTCTCTCTCTCTCTCTCTCTCTGCATTTCAATTTCTTTCTCCTCACTGTCATTACTTTCTCGTTCTCTCCCCATTTGTCACAACTTTTTCTTCGTCCACATTCCTTGCTCTCTCTCTCTCTCTCTCTCTCTCTCTCTCTCTCTCTCTCTCTCTCTCTCTCTCTCTCTCTCTCTCTCTCTCTCTCTCTCTCTCTCTCTTATCTACAGCCACCAGTCCGGCTACCCAAGGTCAACACCTGGTCACCCGCCTGATTTGATTGCCTTTTCCTGCCGCCCGTGAGGTGTGTTACTGTGTGTGTTTTGAGGTGCTGACGAGTATTTTTTTATGTGCTGCCACACCGCCGGCAGGTTTTCTGAGGCTCCTGTTGGACGACTCGAGCCCGTCAGTGGCGCAGGCGAATTTTATTTATAGTGGCTACAGTTTTGTATGGCTTGTTTGGCCCATGCTGCCCCCCGGTGCTGCTCTTGACCGAAGTCGGTGAAGTTAGGGTTGACTAAACATGTGGGCAGCATGTGGGTAATCTTCCGCCACTCGCCGACGGTTGAAAAATCAACGTGTTTCAGTGGGAATCGAACCTAGGTCCACGGGCTCATCACGCCCGCACGCTGACCACTCGGCCACCGCCTCCCCAAATCGCATCGTTCATATATGTTTGTGTGGTGGCCGCCATAGCCATTGGTGCGTGTTTTCGTGTGTAAGCACCGTCCGTGTGGTCCTGTGTCGTGGACAGCCGTAACTTTAGGCTGCAGCAGAGTATCAACAAACCAATAAGTTTGCCGCAAGGCCTTGACAGTGTTGTGCAGTGCTGGCGCGTTTCATTGCATTGTGTGTGATAACATGTTGTGTTGTGCAAACTCGGTTCGTGCGGTGTTGTTTGTTATTTTTTGTGTATTCAGAAGCAACCTACCTTGAACCCATTAGTACCAAGCCTTTCAATTCCCCTTCCAGGCCCGCCGTTCCCTCCCGTCACACCTTAGACTCGAATTAAGCATATCAAACCTATGCTTTGCAAATCCACAGCAGTTCTCCATCCGCTGACTTGACTTACGGTGAGAGGCTCGCTCTCTCATTCTCCGATTCCACACACCTGCCGCCACCCTTTGCGTCACCTCGTCACCTGACCCCACCCTAAGAACTGCTCTCTCTCTCTCTCTCTCTCTCTCTCTCTCTCTCTCTCTCTCTCTCTCTCTCTCTCTCTCTCTCTCTCTCTCTCTCTCTCTCTCTCTCTCTCTCTCTCTCTCTCTCTCTCTCTCTCTCTCTCTCATCTATTTATTTATTTCTTTTCAAGATACAATCGACTAACTTTGGCGTATCATTTGCTACCTCTGCACCTTCATCCGCTGTCCCTGCACTCTAATCCTCGCCAACGACTGAAGGTATCTCGTTACAGTGGTGTAGCAGAGGTACTTCAGATGCAGGCTTCACTATAGTGAAAGGAATGCTCTGGCACTGGCAACTCTTGCAGAGCTGCACGCTGTGCCATTTACCCCACTAACTGCTTCTGTAGATTTGCTCTATTGGAAGAGGAGGACTAGCAAAACACTTTTCAGGTTGGAGACTCCATGGCTCGCCAACAGGTAACTGAATTCTGTGGGAGAATGCCCCGACGACGGCGCAGCAACTGTTACTGTTCGATTACACCACAACTGCCTTCGACGTGGTCTCCGGCGAGGGTCCTGATAACTGTTTGCTCTACATGCAAGTACGAACGACCTCTGCAAATCTCGCTCTGCTGGAAAAGTACCATAGGCTTATCCAGCAGTACGGACGAAGCACCAAATATTATAATTTCAGGAATTATTCCAAGAATGTCGACTGCCAAAGAATTCTATAATAAAACCTTCAGCTTTAACAGCCGCCTGAAGACACTTTGCAAGGAACTTGACGTGGGGTTCCTTGACTCCTGGGACCATTTATACGACCAGGATAGTTTGTTCTAAAAGGTTGGTCTGCACCTGTCTTCTGTCAGAGCAGCTGGATTTGGATGGTTCCTAAAGAAAGCAGTGCGCGATTCTCGATCAAAAAACTGCTCCCGGCTCCGTCTGTCCATCTCGTCCGTGTAAAGGGATGTCATGCGGCGGTCCTAACGCCTACTCGTAAAACCATAAGTACCATAGGCTTATCCAGCAGTACGGACGAAATCACCAAATATTATAATTCCAGGAATTATTTCAAGAATGTCGACTGCCAAAGAATTCTACCGCCTCCATAATTACATTTAAAGATGAAATAAATGTTGTAAGATTCAGTGCTCGTAGACTACTAAATAAGACTGAAGAACTGAGAGAAAATTTTGATGTAATTGGTAGAACCGAAACATTCAGAATGCAATAAAAATAGCTTTAGAAACTCCAACAAAGATCACACCAGCCGCAGAGGGGAAGGTGCCGCTCTTTATTTTAATGGTTATTTGCAACCCGCTTACAGAACACGAAGCGACACTAATATATATCGAACAAATCTCCTTACTATTCTTTCCTAACCCTTTATTCCTTTTTCTGTATTTCACCTTTCTGGCATCCCTTTCCCACCCTCTTCTCACCTTTCTTCCTTCCCTTCCTTTCTTCTTTTCATCTTTCCTGCCTATTCTCTCTTCTCCCATTCTTTTCTCTTCTTATCTTTCTTTCCTACCCCTTTACTCTCTTTTCTTTATTTCACCTTTCTGGCGTCCCTTTCCCACCCTCTTCTCACCTTTCTTCCTTCCCTTCCTTTCTTCTTTTCATCTTTCCTACCTATTCTCTCTTCTCCCATTCTTTTCTCTTCTTATCTTTCTTCCCTACCCCTTTACTCCCTTTTCTTTATTTCCTCTTTCTGGCATCCCTTTCCCACCCTCTTCTCACCTTTCTCCCTTTCCTTCCTTTCTCCTTTTCATTTTTCCTACCTATTCTCTCTTCTCCCATTCTTTTCTCTTCTTATCTTTCTTCCCTACCCCTTTATTCCCTTTTC